>NC_021367.1:1336182-1670227 GCF_000342415.1 Theileria equi strain WA | reverse complement strand
GCGACTATGGCTTCGATTGCGAGTGAAGTCATTTATCCTCCTTCTTACGTCAGAACTGTGATTGACAAAACTGCGCAGTTTGTTGCCAAGAATGGAGAGCAGTTTGAGCAAAAGATTCGCCTCGAACAGTACGATGGATCAGGGGCTTCGAGCTCCAAGTTCTCCTTTCTGGAGCCAGGCAACGCCTACTATACCTACTACAGGCTAAAACTGTCGGAACTACAGGGGAACAAGGGTAAGTCTGACTCCTACTCTTACATTTGCCATTTAGTTGTTGATCTTGTCCCTTCGATTCCTCAGGCCATTCTCGATAAGCGCAAGAAGCTCGAGCTCAAGAATAAGCAGAAGGAACAGCTGCTGGCACTATCAGACTTTGGGTCGTCCTCAGAGGCCCTGGAGAGACCTGAAAGTGACGTCTTCACATTTGAACAGCCGTACATTACTTCTCTGGACATGTTCGTTTTCTTGCTCTTTCCTTCTACAATTCCTCACGCACCAATCATGGCATATTCAGGGACATTATAAAGCACACTGCCCTCTTTGTTGCTAGGAATGGACAAAAGTTTCTGGTAGAGCTGACAAAGCGTGAGAGGAGTAACCCTCAATTCGACTTTCTGAACCCATCGCATCATCTGTTTGGCTACTTTAGCAACCTTACGGATGCATATACAAAGTGTTTGCTCCCTCCAGGACCTCAGATTGAACGGCTAAAGACTATTGCCAAAGATAGAATAAAGTACTTGAGAATCTGCCAAAGACGTGCAGACTGGGACGCTCAAGAGGCCGCCAAGATTGAGGCAGAGGCCAGGAGAAAGGAGGAAGAGAGAGCAGAGATGCAGTCAATTGATTGGTATTCTTTCTTTATCGCAGAGACCATCAACTTTAGTGATGTAAGTTTTACACTCTCATCGTCTATACAAATTGTGCAGTTTAAAGACGATTTGCCGGTGCCCATTGATTTCTCACAGCCAGAGGCCCTGGCTAAGCTTACCTTTAAATCGCTCTTTACCCCCAAGACTACAAAGGAGGAGGTGCCGCCACCACCAATTGTCACTGTTGACGATGTGGATGTTGCAGAGTGTACCATACCATTTGACGATGACTTGAGAAAGTCTGACGTATCAAACTTTTCAGACGTCCCACCTGCTAAAAGATCTAACCGTGAGGAGACTAGAATCGTACAAGATGGTGATGAGACCATAAAGGTCAAGAAATCGTATGTGAGGACCAAAAAGTCTTCGGGGTCGCAAATGCAAAAATGTCCAATTACCGGTCAAATGGTTCCCGCTTCAGAAATGTCCGAGCATCTTCGTATTCTCCTATTGGATCCAAAGTGGAAGTATGTTTACCCATCTCTCATCATACATTATTCAGGCAACAAAAGGACAAGTTCATGGAAAGGGCAGCTATGGAGTCTGCATTCGCTCCTACAGAAGGTATGTCGCGATACAGTCTATACAAGATTTGCAGATATCGAAGGGAACCTGTCAAACTTTGTGGCTAGCAGACCAGACCTGTTTGGCTCTGTAGAGGATGAGGTTTGTTCTTTTTCGCCACTTAATGCATTTACAGATTTTGGATCATACAAAGGGAGGTCAGAATACAGGTGAGTACTAGGATGCATAGACAACCTCGTAGATGCAAAGAGACAAAAGTTGATTTAAATTTCAAGTGGTAGTTTTTAAATAATGCCATTATAGTATTGGTTTGTGACAAAGATTATTTATAAATTTAAATTGAACATTAGTTCAAATGACTAAATAATCGCCGTCTGTGAGTTATGAGCTCATTCGCTAGTCTCCCAGAGCAAATGGTATTTGTAATATTTTCCAGTCGAGTTTTGGATAGATAGACCTTTCCGTATACTTTCCCATGCAGATCACTATTTCCGTAATCGTCTGTGTATATTGATGGGATGATACCCTTTCTGTTGTCATCAATGTATAGTGTACAGCAGTGGTACGGAGAAACGTATACCCCTTGTCCTCCTCCACATATTGCTGAGTGTGCCAGCACTTCTTCATCATTAACGTTAATTATATCACTGTCCTTGAAGTCGATTCCATCTTGATCCAGTTCCGCATAAAATCTGGATGTAAAAGATTCTTGAATTGGATGACAACATTCGGTGTTTGAACAAATAATGGACCCGCACAACAGGCAGATCAGTGGATTTGACGGTCTTAGCCCACAAGTTGGGCAATTTCTATAATGTACAGATTTTAAGAGATCCCAGTTCAATTCCTCTAGGAATGTATCCATTTTTACGAAGCTATAGTTTGAAATAATGGGTGGAGTTACATTCATATTACAAGTACGGTTTAAATCCAACTGTTTTTTGTAAACTTCGTTGAACAACATCAGCCATATTTCCCTATTTCTCCTTCTATTACAGACTTTGTTAAGTTCTAGAGCATCGAATAACATCTGGAATCGCACTTGACTACTATGAAGGTTACCATATGTTATTTTAGTAGACAATTCATTTGGCATAGGATATATACTGTGTATAGCCCAAAAGGCAATGTCCATGAAGAAATTCAAACAATCCTCCAGAATATTTTTCAAATACGCATAATCATACGTGTGGTTTTCAGGCAGATACCCATGCTTGGATAAATCTTTAACAACTACATCAAACAAGAAGTGTATATCTTTAAAAAAGTCTGCATTTTCAGTACTATCATCTTGCGAAATAAAGTTAACTACATCAGTACTAATGAGGTCTAAAATATGCCAAGATTTTGGCATGTGAAATCTAATTGTTTCAAAGAATGCAACATTTGAATGATTACGGTAGAGCCAGAAGTTCAGCCTTTTTACAAAGTCGGTGAATTTATATGGTTGAATACTACTTGTTACGGATGACTTAAATTGTGCAGTTTCGCTAACAACTCCCTCTATTTCACCATATCCATATTTAGACTTAAAAATGTAATCTCGTGTACGTTCTGCAGAAAATTTCTTATTTACTATATCATTTATGGCAATCAAAATGTCCTTGTACTTGTTAGGTGGAGTTGTATGTAGTTCTCTTACTTCCATAAGTCTTTGTATTTGCCTAACTAGGAAGGAATCTACATCTATTTTATCCCCAAAGGATCCTTCTTTGGTTGGTATCTCTTCGGTAAATGCCGAAACAATATTATCATGTGCATTTTGCATGGTAGAAACGAATGATATGACTTCAGACAATCTAGAACTTAACCTTCCAGATTCTTGTGTGTTATACAAGGTTCTTTTTGCGTTTTCATCTCCTTTATAACCATTGAATCTTTTGAAATCATCTCTATTCTTTTCAAAATCCATCCACGGTATATGTTCCATCGTATCTATTGGAAAGCCGCCAGATTCAAAAAAGCTCTCAAAATATTTGGATTTCAAAGAATTTAAAAAATCAATCTTTCTCCTTGTTTCATCGGAAAATTCCTTAACAAATTCCAAATACCTCGTCCTAATTAGAGAAATTATATATTTGTTGAATATTTGAAGTGCAGCTACGGTGATAAAGTAGTACAACTGTTCCAAAATATCAGTAATCGTAGCATTTTTATTGGACAAAAAGAACACTAAAAATTCACGAATATAGTCAAGGGACCAAGGGTTAGGAGGAAGACAGTAACCAAACATTTCGTATACTTGGTTGCCATCCAATTTTCCATCTCTAATTTTTTTCAAATAAAACGATGGAGATTGAATAGGCATATCGTCTTCAGAACAACTATCATTTTCATATTTATTAAAACAATCAAGATCACTGTATTCATCCGGAAGATTGACATCATCTGATTCCTCAGGTATTTCTATATGTAGTAACATCATCATAACTTTCAGCTCATTCTTGTCTAATGATTCCAAAAATACGCGTAGCTTGTCCGTTTTGCCATTATTTTTCTGTGCAGCAAGACATTCCAGACCAGGAAATTGAATATCCAAGGATGGCGCATCAAAATACGTTGTATCAACAACAATTTTTCGATTCCAGATATCATCTGTTGAAAACTTTTTATATTCTGGACATGCACGAAGTTGATCAAAGTACGTGTTTCTCACAAGTTGAGAAAACAGTGAATCAGGAAGGTTCAATGTATTTCGATTTAAAGAGCATGTTCTAAGAAGTTCGTTGTAAATTAGCCAAACTTTAGTATCAACTCTTACTCCAGCATTTGCATGTCTCCAGTTTTGAACACCAAAGAAAGTCCTAAAAGAGCTAAAAATTGACTTACAATATGACGTTAAAAGTGATTTTGGAATGGCTTCAAAGTCAGTAGCTGAAGATTTTATACCAAGTATTTTGGCTACACGGGTATTTTTGTAGGTTTCCCAGTTCTCTAAAAAATAATTGTACAATCTGTCTACCAGCACCCCTTTATTTTGAGATGTCACATTAAATATATTTAATATGGTATTTTCATTATCTTTTGTGGATACCGCACTGCATAGACGTCTGGGTTCGGAAGATAGCCCGCCAGATCCTTTGCACTTTCCACACTTAATATTGTCAATGCTTCCATCCTCACAATCAAAACCCAGGTCTTCAACTATATTTTTTGGTTGCACACTAAAATCTAGGTCCATAATATCCTCCTGTGCGACTAGTGTAAGAGCATAGACTATGTGAGGAAGACATTCATATCTAGCAAATATAGGGGAAGGGATCCAATAAGTAGTGTAAGGGTATCTCCAAGATGTCATGTATGCATAAGCTACAAGATCGTTGTTCCTGTGAATTGCAACATGAGCTATTTGCATGTCAATTGAGCGTGCTTCGCACCCTATTTTGAAGCATTCCACATTATGAGTATTGAAGAGTGTTACATTATTAGATTTACAAAACGAACGATTCAAATTCTCCGGTATGTGAATATATTTCAGAGTAAAGTTACACAAAAATTTGCAAATTGGACAAAAAAATTCTTCTGGTGTTTTTTTAATTCCAATGGCTGAGAAATTTTGAGTATCTGGTTGAGCATCCCTATGAGAGTAAATACATTTTGTATGTGCAGTATGTCCACATGTTGTTATTACTGTCGAAGTGAGTGGAAATGACAGTTTTGCATTAACATTAGATTCTTGATCCAAAATTGAACAAGATGACACACATCTACGTAACACATTTGTTACGGAAATGAAACAGAAGTACGATATACACTCAGACTCTTTCATTATTTGTTTACAGAGAATACAACAAGGTTTTGTCTTGTTGTCTTCCACCTCCAATTTTGTGTTCTCAATAAATGTCTTTTGTTTTGTGAACATCCTCTGCAAATATTTTGTTTGTATTGATTTAACATCAACAGTATCAGTTTCGTTGGTGATATCTGCAGTTTTCCGTTTTAAATCGTCAAATTGGAAGATACTTCCAAGTTTATTAACTATAAACGTTATTGCAGTTTTTATAATTTTGTCAGAAATTAGATCGTGTAAATCTTCTAGTATACGAACTAAGCTTTTGGCAGCTGACTTATTGGGTGGATCAAGCTCCTGTATCATTAATCCTAGGACTTTTAGGCAGTATAGAACAGATTCATTCCATTTGTTTTCAAGAATAACAATTGGAACATCCGAAAATGAAGTTTTAGAAATATCAGATGGAACACGATTTTTTACAACATCTATGAGTGTAGGAAATTGCATATTATTGCCATTTTTAAGATAATTTTTTCTACAAATGTTGGTAAATAACGATATTATAAAAGCATAACAGTAATATCCACTTGAATTATGGAGTAACAAGGTTTGAGTTTCCAAATATTCTTTTGACATTTCAGTTGAATTGCTTCCAAACAGACTAATGTCGTGGTTCAGAGCTTCGGTAGTAATAGAATGTATTTTTGGAGAATGCGGGTTCCACAATACATCGATAATTTTATATGATTCCGATTTTAGCCTTACATATGTCTTATCGGATACTTTAGAATAGTTTATGGATGCGACATCTTCGATAGATTCAACCAATTTTGGATGATGTTTCCAATATTTTTTAGTTTCATATACAACATCTGTAAATTCAGTGTTGCCAGAAGATAGTATATTTACAACATCCATTTTCATCAGAGAGTAACCACGTCTAATATATTCTTCCTTTAATACTTTTCTCGGAATAGATAATATCTCTACATGTTTGATGTCAGTTACTACAACATTCATAAAATAACAAAAAAAAGCAACGTTGAAATGACCGTCTCCAGGTGGTACTAAGTTCCTTTCACTCATTTTATCCTTTGATTCTAAAGTATGGGAATGGGTATCTACCTCCAAATTTTGTGTGGTTTTCATGCTTGAACCAAAATTTTCTGACAAAAAGAGAGAAAAGACATCAAAATCAGGATCGTTCATATGTTTCACTGATAATAGGATAAGGGAAATTTGGACAGATACAATATCAAATGAGTGGAAAAGAAGCTCAAAATAGTTACTTCGTTGGTCGTGCATTGATTCACCATTATAAATCCAAAGGTTGTGTTTCACTTCCATTGCAAATCTTATTGTATTCATACTAGATATTAATACAAAATCCAAAACTTTCGTATCAAAAATATTGAATATTTCTGCATTTTTCAGCTTTAGGAAATTTTCTTCGGAGACTCTTGTCGAGCTTTTATCGAATAATGATGGAACAAATTTTTTTGCTTCTTCTCTAACATGGTTAAAATCCAACATATAGGCGAAGAATCTGACGATAGGAATGTGAAAACTCCTGCAGAACCTTTTGTTACCAAAATTTTTCAAAGTTTCCAAGCTATCCAAGATAAATTTATTCAAGTTTTTGTAAAAGGAAATGACTCTTGGCCTTTCAGAGGATGGTAGCCCTTTGCAATAATCTGAAAATTGCATGAGGCACGAGTGTAAGGTATGTTCTATAGTGAAAGCAAGCGGAAAGCCTAAATAGTATTTGTACATCTATCAATTTCACACACCCGAGTTTTCGAAGGAAACATGTTCTTTGTCCTCTCTTTCAATCAAATTCATATTGTTGTAAAACATTAAGAGGTTAAATATTGTCAGTTGAAGATTTTCATTGGATAATATTAATTCACAAACCGCATGATGATTAACAAGGTAAGTGAAGTCGGTTATAATCCGAATGTAGAAACTAAATAAAGTTATTAAATTATTAAATGAATAACAACCTGAGTTTTGGTCGATCAAAGCGGTTGAATTGTACTGTAGAAAGACGTTTATCAATTAGATTTGTGTCCATTATTTGCTTTAGACATATATCCATAAACGATTCTTTAACCAGTCTGAGTGCAATATCATAATAAGTGAATATTTGAACGGACAAATTCCCCAAGTGCCAATCTTCCGGAGGGTCATGCAGTGGTTCAACAATTTGGTCATAAATTGATGCGAATACATCGGCAAATTTTTGTTTGAATGATGGAGATGTCAAAAGTGTAAGGTAAAGAGTACTGAATCCCCTTTGAAAATCATCAGCTAGACCTTGATGATGTATGAGCCAGTCTTTTAGGGTTTCTTTTGGTAAATACAAGTGTAGAGCATATCTGAATGCAGCTGTAGTTTTTGCCAGCTCATTCAGAAACGCCAAGAAGACATGTGCATAGAATTCATCGTTTAGCTCAGGATTTTTTATATGGTTTGTTAGATATTCCATAATTTGCACTGTCAACTGTTTGAAGCGATCCAGAAATGGGAGATGAAAAGATTCAAGTATATCGTTTTCATTCCATTTACCTTCCACATTAGTGTGTTTTGAGCAGGATCCCTTGGAATCCCATGAACTTATATCTCCACAATCTGATGTTTTGTATCTTTAGAATCGTAAACTAACCACAGCAACCTCCAGAAGTTCTTGTCAACCGATACTCATGACCACTGTGATTCGACTCGAAAAAGCATTCCACTATAGTTATTTTTGGGTTAAATTTAAAACTTACAGCATATAGCACATGTACTATCATATTCACAGTCGTAACATTTGATTGCAACTGTTTCTTCCAGCCATTTCGTTATGCAGAATCCCGAATATGCTATATTATTATATTCCATAAACAGGCATCTTACTGTCTAATTCTCTAAGATAACGATCTATCTTGCTCCTATCTGTTGTACCATAGAGATATGCATATAAGTCGTTGAATACAGAATCCCTTGTTAGACCATCTAGTGGCTTACAAAGCTTTCTTAACGAGAACTTTCCCATATAAGCGGCCATTTCAGAATGTATACGGTTAAAATGAGTGACATTATAAGATGTACATCGTTTTTAGATAGAGTGATGGTGTAATGAGGGATTTCAAATGTGTATTACCTCAATCCGTATTCGTTTACTGCAAAGAACACGGGCATTTTAATAAGAAACAAAGTTTCAACCCACAGTAACTCAACTGTATAATTATGGAAGGATAACCTTGATTCATTCTTAGTTTACAGCGAAATGGATGGACACGGTACCCAATATGAAGGATAGAAATTCCTCTTCCTTCACTTTTGTTAAATTATCCTTAAACGAACACTTTATCTATTATTTAATTCCAATTAATATGGATCCTACAATTTTATACATGAAATGTTTTAATCAATTAAACTTTTCTGCCTACAAGTGTAATATGTTAGATCAATTAGCTCATCCTCCAAGGTAACCTATTAGAAGCATTAAACTGCGGTAGGATATATCATACTACCTGATTTTGCTTACGTACCATCTGGATATTGGCTATCTGCAGAATTATTCACTTGTTTGAAGTCCTGTTATCTTCTTTATTCTGATCTCACAAATTAATGAAACCAAAGATATGCCATCGCATAAATGAGTAAATAAAGACGTTTTATATCAAACATTCCATATTCTTCACGATGGGAGGGAACTCGTCTAAAGAATATAAAAATCGCAACAAGTACACCAAGGAATGCCTAAAAAAGTTTGATCCGTATGAGCTGGCAGTCTTACAAAAGATTTTCAAGGAGCTTGCGAATAGGTCAATATCGAATGGTATCGATAAAGGAACATTCCTTCAGTACTTCAACCTCCCTGGGCTTTGGGGTGAGCAGTTATTTAGGAAATTTGATATAAATGACTCTGGATTTGTGGAGTTGGATGAATTCTTGACAGGTATAGCCATAACCTGCAGAGGAACCAGATCAGAGAAGATTTACGTGTTGTTTAAAATCCTTGATTTGAACAACGATGACTACATACAAAAATCGGAACTAGTTACTATGTTATCTAATTTCCCCAGTTTGATAAGTTTCTTGTCAAAGCCATCAGAGAGCGATGAACTTTATTTTAGGGGAGGAGAGCATGATAAAAATATGGATATTGATCGCACTTTTTTAAATACAAATGAACAACTACGAGAATTGGGTGCCAACTGCAATTTAGACAAGCCCAAAGATATGTTCAACAAAAGGGCTGAATTTAACCCTAATATAAATCCAAATTGTTTGAATGATCAACAACATTCTATACCGATGCATAATATTGCATTTTCTCTTTCAAAATGTTCATTTCCTTCTTCAACATCAAATCAATCAGTTATTAAATCTATTGAGATGATTTATCGCAATCAGAACACATTTTCTAGATTCAATTCAACTGAAACTTTCAATGCTGCTACAGATTTCACAAAGATACGAAATTATGTTCGAACCTTATCTGATAATCCGGTAACCTATAGGGAAAGGAATGGGAAACATACACTACAGCAATCAGAATGCGATGCGTCACATTTGAATACAAGTAGTCACCTTAACTCTTCATTAGGACAGAATTCTACAAAATCTTGTAACGAATTAAAGCGTGGTTATGGTTCCAAGCCTAAAATGAAAATGAAAACTCCGGAGGAAAGGGCAAGGGAGAAATACGAATTTTACACTAGGTCTAGATCAGAGAGCCCTTGTACTCCAACTTCTTTACGCAGATCCTCTTCATCTATTTCTATCAAAGCTAGTAAAAATAATATAAGCTCCAATGCATCATCCTATGACAGTTGGTCAGATAGTGATTCTGCTGAAAATATAGTATATGATAACAAGAACATCTTAAAGCTGGATGACCCAGCCCTTATATTAGTTAAATCGATTATTGATGACAATGATGAACAAGAAAACTTGGAACATTCTAACCTTAATCTGGATATTCTTGTGGAACAAATTTTTGAAGAGTGTGATTTCAACGAATCTGGTCACCTGAGTTTTTTAAAATTCAAAGCATGGTTAGAGAAAAATGATTCCATCCTTACCATGTTTTCTCAATTTTTACATGAGGAAGTTTGGGGATTGCAAGGAAATGCTTTTTTCAGAAATGAATATATAACGGATTCATCACCGATATTGAGGGATGTTAGTAAATTTGAGATTATGCCAAACGACCAAAAGTCCACGAGTAAAGGCTCGTCTAGAAAAGATGAATTGGATGATATTACCAAGCGCACTATATATCGTATGTTTTTAGTAAAGGGTAAACATGCTTTCAATTTTACATCGCAAGGTCACAATTCGGAGGGTTTAGTTAGTGAAGAACTTGTTGAACATATGAAGGCTATTAATACTAACTTAACCTCCAGATTTACTAGTGAGACGAATGTTTCTACCCCAAATGAATCACAGGACAATTTGAATAGAACTGTCTACGAATTGTATTCATGCCCAAACTGCAAAACTCCATTTCTAATGTGCCCTGTTTGTTATAAAAGATATAGAGGTTTATCACTACATATAGAATCGTCATCCATATATATAAAGTGTTCTAATTGCCACAATAGTGATAATGACATATTTGAGACTTGTTGGATATGTAATTGGGAATTTAAAGAGATTTTTCTCAATGAGTTTTTCCGAAAGGCAAGCCAATTGGGTTCTAACAATATAGTAAGGAATTCGAGCATTGCGACATTAAGTTCGCCAGATTCAAGTACACCTAAGAATGGAAGTGAAATGACTACTAGTAGAAGTGTATTGACCCATGGAAGACTTTTATCAAACTCTATTGAACCCGGACATATCAATATTAGCAAACCCACTAAATCCGGTATCATGTACAAAATCGGCAAGACATTGCACCAGTGGAGAACCAGATATTACGTTCTCATTGGAAATATACTTTATTATTATCGGGACAAGTCTAGTACACGTCCAAAGGGATGTATATTTTTAGAAGGGTGCTATTTAGATTCTCTGAGAAAGCGTCAAATAGGAAACAAGTTTGGTTTTTGTATATGTTACAAGGGGAACAAATTTTCAAAGAGGGATTTTTATGTAGATTCAATGGAGCAGTTTTTGGAGTGGATTGACGTTTTGTCTCAGGCTATGAAGCAACAGAGTCTGACAAACATGTACGAGTTGCGTGAACAAATTGGCCAAGGCAAATTTAGCATAGTTTATAGAGCTATTTATAAGGAAACTGGTGAAGAATATGCAATTAAGATTATAGATAAAACTCGAATAACTGCTCAGGAAAGGGAATTGTTGAGAAGTGAAATATCAATTTTAAAATTGTTGAAGCATATTCATGTGATTTATCTTAAGGATATCATTGATATGAAGGATTCACTATATATAGTAATGGAATTGGTTCGGGGTGGTGAGCTCTATGACTTAATTCACACAGAACACCGTTTAACTGAGGAACATACTCACAAAATTATAACTCAGCTTCTACATACTGTTGCGTATTTGCACAAATGTGGCATAATGCATCGTGACTTAAAGCCAGAGAATTTGCTTTTAACGGATAAGACAGAGTGTGCAACTATAAAACTAACCGATTTTGGTTTATCTACACTATGTGGACCGAATGATGTGTTAACACAACCATGTGGTACATTGGCATATGTCGCACCAGAAGTTTTGACAATGCAAGGATACAATCAAAAGGCAGATGTGTGGTCTATTGGTGTGATTATGTACCTTCTTATCCGTGGAAGGCTCCCGTTTGCTGTGAAAAAGTCGCAGACAAGTCATGTTTGGGACCATTATCGTCTCACATTTGATGGTCAACTTTGGCATACGATTTCATCTTCTGCAAAAGATTTGATCAAGAAACTCTTGGAGATTGATCCTTCAAAAAGAATATCAGTGTTTGAAGCTCTGGACCACATTTGGATAAAGAATTTTGTGGCTGTAAATAAGGACACAGTAAATGCTACAAACTATAACAGCTCTGGAGACACTGATGATCTGTTCCTTTCCCTCAGAAACACTACCGACACAACGTTTGTAATCCCCTATTCGGAGAGTTGTGATAGGAATATTAATGCTTTGAAGAGTGAAGCTGATCTCGCTAATGATAACATTGCATTTTCTAGGGATACGTCAACGAAGAAGCCTGATTTATCACCATCAGGGAAACTTTCAACCGTGCAAGAATAACACTATAAAATTGTACATTTTAATTATACATTCCAACGCTATGTATATGACCACCTTGTTTATGCAATGTGTTTCGAGGTGCGATGCTAGCGAAGAAACGTAAGTTCCAGGTAAGGATTACGGATATTCCGTATGATATTCTGAGATTAATCGCATCATTTTCACCAAAAGAGTTCTTATCGCTTTCAAAATATCTGTCTAAGATAGCAAAGAGCACTAGAACGACGTTGAACGTCTCCAGGGCTCATAAGTTGGGAATAAATCCAAAACTCGTGGTCGAGGCAATTTTCAGGTTAGAATAATCGATATAATTCTACACATCCCATGTAGTTCCCCTAATATAATCACATTAAACGTTGGTGGATGGCCAAAATGGGATAATTCTTGCCTGGACTATCTCTCGAAGAAAATCAAAGAAGGTCATTTCAGATCGCTTAAGCATCTTCATATGAGCAACTGTAACAACATTACCAATAAATCGTTACGTGTATTGTTATCGTGCCTTGGAAAACGCTTGAAGACACTTGATGTTTACAATTGTAAACACATTGATTTTTACGCATTAACAACGGCTATATCTGAACTTGAGGTAGCATGCACCATTCTATTCTCATATAACAATTATAGACACTCTTACTAGGGTATTCAAAGGCTATATCTTCGTCAAATTCCTCTAATTTTGACGTCATCCGATTTTTGTTTGAGCACTCTGGTGACAGCTACAGTCGGATAGTACTTCCTAAGTTAAAGGTTTTGCAGATTTGCAACACCTTGGATATAAAGTTACTATCGCCTCTTAAAGGAATAGCCACTACATTGGTAAGACATACGTGCTTATTCTAATACTTTCGGCAGAGAGTTTTGGATATCCGGGGATGCAAAGGGATACCAAAGCAGGAGTTAGACTCTATTGAACATTTGACTAATTTAGAAGAGTTATACATTGGTATTTCTTTACCTTGTAAGATCACTTATGGTTAGGCATGAATATAGAGAATGAGACACTCTCAAGAATCGCAAAAAACTGTACAAAACTTTCAGTTTTAGACATCTCAGAATCGCAAATTACATCACAAGTAGTCAACGATATCGTGGATAACCTTCCCCTGTTGGAGAAAATAAAACTTTCCAAATGCGGGTAAGCTTTGTTATAGATCGATCAGTATGTTTAGAAACCTGAATAACCATGATTTGAGAAAGCTTTTGACTAGTTTATCACATTTGAGCGTCATTGACGTATCACATTGTTGGAGATTAACGGATTCGTTTTCACATCAAATTTCAACTGTATCACCGGGTACGTTCACTAGTGAAAACACACCTACATTACATTAGAGTTAAAGACAATAGGAGTATACATGTGTTCACTTGATTATAACAAGCTAGTTTACAATCTGAATCTGGCCGGAGCCAGTGATATAGCGGCAGTCACTAGAAATGAAGTACATATTGTTGGAAATCAACTCCACGCTTAACATTTCTTGTTACATAACGTATTCTCCTCATTCTTCATACAACGTTAAATGTGATTCTTAAAACGATATTTCGGTCCGTTGTCAACTCGAGTGTGTTGTAGAGGAGCCTATATAGACGCCTATTTTTGGGCTGTGTATTTGTTGAGTATTACGAGGACCTTAGCGAAAAATTCTTAAAGTAGAAATTTATGAAATTCCTCAATTAAATGATCCTGAAATTGTGATGATTTGTAGGTTTCCTCCTCAGGTTCCCACAATGACCCAGACGCGCTGTTTGTGTTGTAATGACCATTCCGCATTCCTACACTCGCGATTGTACAATTTTGATGCTCTTATATAGTTAATTGAATGTATTACTAGTTCTATATAATTTTGTGAGCGCTGTTTGTTATACAGTATACTTGCCAATTCTTTTCTGGTTAGATAAATTAGTTCATCATGTCAGACGCCGACGGTTTATCATCGGACTATAAAGAATCGGATTCTTCAAATACAAAGTCCACATTTACATTCAATCCAAACGCAGCGGAGTTTAAGCCAAATGTCAGCTGGTATGCGTTGGATGAACCGGACCAGGACAAAGTTTCATCAGTAAATGATAGTCTACAGTCTTTGTCTATAAAGGAGAGCCAAAGTTCAGCAGATAGTGGCCAAGAAGCCAAACCCTCAAAGAGTTTGTTGTTCATTCATACAACATTCATGTACAGGTGATGTTACTTCTGACGTTGGATCTTCAAAGAAAAAGTCAGCTGAGTCATCCTTGCCTCCACCTGATTCTCGTCAACACATTAACATTGTTTTTATCGGTCACATTGATGCTGGCAAGTCCACGACATGCGGAAACATATTGTAAGTTTCTTTAGTTTGAGTATTATATTCTGGACACATATATTAACAAGAGATAATCTATAATTAGGTACCTTTCTGGTCAAGTTGATGAAAGAACCATAGAAAAATATGGAAGAGAAGCCAAGGAAAAGAACAGAGAGAGTTGGTTCTTGGCGTTCATTATGGATACAAATGAGGAAGAAAGGCAAAAGGTAATTTGGGACAAATTACATACAAATTACCATAGGGGAAAACTATTGAAGTCGGCAGAGCAAAGATCGAGACTGAACACAAACGTTTCACCATTCTAGATGCTCCCGGACATAGGAACTATGTACCCAATATGATTGAAGGTGCCACGCAAGCCGATTGTGGTGTTTTGATTATTTCTGCCAGAAAAGGAGAGTTTGAAACTGGATTTGAGAGAGGTGGACAAACTAGAGAGCATGCCTTGTTGGCGAAAACACTGGGTAATTTAATCCTGCACGTGATAAGTTTGTTTAGGTGTTAGTTATCTAATTGTTGCTATAAATAAAATGGACGAACCTACGTGCCAATGGTCTGAGGAGAGATATACTACCATCGTAAAGAAATTAAAACCATTCCTAAAGACATGTGGATTTACCGAAGGAAAAGATTTGAGTTTCGTACCAATATCTGGCTTGACTGGACAAAACATTTTAGATCACGTTTCTGATCCAAACTATAAAAATCATGAGCCAAAGGCGTCATGGTACGACACAAGCATGCCTACACTATTCAGATTACTTGATGAACTTCCAACAGCCAAGTGTGATGACAACGCGCCTTTGCGTATTCCAATCATTGATAGTTATCGCGATAACGGAATAGTTTGTTTGGGTAAGGTTGAATCAGGCGTATTGAAGTCCGGGCAAAGCTGTGTCCTTTTGCCGCACAAGGCAAAGGTCAAGATCCCAAACGTTTATTTTGATGATGACGAATATGCGTTTGCCAAGCTTGGAGAAAATATAAGGGTAAGCTTGCAGTTTTGTTATATAGATCTGTAGTTCCGTTTAATTGGAATCGATGATGATTCTGTCCCAAAGGGTTCTGTTGTCTGCAATGCTGAATCGCTTTGCCCAGTTGTAAAGGAATTTACGGCACTAATTTCAGTGGTGGATTTGTTAGAACACCGCCCATTGATTAGCGCAGGATATTACTGTATATTCCATGCCCATTGTTTGTCTGCAGAGGTAGAGTTTGTAAAACTCACCGAAAGTATAGACAAGGCGACCAAGAAGAAAAAAAAGAATCCGGTTTTTGCTGCAAACAATACAATTATCACGGCACATTTAAGATTGAAAACACCAGGTTGTTTGGAAACCTTTGAGTTCTGCCCACAACTTGGTAGGTTCACTCTTCGTGACGAGGATAAGACCATAGCCATCGGCAAGATACTAGAAATTGTAGAAACAGAATAGTTAGGGGATTCCTGCTTTTGCAAGGTTATTAAATTGTGATTATACATCCCAGTAATGTGATTTTATGCTTACTTTGCGTTGTTTTTGCAACCGTATATTATTGAGCTTGATTGTGGTTCTGTTGTGTAGTCTACGGAACCTATTGTAATCTTTCATCTCGGCATTTTCAATGTTCTGAAAATGAGTTGTGTACGATGATCAAAGTTACCTTTCCGTGGACAAACATCAAGAGCAGTTCTCCATAGGTTTTTTCCGGTTTGTCTAGATCCCAAAGCCACTTGGGATAGCATTCATCTGGAAGCAAGGTATGATCCTGTGGTATTGCTGCGTATATGTTGAATAAATGTTCATCTTCTGCACTCGTCGAATCACTTGAGGGTTTATCCTTGCTATCAGCAACTTTCTTCCCTTTAGACTTTGGCGGATTTACAGTTGAGAACAAGCGCGCACATTTGAACAAATTTAGGTTAAATTGCGATATTATAGACAGCTGCATAGCCATTAATATGTTGCTATGAGTTTTTTAAGTGCCTCAATTTTGTTTTGATCGGTTTCTAGCTGAATCCACCACCTGTAGGGTACGTGGAGTAGACGAAAGCCCATTGCGATGATCATTTCATGACGCCTTTGTGTTTTATATATTTTATCTGATGGATCTTACCTTTTGGCGAGTGTTGTCAGGTTTGACGTATATGCGTAGTACTGATACATAGAATTGATTTCTATTACTGCCTTTGTTGTTGGTTCATAGATGTCAAGAATTAGTTGACCTACGAGATATAATGATATTGCTTTATATGGAGTATTACCTGCTGGAACGGAGTTTCTATGATTTATTCCCATGAGTGTTAGCACCCTGCTCACGTCTTTGTGTTCATGGCAACTATACTTTTCTCGGTCACAATCGTTATCATCTAACATTCATACAGGAGTTTAAGGATAAACAAACTGTTTTTGAGTTGATCAGCCCTTCGTAACTCGATTAGAAATTCCCTTGTTTGCTGGTCGAGTTGTTCATAGACTTTGTTTCTCAACAACCTCAGATACAGTTCCACAACTCTCAAATGTCTAGTATAGCCTCTAAAGTAGTTTTTATAGTATTCACAACGCTTCAAAAATTCCAGAGTCATTTCTTCAGTAAAAATATCGATTATGGTAATTGCCTTTATTCTTGCACATTCACTTCCTTAGGTAGGTTTATTAAAATACTCTTCACTTACCATTAAATGTGGAGATACGTTTTTCTAGTACACATTGCAGGGGTTTTATTAAAATACTATCGTTCATCCCCAATTTTGCAATGCTATTTGATGCCTAAACAAATATTTTGTATTTTTAGTTTATAACCTTTATGAGAAAGTTGTTTCTAAGGACAGACCAACACAATATCATTTCATACAAGTTATCGTTTAAACGTTGATCACGGAATCTGAGCCTCGCAAGTGCCTGTGTAATAAGTATAAATAAAAGTGGATGTTTACCTGAAAAAGAAAAACGTAGTACTTTGGTTTCATTTCAGATCTTCTGGAGTTAATTATGCTTCATATTACGTTATTTATCTGACAAAACTTACTCCACGAGTTTTTTCAAGTTTTTGTTCGGGGTAATTTGTACGATTGAGAATATTTGCAGGTATCTCAATAGATTTCTTAGGTTGACCTTTTCAGAAACTGCGATTACCCTTTCCAAGAAAGTGTCCCATAGAACATCGTCTAATAATATGTGATGTATTATACGAATCCTAACCTTTACTAGGGTTACGGGTTTCGTTCATCATAACAAATTTAAGATCAGCCGAAGTTAGACCAGCTACTTCATTAACTGAAGGTGATACATAATTTGGTTTAATCCTAAATTAATCCAAGTTAAACTAGAATGAACCAAACCAATATTTCAAAGGCGAAATTCTCACTCTACCACCTTCTTTTAAACTTTCAGAGCGGACCTTTAGTACTTGATTTGTAATCTTATTCAAGCGTTTATCATGTCCTATTAGACTTTTAATCATACACACAAAACTTACCATCAAAAATTCTTTCCCTATCCCTGAAAAATGTTTTGTAGAACTCGTTTTCGTCAATGTCATAAATCCCCTTTATGAAGATTATAACAATTTTAAATATATTTCACCTTGTTCTGGAAGTGCAACTTTTTTCTTGAGTTCCTAGTGGAATTAATGTGGATAATATGAGAAAACATACTTGTCTGTTGAGTTGTCTATGTCAATCTCCTTTGGGACCGGTCCGGAGTCCGACTTTTTTCCTCTTTTGTTTATTTTTATTTTCTCTTGCACCAGCCTATCGAATTCTTTTGGATTTGGCATCTGTTTTAAGATAATTAAATGGATAATATTACGAACATGATGTGGTTTGGAGTCGTCTACTTTCGGTTGGATGTGCCTCTTTTTAATATCTCTAAATTGCTTTTGTGAGAGAATTCTGACTTTATTCGCGGAGGAATCATCAAATATATCGACAATTTCGTGAGAATAGACTTTTCTAGAGGTCTTCATGTCACCTTCCACAGCATATTCCATATTTGAAGTATCTTTTGAGACAACAGATCCAGTAGAACAATCAGCACTAAATATTAAGTTACATTTTTTAACATATGAACGTAAATACCCTGTGTTAAGGCGTCTTGTCCATGATTTGCAGCAATCGATGTCTAACTTAAAGTTGGAAAAGGTGTTAATTCTGCGTTTACAGAGAGAATTTAAAGGTAAACCTTCCAATCTGGAAATATAAGGCATTTTTAGATGTATAAAGTGCACATGAAAACAAGTAACTACCACAATAGCACTTCGGATTCTACACACTAGACCCTCCTGGGCACACACTATGTGTACAAGTATAAATACAGAATTTATGTTAAATTCAATATGCTTGGTTTTCTCCTTCTGGAATCAAGGCAATTCCATCTTCTTCCAAGCGCGATTTTACCTTTTTTAATGATAGTCTTGAAAGGAGTAAGCTTTCAAAGAAATCGTACATGCCTTCTGTTTGAATACCATTGGTTATTTTGTAACAAATCCTTTTGTTACCAATAAAAATAAGAGATTCATCAGATGTATCTTCTGTGTAGCTATTGAAAATTTGCTTGATGTTTGGAAATAGTCCTTGACGATCTAAAATTTGTTCATTTCCATTGTTACAACCTATACTAAACCCTTGTAAGCCAAATTCCAATATCCAGATCACAGAAACTGAAAATTGCATGTAAAACAAAGAACAAACATACCAATGTCGAATAGTGTTACTATATTTCTAAACATTAACCTAGCATGTGCTTGTGACAGTCGAACCAAGCTCTCTATTGTTCTAACAGTGGGTCCACCTCCATACTTTGATTCCATGGAGCATTTCCGCAATTCCATGTAATAAGAGTCTATTAGTGCCTTTGATGAACTTGTTAATGATGGGAAAATGTTTTCCTTTACAAAGTTTACATAGTCCTTTACTGTCGACCCAACCGACCAGTCCAGTATAGGTTGATCATGTTCATCATAAACAACCTTTTGTTTAGTGGGTTCGCTAAGTAAGAATTCAGTTAAATCAATGTCATTTGTAGAATTGTCAGTGAATACCATTATCAGATCGAATCTAGATAATAATGGTAATGGAACGTTTATATTCAGAATCTTTGTATTATCAAAAGATGATCCTACTTCTCTACCAATTACAGACGAAATCGATTTATTCTTGGAGAATTTGACGTTCGATGCAGCAACTATTGTACATTGACAATTCAAGGTGCACTTTATACCAGCCTTTGCTACAGAAATTATTTGTTGTTCCATAGCCTCATGAAGACAGGACTTATCTTCAGCACGTATTGAAGAGAATTCATCAATACTACAAACTCCACCAGCTGCTAGCACTAGAGCACCTGCAGCAAGCATGACCTCTGGACCATCACGTACCAATGTACATGTTAATCCAACAGAAGTACAGTTTGTACCTATTATATCGATATATAATATATGCAATAGTTACCTGATACAGAAACGTGTTTAAATGATAAATTTCCAGCGTGCTTCAGTAACTGTGATTTGCCAGTCCCGGGATCACCCACAAACAAAATGTGGCATTGTGTTCTTGATCCTTTTTTCTTTTTGACCGAACACCCATCTTTAGAACTGCTTGAGTTAAGCGATATTTTTAGCTCATTTCTTTTATCAGCATACTTAGACCACCTATTATCCTTACATTCCTCTAGTACACTGTCAACGGAAAACCCACCAATGATTGTTAATATCAGAGCCAATTTAGCATTATCCAAATCTACTAATGATGGGCAAAATCCATCTATAATAGAATTTCGTGCATTAACTTCGTAATATCTGTTGACCGACCAGAATCTTTCATATAAATTGGCTTTAAATACTTCACATACATTAACACTATTCAAACTTTTCCAATTAACAATGTCCAAGTTGATAACATCCAAAAATATTTCAGAATCACATCTTTCTCCACGCTTTAGTTTTTTCCATCTTCGACGAACAAATGCAACCATATGTACAATATCACCAGGAAAACATGTACCGGCAATTTCTCTTCTCAATACCGCTGGCATAATTGAATTCACGTTCATATAGTTCGTTGGATTGAAGACGGATTGACACCTAATTTCTTGGTAATCAGATCGTCTATTGTAAATTCCTTTTACAAATAAGGTGCCATCACATTTTTGTCCATTATTACCGGACAGTCCAGTAAAGTTCGGACATTTTACTGGTATATTAACGAAAAAATTCGATTCCGGAAGACTTTTACAAATGAATGATTTGTTACATTTTTTGCAAACATACTCCCTTTCTTCTTCTAAAACATTCATTACACCAGTTAAAATGACCGTGGCGGTCACTGTAATCATATGACCAACGTCATCATCTTGAATCTCGTTAACTGATTGTCTCCATACATCTGCAGTTGGCACAACATTTTTCAGTCTCGTAGTAATATTAAATTTAAACGGTTTGTTATTGGAGAAATTGTTAGCATAAATTCCCATGTTGTTTATATCCAATCTATCAAGTGCATTTTGTAGGATATTTGAAACATTCTTAGATCTAAACATATATGACAAATGGCATGGTATAGTCCTGTAGAACTTCGTTACAGAGGACACGTCACTAACGTTATATTGAATACATATATTTTCCACCATAGAATAGAGGATGGGAATTATAACATGATCCAGCATATTCAGTATGACTTGTGGACTAGCCATTAAATCGTAGCCTAATTTTGGCATATTTATTAAAAGTTTAGTAACATCTATAAAAAAGCTCTGATATTGGTTTATTTTACAATAATGACCCGAGAGTTCATTGTCGATATCCTTGCTTATTTCATCAATGTTAGTTACCCCTATTAGTCTTTCGTATAATTCCAGAGACTCATCATTAACCATTCTACAATAGGTTGGTTCCCTTGTATTTGTATACTCTACAAGTTCCGTTGAGTAACTATTTTGGCCGGAAGCTTCATCATAGCGAAGGGTTCCATTGGAATGTAAAGCCTGCGTGGAATCCAATGAGGTACACTTCATTAGAGCACTTTCGTTGGAAGGCTTAAGAGATATGTGATGTAAAACTTGTTTTAGGGAGTACTCATCATTAATAAAGTAATCTATGAAATCTGACATGTAAATCTCTACAGGTGTGTCCAGAATTTCGCATAAAATTGAGCTTTTATGTGAAGAGATCCTCTCAAAATTACCAAACGGCAATAATTTGGAGTGTACGGTGTACACATCAAAGAAGGAAGATCTATCACTAACAACATAGCCATCATTTCTATCACTTGATGAATAAAAAGGTCTCATATTTCGGTGGGATCAGAAACCTAGTGTGTAGACAAGTTGTAAATCCCAATGATGTGAATTTGGGAGTATAACAAAAATTGTGTCTTATAATTGCACTAGTATAAGAGAGAATTAAATACTATGATGAGTCAAAGTATGATATATCAAAAGAAACAATACTAACAAAACAAACAACAAATAATACAACAACAAATTGAACAAATATACCGTAGGTCATAATTAGTTATCCTTTTTTTGGAAAAAGTTTACGCAATTTAACGATAACATGAATGTACGATGACACGGTTTCATTACAGAGATTCTCCAACGATTCAGTAAACTGCAACAAGAAATGATTTCAAAATGAGGAGTTTAATTAGCCTACATGATTAACTGCATTTATAGAAGAAGTTCCTAGATTGAAATGATCCACTTTACCAAGCCTTCTGATTTCTTCGGACCGAATCCTTTTCATTAGGTTGGCTACATAGTTTACATAAGCTTCGGATCCATTTGACAACTTTAAATAGTGATCCGAAGCTATAATGATTAAAATGAGGGTTTGGTCTTGTGACTTACCCGTACCTGGTGCTGTCTTGGTAAGTGTGTAAGGAAGACGCGAAATGGGGTGAAGAATGACTGTTAATTGAAGAATCTCTACTATCCTAAGGGTGTGTTAGGTCATATCGTAATGTGTATCCATAGATTCCTATAGCATGTACCTGGATGCATTGTATTTACTTTCTTTACACACTTTTACGACCCATTCTTTCACAGAGGCATATGCTGGTTCTTCTATATCGCTGTACAACATATTTGGTGATATGTGTGCCGAATCAAAGCACATTTTCATGATTACAATGTATCTTAAGATGGAGAATGTGCTTGTCGGATCTTCTACTGATACTTCTCTCACGTTTTTGTCTAGAATTGCCATTCTATAAATCATTTCCAGAACCATTAGACCAAACCCTTTACCACTGTAATTTGGCATTATCATGAATTGGGATATTCTCAGTCGATTCCCACTAATCGTAAAATATGAATATGTAGTCACCATTCCTACTATGGAGATCGTGTATGCGTCTTTGTCATCTCCAGAACTTTCTGAGTTGAACATAGATATGGCCCCAAGATCTTGCTTGGTTATATGTGTTTGAATATCATACTCCTGTTCTATCCTTCTCCTTTCAAAATCTTCATTTGAAGTCAATGCACTCTGTAATGAGTTAGTCTCTGATGGTTTATGCATTTTCCGATTTCTTTTTAGCACCAGAGGAATTAAAACTACCCATCTATGATCATATGTAATGTCCGAAACTCCATCAATAAACCAATGATAGAACCATTCTATTCGTCTATGCAACACCTTGAAGTTACTGGGTATAGAATAATCGGTCACACACTCTTGTACGGACAATTTGACCTTTGGAGAATTTTGTGAACGAAGAGCTAGTTTACTTTCTAGAATTTCATTAATTACAGAGTTATTAAAACTTCCATCCTTAGACAAATCCTCAATTGTTTCCCTTGATAAGTCGATTTTGTCAGATTTAGAGTTATCGTAAAAGTAAATTTGTTTAGATAGTGTACTTTTCATATAAATAGAACCAGGGTCTTGTTCATCTACCTCTCCTACATCCTTCTCTGTTATCTCATCTTTGAATGTACAGTATCGTAATTGAAATGTAGAATAATCATCAATGCTATTTTCCATTACCATTCTTCCAGGTGGAATGAATTTGTAGGTTCCGGAGGATTTATGTAATAGAATATCAATGAATGTCTGTTCATCTTTAATCAGTGTGTACTCGGGAATGTTTTTAAAAACAGACTTGTATACGGTTGATAGAGCTTCTTGGATATTTTCTCTGTTACATGAATTAACCAATTGACCCTTAACCTTTATGAAAATCTCGAACGTATCCACGAGGTAGTAGATGTCGTACTTGACCCACTTGATTGAATCATTCTAACATATATAATGTAAATATTTACATTGATTTGTTATTAAGGACTGGTAACTTGTATAAAAAACAAACCCTGTATTCTGGATTAAAGAAATGATGTGTGAAAAGAGGCTTGTAGCCATCCTTATCATTTTGGTAGTCTTCTATCGTTTCACATGGATGTAATTCTACAGAAAATATGTCTTCCATCACCGTTTTCATAGGAATCCCCTAGTATATAGCAAAAATAAGGGCACTTCTGTTGTAACAGAATAAGCCTCCAATAATCGTGGAATCTCACACTAAAGAGTATAAGAAATTTCACTTTTGTTCAATAAAACATGTTTTATAAACTAGACATGTATGATTCAAAATTTTATGGTGACTATTGGATTGTGTAAATATTAATTTTGTTAAAATTCCATGGGTTCTGTTTGAAAATCATGATCTGATTTCCTTTTGTTTTTGTGATAAAAGTTTTTAATTTGTTCCATTGTCTTTCCGTATGGTTCGAGAGCTAAAAAAAGTTGATTCCAATCCTTTCCATATCGTTCTAGTGCTAGATTATACGTTATTTTCTCTTCTAGCGTCCATTTCGTTGGTTTTTTCTTGTTTGAATTATTAGATGGTGTTTCTATTATATCGTCATACATTTCAAGTATATCCTCGCTAGAGAGAAAATCGATGGGTTTAGAATATTTTCCTGCGATGCTTGTCCTTTTAACATTAACCGGTGTCGCCGGTTCAGAAATATCCTCCATGGGATCATATTCATTGGTATCATCATCATATTCGTACATTACTTCATCCTGAAATTGTACACTTGGTGTGTAACATTCTTCGGAAGCATTATTGATGAGGGATGAAGTACCATCTGGTGTTTGATCATCCAGCCTTTCATATTCTCGTTTCTGGAGCATTTTTTCTATAATAGAAAATGAACGTTTTCCACCCTTGATTCTAGTATGAAAGAATGCCTCAGTATTCAGGGCAACAATCATTGATTTTTTAGTTTCTTCATCATCGGAATCACCATAATCCAAAATAAAACATCCTCTTTGAACGGTAGTTGATGAGTCGTCAGGAGATACAGTAACTGGAAATTCAACGTTCTTTCTGGTGACAAGTGATTTGTATTTCCTTGGAAAGAAATATCCTTCGGAAGTGTTGTCAAGAGTATGCTGAAATTCGTCATCAGAAGATATGTAATTATCCTGATGTTCTGTTAGTTGGATTTCATATGATTGAGACGAATCTAAGGCTCCACTTCTCAAAAGGTAGTCAGATATCGTATTAAAGCTTATCTTGTTTCTATTATTAAACTCTTTAGCATAATCTGTGTAGCAATCGTCTAGAATACCATCCAATGAGTTTAAAACAAATGTCTCACGTTTTAAAAAGCGTGTCGCATCAGCCTTTCCTTTCATTCTACTCTTTAGTTCCTTTAGACGTTGTTTTAACTTCAAGCGATACTTAAATCTATAGTAAAAATCGACACAGTCCGAACATTTTTTAGAATCAAGATATTGACTGATTTTTGAGAAGTTTTTTGGATACATTAAATATTTTTCAATAAATATTTTGCATTCATTCCTTGTCCAAATACCAGAAACTCTTCCCATTATATCTTCTTGGATGACAGAATTATGATCAATTACGTTCCTGCGATCGTAGCATATGAAATTATCAATTTTATAGAGATTTGAATCCGGAAGTTTGAGAATTTTGTAAATTGGTAATGATTTAAAATCCCTCATGCAGTGTAACGGTTCGTCCAATGTATCCATACATGAAAATGTCCACCTAATGCTTGGTCCAGTCAAGTTACTATAATTTGGAATCAACCAATTATTTGAACGTGAAACTTGATCAACATCGTTATTTTTAATTGAAATGGTCTCAGTTTCTACCGTTTTTCTTCTTGTAAGAGAAATAGAATCTCTTTGTCTAGAACGATTACCTGGAGCACTACCTCCATCGAATGAATGACCTTGTTTAGAAAGCATCCCAAGTTGGCTAAACGATTCTTCTCTATAAATTAAATCCGCCATACCTAAACCCACACATTCATGAGGCGATATAGTCCCATGTTTTATGTACGGATAGTTGATGTCATTCTGTTTATAACCCGCTGGTAATGGAATGAATTTGTTTGGAAGGTCCATAGCCCTAACAGGCAGCACCCCCCATGAGAATATATCAACAGTATTTCTATGATTCAATTTTTTCAAGTATGAATGCCAACGTCTTTTGTAATTCTTGTACAACATATGTTCTTTATGAAGTAGAATATTTCTATCTAGTATCCATTGTTTCAAAAAATCAAAAACGCGTTTAAAGGATGATGGGACCACATTATACCCATTCAGGAGGTCATGAATATTTTTCGATGAAATAACTTGATCAGGATAATTTTTAGATGATTTAGAATGTGACAAAATGTCAATTACGTCAGCAGATTCGAATTCCCACGGTAATATACTGCTTGGTACATATGGTAAATAAAATGCAATTTCAACAAAATTATCATGTTTAGCATCAACAACCAGTGAATCACTATCTATAATAAGTGTTTCTGTTTTCATTTCTGATAAATCAATTTCCATAGGATCGAAAATTCCAACAAAATGACTATTATTTCCAATCTTACTCAAAGATCTGTGTAGTGAGTTTTGTTCCTTCTTTAAAATATCAAGGGCGTCCCAAAATGTAAAATCACTTAAATACTTGAAATCTTTAACTGAAACATTTCTAGTATCAGAAAACGTTTCCTCTGAGTGTGTTCTCACATTTTCTGGTTCATTTAATTTTGGGGCACATTCAACCTCCATATTTGAATCACATGAGGAACCAGAGTCAGTATTTGTTGTCGAATCATGAAGTTTAGAACGTTTTGAAGGGGTTAAATCTGTGTTAGAAGATTCATTTAGTGTTGATAAATTTTCTGTCTTCATATCCAATTTGCATGTGAACGGCAATCGTATCTTCCATGAATTTGGAATTGAATCCATCCTAACCCTAATTATAAGTCTCTCTTGTATAACATTTTCCCTCTCTTCTGGTTCATTTACATCAATATCATACCATGAAATAGATTCATTAACGGTTCCGCTAAAGGGTGAATGTTCGGAGACAATACGTTCAGATAAAGGTATATTCTCAGATCCACATTTACATAGACAATAACAAGTTCCTAGAAGAGTTTTATGGAGTTCCATTCTTGCTATTGTAGTTTCCATGCCGAAATTTAGATCGGGGTCATCAAATGGAGGGTAATAATGTTTTATTTGTGGAAGTTGTGATAAATTAATAGTTGATTTACAAGTACAACATTTGTTACAACAGTACCCATTGAGACAATTATATTCACTATATTCGTTCCAATCCGGTTTAGGTATGCGAATTTCAGCAACCGCGACCTTGGAAAGATCACTTATAAAATCAATCATAGCATCCAATTGATGCCTTTTATTTTGCTGCATTATATCATAAACTAATTCTGAATCAAATGTCCAACCTCCGTTTTTGACTGATTGGTAACAATCAAATTCATTTTTTGTATTGGACAGAAACTTAGACCATATATAACATCCTGCCGCTGAATCACATTCCGTGGCAATATTAGTATCTAATGAATCTTTTGTAGTAGCACATTTTCCCGACATACATTTTAACCCATTTATAAATGTAATACATGGCGTAGTTGCCAAGAATCCCTTCTCTATGTTAGAGCTTGGAGAATTGTCAAGATAACCATCTCTACTCGTTGATGGTTGAAGAATGCCGTATTGTTCATTCTTTTGATAACGTTTTTGTTTTTTAGAATCAAAGTTATCCACAATTCCATCAGATATACTATCCGTGTTGGGAGTAACCGTATTGTTATCGCTATTTAATAATCCCTTGGCATAGTACAAAGAAACTATATCATTATCCAGAGAAGAAATTAGCTTTGAAATTGAGAGACTAATGGTATCTAATTCTTTTGATAGTTCATGAGGTATCTCCCTTTTAAAATTATTTTCTTTAAATATATTCATGAGACACTTTCTGAATGTAATACTAAACCGAACGACCTCAATCATTTCATAAATAAGCCTCTTCTCCAGGGATTCGTGTGTAATGGATAGTTCCTTTATATAATCCATTTTATCACTTGGAAGTTGTGGTAATTGTGTTATCATTTGTTTTATAGGTAAATTTTTTTCTTGTTTGTATACTAAATCATTTACAGATTCTCTATCAGTAACTATACTATCTGTAGGTGTGGAAATAGGAGTTTCCTTTTTAGAGCTGACTAATTTTTGCTTCCTTATTGCAAATTTACGTTTGAGTGTTTGAGAATCTTGGTATATTACTAGGTTATCCCACGATGACAAATCATCGCCTAACAACCTCTTCCTTTCATTGACTACACTATAATATCTTCTTTTGTATGGATTAGAAGCATAATCATCGTGGAGAAAGAGTTGGTACGATGACTTATCCTTGAACTGAAATGAATCGTTAGAGGTGCTTCTATTTCTGGTAATCATATGACAGTTGCTCGATGCTTCAACATCAAGGGAGTTTGTCTGAGAATGGATCTTTTCCATTATAGTCTTCCTTTGGCGCTTTCCTTGTTTAAAATTTTCTACATTCTTCTTTTTTGTGAATTTTGGTATAATTATATCTTCACATCTTATTTTTGTGAATGTATTATTGTCATATCCATACGGAAGTGAAATAAGTGATGTGGCATTAAACCTCAAAGAGGAATTATTAGAAAGAAAATCTTTGGGTGTTCTTGACCTTTTGCTTGCAACAGGTGTAGTTGTGCCGAAATTAGACTTGTTAGATGAAATGTTTTTAAAATCTTTATTCCCTTGGGATGTCAGAGTAGAAGACGTAAAAGCATCACCTGTATTGAACCCTCTCAACGGTGTAGAAATACTAGCATCTGGAGGTGTATGTATTTCTTTACCCACAGAAGATTTGTCATTATCACTTCTCCTGCTAGATATTTGTGAATTAAGGGTTGACAGTCGATGGATCATAGAGTGAATGCCCTCAATCTCCCGAGTTAGCGAGGTAGAGGGAGACAGAGCCAAATATCTACCTGCTCCGGAGCCAATATTTTTAGAATCCATTTAAAGTTAGATTTATAAGAAACCAAAGAGGAGCATTATCTCTAATCTACCCATCTCTCGATGATTTGCCAAGTTATTCATAAACAAAAGAGCCAAATTAGGCATTCTCTAGCTAATTTATTTTTAACAATACATTTTAGCAGAGTATGTTGTTTTTTCAATCGAATATGTGAACATCCTTGTAATAAGCACATGAACAGACGCTCACTACCAAACTGTTATAAGAAAATTAACAAAATAATCTACCTTATATTTTCATATATAAATATATGGTAAAATTATTGTTTTTGAAGCGGAAGAAAATTAGCAATATTGAGATGTTGTGCTGAGTAAATAGATGATCTCAATAGTTAATAGACCGTAAAAAATTTTTAATCAATAGAAATTTTGTACGAAGATACTCCAGTAAATCTGAAAAATAGACTATTTTAAGAGAATACGACCTACCTTATCTTCAATCGCAATTACGCTGCAGAAGCGCTTCATTTCTTCCCTTGGAATGAGTAGTGTTTTGGAATGGTTTAAAAAATCTCCAAACTCAGTTATATTCATACAATATTCCTTGTTCTAAACACTAATATGCGTAAAACACTCCGTTTACCTTGCATCGTTTCATGAAGGTGAGCCAAAGCATGTTTATTTCGCATATCTTCCACAATTTGCAAGCAGAAGAAAATTCTAATGAGTTTATAATCGGAATGAAATGGCATACCTTTTATTGAACACTTTCCATTCTTTGTAGATGTGTATTTTATAATGTAAAAAATATCATCTTCTGACAACCTTTCTAGCATTAGTATACGTTCAAAATCCAGAGAGTGAACTATATCAGGATCTTTGGATGCACTCGCTAGTTTCAATGCATTGATAACCTTTTCTAATTTATTTATGTGGAAGGATGTTTGTTTCTCAAGAATCTCAATAATGTTGCGCTTCATACTATTTCTTACCAACAAGTCCTAAGAGAAATTTTATTAGTTACAATTATCATACGTTTAAAGTACTTTTGAGGTGACCAATATTTCTGGGTTCATTTGGTAAATTCGTTAAGGAGTACCATGGATGATTTGCAATTTCCAGGGCAGAAGGTCTTAATTCCATATTTGATGATAACATTCTGCAAACAAGGTCCTTAATGTGCTCATTACAAGGGAAAATCTGTGAGTTTGAAAGCATAGTTACCACTTGATTCATGAAATTTGGTGATTCTACATTTTCAGTTGGAAATTTTCCTGATTTAGAAATATTCAAAGGATAGTAAAAATACCTGTAAGTAGAAGTAATAATATTATTCCGGATGACCATATATTACTTTTTTGAACTAATCTTCCATCCAATGCTTCGGGAGCAGCATGTATTTTTTCCATAGTTGATTGATCTGAACCCGTGTTTATGAAATCGAAATATCCTGTATAGTTTATACGAAATATTAAATTATTACCGTAACCCCTTAGTTTAATTTGAGGGGTACTTTCGGATTCTACAAGCATGATCTTATCGAGAGTCAGAGAACTATTTAACATTATCAAATGGATTTTTTCCAAACAAACCCATGTGTGATATTATTACAATGTAAATATAGCAAAGCTTCAATCAGTTGCACAAATACAATGTGAACAAATGATAGGGTATAATACGAGTGCCCCTTTGAAATTAGTTGTAGTCTATTTAACAATGACAGCCCTCGGCAAAACCTGACAAGTTATTTTTAAGAACCACGACTTACTCTGAAACAACATATACGGTATTATAATCGTGATACGCTGCGATATATTTTACAAGATTTTGGTCATTTAGTTGTTTAAGGTGGTTAATTTCAGAAATTACTTCATCAAAATTTGGAGCACCTGGTATCTTGCAAATTAATTCAATTACTCTCAATTCACCAGTGCTAATTTCTTTGGCAAGATATTTGGTGCAAGATTTCCCAGTTGTCAATTTTTTAACAAAATTGTAATGATCTACAATGTTATTTTTATAAATTTTAACATACCTGAAATATTTATAAATGAGGTCATATGAGAATTGACATTGAAAAGTATAGGATTTCTTTGCATTGTATAATTTACCGAATATAATTGTTCAACATGAAATTTTACACTGTTAATTACTTCCCAATACTATAGCATGTTAATATAATAGAAAAGACAAACCATAAGTGTAAATGTTCTCAAGTCTATCATAGATCCAGGATCAATGCCATAAATATTTAAAATATGTTCAACCGTAATATCTACAAAGCGTTATCATTTAAAAGACTAAACTCACTATAAACAGTTGGTAGATGTAATGATTGCATCAAAAACAGGACTACATTGTTGAATACCGCATATGACATTAAGTCATCTCCGTACTTCTACAGAATCGTCTACAATATTATGAAAAGGACAAACCATATAAATATGCTTAGCTGCAATTTTAAATTGTTCTATGGATTTTGTTAATTCAAAGAGTTTTAAAAGATTTGAATCCTCGGAAATTGAAGAACATATACTTTGCAATGTCGACCTTGAAAGTGTATTATATGTCAACCCATCATTACTCAAATTGCGATTTATGAGATTTGAAGTGTTGCTATCAACAATAGAAGGATTTTCAACCAATGTTTCATCCTTTTTACTATTTTCATGGTGAACTAAATCATATGTTTTATGAACAGTCCTTGGTGAGTCCATACTGAGATTCCCATTAGTTTTAGACCAAATGGAAGTGATTGTATTTATAGAATCACAGACACCAAATTTATCCTTAAATTCTCCAGAAAGTTCATTTAAAAACTTGATCCTTGAACGCGTATGCATTTTTAGTCTCAACCATAATTTGTGATTATTTTCCCTCTCTTCAACTGTTTTAAAATACATGTTATATATCTTCAAAATATGATTATAGATAGTTTCAATGTCAGAATTAGAGATCTTGGTGATTCTATCTTTAATAATGGACCTTTTGATATCCTCAATTGACTCATTTAATACGTTTTTCCAAATATTTTGCAGCTCAAAAAATTCGTTAGAACCATATTTTACCAGAGAAGCCCCTCTGTCAACTATGTTAGGTCCAATTCCTAGTTCATCTTCGCATTTTAAAAATTTCTCATTCCCATGAACTGTTGTATAATTGATTGATGTAAAAGTTGATGTGGATATAGTACCATCTGTGGCATATTATTAGATTTTGGTAGTGTTATAACTTACAATCTGGTATATCATTATCAACAAATGTCTTTATGATCTCATTTTCACGATGTGCATGATGTAACTCATTTGATAGAGCACTCAATATATTGTTTTTTAGATCAGTCAACGATTTAAGGGCCAGGAGTGATGAATCAGATTTGAGTTCATTTTGTAATAATAGAACTTTGGTCTCCATTTTTAAGGTTTATGAACACTCAATCCATCATTGGCTATGGAAAATACACACTTGATTGTTTGTGGAAAACTTTCGGATAAAATGAAGTTACAAACCGTGAGGTATATGTGAATAATTAGAAATGAGAGGTATAGATGAGATGCACCTGGAATGTGTTGGGGTTGGTGGACGATATAACGAGATTCCACTTATAACCAAAGTATGATGTGAATATCACTATTTCTCCTTCTAAAGATAATTCAAACAAAATTTTAATACCATAATGATCTATGGATATGATCTTCTCTCTTACTGAGATATTTGCCATTTTGACTTTGGCATTAATCCACTTTTCCGAGGGAAGTCGATTTGTAAACAAAGGAATCTCGAATACAATAAATAATATTAAACATTTATCCCCTAATAACCACAAGGTTTGTCCAGTGCTATATTGTCTACTGAAAACCCTTTATCTTCATATGTATTGGAGATGTATGATTCATCATTCATGTACATATAATATACTAATAGGCATGGATCAAATGCAATCCAGTTAATAATCTTTATTCCGCGAGTTTCAACTCAGCGAAGAGTGTAAGGGGTACTCTTGAGAGTAAATGCGATAATCGTCTGGATTTCTTCACCTTACAATCTAATAGATCACATCACGAGGGTTTTAACGCAAGGGATTGCGACAAATCATATACTCCACAAATTGATAAACGAAAGAGTATTTTAGGCATCTCACTTGTTCTCGCTATTTACTTTATCATCTCATTAATTTACAATTACAGGTGATTTTGTAATTTGAAAATATTTTCTACAGAAGAAGAATTTCTGAACGGGAACGGGTAGCTAAAGCGATTGAGGAGTACGAGAAGGATAAATTAGAGTATATAGAAACTGGAAATACCAGAGATCGATGAATAAACTCACGTATACGACACATAAATCTACACATTCATATATTTAGCCAGTAAACCTTAAATATCTACATCATTTAGACCCAACATCTGTATAGCTTAATCTACCATCTCTAAAGTGGCCGTTTTCGATTATGAATTATCTGTTTATGAACATACAATAGAACTTATTATAAATTGTACTAGTATTCCGAATGTGTACAGATTTTGAGGGTTGCCCTAACGTTCAGATTGTTGTTGCTGTAACGCCAAAAAATGGAATTGGCCTAAAAAATAATCTCCCGTGGCCACATATAAAGAAAGATTTTCTATTTCTTTCTAGAATCACTAATTACATTGAGCATGAGGTGAAGAAGAAAGATCAAAATCTTCAGAACGTTGTTATTTTTGGGCGTAACACATACTTTAGCTTACCACCTTCAGCTGCCCCTCTAAAGAATAGAATAAACGTTGTTATAAGTAAGACAGTGTAAGTATCTATCTCACAAATCACGATTTATGCTATAGGAGAGAAATTCCTGGTGTTCTTGTCTATGAAACACTTCCCCTCGCATTAAAGAAAATTCAGGAGGAGGTAAAATATAACAAGATTTTCATTCTAGGTATTTGTTACATACTGCAAATTAACTGGTATAGGTGGAAGTTACCTCTATAAAGAGGCCATTGATTCTGGATTGTGTGAAAAAATTTATCTTACTCGTATTGCGAAAAACTATGAAGCTGATGTCTTTTTCCCACAACTTCCAGATTCTTATGAGATAGTTGGAATAAGCAAAACGTTTGGTACTGATGATACTACTTTTGATTTCGTGATTTATGAGAAGAAAAATGTAAATAAGGAAAGCGAACTTCCTGATTTGGACAAGTTGATCCTAACAGGAGAAAAATTGACTGTTGAAACTCCTTTATATAAGGCTTGTCCTAGTTTAAAGATTCGATATAATCAAGAGCTTCAATATTTAGACATACTTGCTGATATTTTAAACAATGGTACAGAAAAACCAAATAGAACTGGTTAGTATATTTTATTCATATCTATTCTTTAGGAATTAATTCTATTGCTAAGTTTGGTTACCAAATGCGTTTTGATCTTTCTGAATCATTCCCACTATTAACAACAAAAAAGGTTTTCCTGAGAGGGTTAGTTTTTGACATGGTGATATCTTATTTCAGTATAATCGAGGAGCTTATTTGGTTTATTCGTGGAAGTACCAATGGAAATGAGTTATTGGAGAAAAATGTGAGAATATGGGAGTTAAATGGTGCCAGAGAGTTCTTAGACAACCTAGGATTTGTCGATAGGGAAGAGCATGATTTGGGTATTTTTTGTTTGAACAAATACTTAACAATAGGCCCTGTTTATGGATTTCAATGGCGTCATTTTGGTGCAAAATACGTAAACATGCATACCGACTATACGTTTGTTATCTAATTACCCTTGGCAAATATATTTTTAGGGGTCAAGGAATAGACCAATTGAGTATTGTAATTGATAGAATCAAGAACAATCCCAATGACAGAAGGTTGATAGTTTGCTCATGGAACGTTTCAGGTTAGTGAATTATAGGATGATCATAAAATGGCATTAGATTTGTCAAAGATGGCACTACCACCATGTCACCTGTTATTTCAATTTTTTGTGGCAGACGGCCGTTTGTCATGTATGATGCATCAAAGATCTTGTGATATGGGTTTGGGTGTACCATTTAATATTGCATCCTACGCGCTATTAACATGCATGATGGCACAGGTATGTATATATACTAGTGTTGTGATAAGTTTTAGATTTGTGAACTTAAACCAGGGGAGTTCGTACACAATTTGGGAGATGCACATATATACTCCAACCATATTGATGCAATGAAGGAACAGATAAGTAGAATACCATATCCATTTCCTACGTTGAGGTTAAACAAAGATATAACGAGAATAGAAGACTTCACACTTGAAGATGTTAAAGTAGAAAACTATTTGTCTCATCCAGCCATTAAAATGGATATGGCTGCATAACTATTCCGCACATTAGACTCTGTCCCCATGGTTAACATCTAATTAATATATATAGAGCATAATTAGACTGATAAATCTATAAATAATGGTAAAGTTGAGCAGAATCCTTAAAAAGTCCATAGTTAAGTCCAACACTGGTCCAGCCAAGGTTGACAACGTCCCATTTGCAAGTATAGAATCATTTGCCTCAAAAGGGAAGATCCAACCAACAATAGACTTTTCAAACTTAGATGTTCCAAATGATGAGATCATAAACTTGAAGAATTCTTCACATTTCGATGATATTGAAAAGAAAAGGACAAAAATAAAGGTTATTAAAAAAAATAGGATTATTTCAAAAGTCGGAAGTAATAAAACAGATACTTCCATGGTAAGCCCAAAGATTAAAGAAAAAATAAGAGGGAAGGTTTTGGGAAGGAACGAGAACACTCAAAAACAAGTAAAGGTCACGAAACCCCTTTTCTCTGCAACCGGAGAAGAACAAGTTACAAAGAAGAAGGCCTCGGACGTCAAGGTGAAGAAAACCCTCAACAAGGTTTTATCTAGAGGTAAAAGGAAACGTGAAGAACGTAAGGAGTCGTGGAGAAGAAAACATACTTTTGAAGCTGAGGCAAAAAAGGTTATTGAATCTTATAAAAAGGAAGACATGTACGGGAAAGCCTTGGGAAACTTTGTAGATATACAATCGCAATTGGATCTTGTAAATAAATCGAAAGGTTCAGATAACAAGACCGGCCCGTCAAAGAACAAGAATACTAAACACACACGAAAAATCGGCCGAATGGATAGAAAACTATTACAATTAGCTACTACAGGTGTTTAAATTGTTTTAATTGATTATGTGTGTCAGTCTCGGTACCCACCAAGACGGCCCTCGTCACCCTTGTCAGATTATTTTTGACTTTTGCGAATTTTGAATATGATAGTTTCTCTTGTATATTATTAAAGTGCTTTATATGCCTTTACGTATAATTTTGTGCCAATATGGCGGAGGATGTTATGTTTTTTCATTTTCACAATCTCCAGGATGATTTTATTAAATATTACCAGTCAACGAATGTATGTTAACGGTTAAAACTTGGTTATAATAATTTTACAGAAATACAGGATCGACCAAGTTAAGTTGAGTCGATTGAGTATCTTGTTTGGAGCATCGGCCTTGTACAGGAGAATACAATCAATATTTCCGAATGAAGAACCACAAAGTATGTTGTTTAAGAGAAATTAATTATATTTCGTACAGAAATTGTTATTTGTGCCCACCTGAAACATTCGAAAATACATGATTTTTACATTATCGCAGCTTCTCTTATATATGGATATCCACTTTTCCATAGTAATTGGCATCGCGATGGGTATTTTACGAACTATATACGTCATAATTACCTTGCAGCGATGAAAGTTTATCGTACAAAATTCAAGTTGCAAAATGCCGACTTGTTATACTTGACGATGATATGAGCTCAGAATGGATGATTCCTGATGTAAAATATATTAAAATATCGGACATATATACGCAATCAATATACAACAAAAGTTTGTCACTTTGTAATTATTTATCACTTGTCGATTCTCTTGGTACGTTTATTTGTCGAAATATTTTCTTTCAGGAAAGGAAAAATCTGATTCAAGGATACAAGTTATGCTTGCAAACCAAACTAAACATGTTAGCGAAATAAACATGGACGATCTCTTAATGGTTAGTACTCGATATTCTTCATATTAATATATAGATTTCATTTACTGAGGGGAAGTTGAATAGAAAACCAAAGGCTAGACTTATAACATATGGAGAAATGTTTGAACAATTTAAGGAATTAGAATCCCTAAATATGTGGACTAAGGATGAGATGTTGGTTATCTTCATTACGAATCCTACTTATGATTGGATCACATCTACCGTTCTCTATTATTCTTTGTATAGGCCGAATGTTTATGTACATTTCCTCCAAAGATATATGACAACTTATTGGAAAATTCTTTGGGAAGCCAATGAGCATTCAAAGAATCTATTTTTACAACTAGGAAAATCATATAAAGTATGTTTTATTATGATATTCATTAATTTGTAGGTATTAAATTTTCTCTATCCTCGGCAGTTGGAAGCTCTTTTTACCTTGGAGGAGGTAGCAAATGAATGTTTATTATTTATGGAAAGTACTTCTGAATTGGCAAAAAACCGCATATCGGAAGGTCTATCTACAAAAATGTATACAACACCGGATTTTTCAAAGACCTTGGAATCTTCCGGGAACATATCTGATATGGGATCAAGTTTACTGGAAAAATCTAGGACATCTGCTATGGATCCGTTAATGAAGAATGATGTTTATCGTTCTCCACTTTTGGACACTAGAATATCGGGTTCATCTATTAGAAATGAGCCATCTGGAACTTCATATTCAAGGAATCAAAGTTCTCCACAATTCGAAAGAACTAAAAACTCTAAATCAGTGTTGTACATTCCGAAGTTACACTTGAAATTTTCCGAATTAAGAAGTGTTTTGTCCGACAAGAATGTTCATTTTTTCCTTTCAGGAACACATACCGAATATAGTTTGTGTAAGTTTAATATGTTCCATTAAATTTCTCCAGGTGAAATGTTTTTCCGTATGTTTGGTGGGAAAATGCCAGTTACCCTTTTTGGATCCAACGAGATTACACCGATAATAACATTATCAATTCCATCATTTGGAACTATCAACGCTATTAAACATTATAAAAAAGGTGTTTCTAATACCTATGCTGGAAAGAATTACATTGGCCACTACATTGGAACTCCTATTCACAAAGATTTTGGAGTTTCTGTGGTAAAGTCGATTGATCCAAAAGACCCTCAATACATGGTACGTATCTACCCTTTCTAATATTTACATACAGTCTAAATGTTCTGAAGGAGAACCTGGATTTATTGTTTGCAAGTTAAGAAGGAGGAATCAGATACTATTAAATGACGATTTTACGCATATTGTTACAACTGATGGGACTTATTTAGGATTGGATGATATTGGTTTTTATTACAAATCGCAAGATGGTGAAGAACATTTCTATTGGACTCATACTCTTAATGCTTCAATCACCAGGGATTTATCCTATCCTTATGATACATTGATTTCGACTAGTAAAACTATACAAAAATCAATTTGCCTCAGATATGGACTCACATCTTCAGTAGTTCGTGTAGAAACAATGAAGATCACATTCCCTGGAAATGAAACTAGAATTATTACAGTTGTGGAATTAATCACTGTTCTAAAGCCAGATATTTCTCAAGACTTAAAGTCAGGTTTCCTAAGAACCTGTAGTATGTTTATTTATGACTTTGATAAATTCTGTACAGAAGCTGTCGGATTGTTCACCGACCAACTTGAGCCGGATGAAATAAGGGTTATATCTATACCATGGACTTATAAAGGGAGTGTCAATTATGCTGTTCTAGGGGTGAGTTGTTCCTACAAATTTCAGCGCACTTTAGGACATCCTTTTACACTAGTCATAAATTCACAATATAAATCCACTTAATGTATAATTTTAAAAAAATTAGACGTTTATTATATAAAACTAGTGCAGTGGCACTTGCAGGTGCCTTTATATCTGATAATATCGTGACCTTGAGATGGGTGAGGTATTTCGCCATTTTTACATCTACACATTAGGTTAGAGGCGATTCTATGGATCCAACTTTGGTATCATCTGATAGTTTTACCGGTATTTATGGATATTTCTATCATTTGATGATTTAGATTTGGCACTAATACTCCGAGCAACTCAATATCAAAAAAATGATATAGTTTTGTATATAAACCCTGAAACTGGTAAAGAGGCCTTTGGAAGGCTAAGAATGTCTAGTAAAAGTGAAAATTTTAGGATCTTAAAGAATGCAGTTCCCTCAGGCCACTCATGGTACGGCTTTATTGAGATAATAAGATTATTTAGGATAGATAACGATAATAAAACTTCAAAAGAACGTGATAGTAATGATTTTGGTCCGGTTAGATAAATAGTAATGTATCTGAATACAATAAACATCTTAGATTCCCTCTGGACTGATTCGTGGATGTGTTTTAGCCAGGGTTTTTCCTCCTTTTAGAGCAAAGGTTTTAATGAATTAGGATATTAGGTCTGAAGGAATTTTCCTTCTAATGTTGTTCATTTTAGCTGTTTTTATATCAACTTGACTAAATGTACTCTCTTCCTTAATAGGTTCATATTTAATTTGTTTATATTCAAATTTATATGGATTTTCTTCTGTTGTATGCATACTACCGTTATTGTTCAAGCTGTAATTTGATATGTCAAAATCATTTGAGTTTCCATCGATTTCCGGAGTGATCGGATCGTTTTGAGTATAAAATTTTGATAATTGATCAGAAAAAGTTACTACTGTGAATTCTGATGATTCATCTCTTCCATATTTGTATTGATTTGGATGTTCACCGAATAGGTCCAACGTTGGCCCATTAATGCTTTGTGGATTTTCATAATCAAATGCATGTTCATCTATCAATTGATCATATTTACTAGGATTTTGATTCTCTTGAATTGTGGTTGAATTGTTTTCGTAATAACATAATATTTTTACGTTTAATTTATGGGTAAAAAGTTTTGTAGAATTTAGACCTTCAATTATCACTGTTCGCCCAAAATTTTTAGAACTTCGTCTACATTCTTTCAATATCCTAAGATTTACCATTTCCTGTATTATTTGAAATATCACCTTTGAATCCAAGCTATTTAACTTTCCGTGGTATGGATTTTCATTTAATCTATATTTTACGACTAGTAATCTATTCGAACCTCGTAAGGCATCACACAAAATATTAGGTGTTAAAATCCCTTTACTTCTGTATTTCATACAATAATTTACAAATCTTAAAATAATCAAAGCCTCATTTGTAACATCAAGTATATAGCTAGATACTTGTAAGCAACAATTATCACATCCAGAACATTTTTTATCTTCATCTTGAACTATTTCTCCAAAGGCACGTAGTAGTAGTATTCGTCTGCATGTAGTACGGTTTTGACAAAATTCTCTCATATTATATAGTGTTGGATGTGAAGAAAGCTCTATTCCAGAAACTGCTTTATGTGAAATCTGAGATTTTATTTTGTTAGAAAGATTCTTGTGTCTTTCAAAATCTCTAAGGTTATACCATAGGATTGTGGTTGAGAATTTTCCATCTCTTCCGGCCCTTCCTATCTCTTGATAATAACCTAGTATTGATGTTGGTGCTGAACTGTGAAAGACAAATCTGACATCAGGTTTGTCTATACCCATTCCAAATGCGATTGTTGCTATCATAACTCTGACTAAACCCATTTTCCATTGTTTTTGTGCCAAACTACGTTCTGATATATCAAGTTTTGCGTGATATGCGGCAACGGAAATATTTGATTCTGACAGCTTTTGAGCCATTTTGTCACAATCAGATGTTGTAAGACAATATATAATACCACACCCAGTTGTTTTAGTTAGAATGTCTATTATCTCCTTTGTGGTATTCTTAGTTTTTTCTCTGACTTCTATCCATAGATTTGGACGATTTATTGTAGTTCGTACTGTTACATGATTTTTTAGAGATAACACGTTAGTGATATCAACCATAACATCAGGTGTTGCTGTGGCAGTTAGAGCTAAAATTGGAACATTTGGAAAAGAGCCTTTCAAATTACCCAGTTTGCGATAATCCTTTCTAAATGACAATCCCCATTGAGATACACAATGTGCTTCATCGATCACAAAGAGCTTTAGACGATCCGCATTATCCACATTTTGCAATAATTTCATAACAGATGTGGATTTATCAAATTTCTCAGGAGTTATAAATAATATACAACCGTGTTCAAAAGTTTCATTTTTATCTAGAAGACGTTTAGATAAATGACGCAGATCTTGTGCAGTTGATTTAGCATTTAATGTTTCAGCTTGTATTCCGTATGATTTTATTATATGTATTTGATCTTCCATAAGTGAAATTAAAGGAGAAAAAACAACTACCAAACCATTTAAAAGTAGAGAGGGAAGTTGATAGCAATGGCTTTTACCTCCTCCAGTAGCCATCATCACAAAACAATCACGACCGAGCATTATGGCATTTATGGCAGCAAGTTGTACCCCTCTAAATCCCTTATATCCGAAAACGGTTTCGTTCAATCTATCTAACTTGTCACTAAAATGAAAATTTCTTTCAAACAAATATGAGTCTTCCGATTCCAATATTTCTCTTGGTACACAAAGATCAACACCTGATATTTTATTAGAATTAATTAGATTCATATATTCTTGTCTTGCAGAGCTTAAAGTGTCATTTAATTGCAAAACACCAGAGATTTCTAGTTCATCATTAGCAAACAAATCCTCTTCTAACGTGAGATCTTCGTTCTCCCGGTACTTTTCGTTCCTATTCGATCCCAAATCATTCGTAAACTCTTCATTAGTGTTAATAGAGAGCATTGACGTAGTTATTTGAAATTTTTCATTGCAATTAGAACTCGATATTTCGGAAGGTATATTAACAATCTTCCCGGGTTGCAAGATGTCATTAGTATCCTCTGATAATGATACAGAGATAGATGTTTCATTATCACAAGTTGTTATAGAACTAATATTACTTTCAAATAGTGTTCTATCACCGGATTTATCTAATTTAATAGAGTCAGATATGAGTAGTTGGTAGGGTTTCAAATCTTCGCCTGGAAAATTCGAATTTACAGCATTATTTATGCAAGTTTGAACATCACTATGGATATCTAGTATCTCCTTTAAACTTGAACCTTTTCCTTCAGATAAATATAATGCAATGGAATTTATTAGGGATATCGTTTTTTTTAGAGCAAAAAAACTTACAGCTTCACCTATAATACTTGAGTCCTTCTTTTCTTTACACTTCCCATCATTTGTCTTGTTTGTTTTCTTCCTTGTTTCCTTACGTATTTTATCTTTTTTTACCCTTTTATCCCTATTCTTTACAGATGCCAGTCTATCATTGGCGATCAACTCTTCAAGTGAAATATCAGATTTCGAGTTTTGTGTGTTAATTAACTTGGAAGAACATGAAGTAAATGTTGAGAGTGTATCGGAGCGTGGAGTTGGATCGCTTAGATTAGAAGTTGGTATAACTTCAGTTTTTGCACACCTTATGGGAGAAAACCCAAAAGATTCGAGATCATCGATCTTTTTACGTAAATTTTCTATAGACTCTCCATTTATTTCAGAATTATGTATGATTCGTGAAATAGTAGGTTCTTCTTCCTTGTTTTTGAGATTTTTCCGGGTGTATTTTCGTTTTTTCTTAACACATATAGCTGTATCCGCCACATTTGTATCATCCATAGTCATTGAAAATTTTCCTCATATCAATGATGCTCATCGAGACAATATTTAACCCCTGGAGAATGTGTAAGGTCAATTAAGCATCATATATAAACTTTAAACGACAATCATTAGTTAGAAACAAAGTATAATACATGTATTGCAAAGAAGACAAATATAAAAGGTTAAAAGAAAGTCTATGACTTATAGTTCCTACACATTGTGGTGAAGATAAGAATCTGAAAATATCCCCTTTAAGAAGATTACTTCCAAATATTATTAGAAATCAATACCATAAAACAGTCAAATCTGAGCCAATACCAGAGCCATTTAATGGAAAATGTAATGTTGCTTTACGCAAGTCGATCCCGGGGATGAGTTGAGGAGTTAAGATGAAATATTGCGGACTACCAAGTTTTGCTTTCTTTGAATCATATGAAACTTCTTCACGAAAATCTATGGCATCATCCAGTAAGAGTGTCATCAACTTCCTTTCATAATGAGAATCTAGGCCTTGATTGATTTCGTCTATCACAAAAAAAGCATTCTTGGTGATATATTGTACAGCCAAAATGTAAACCATAGTGGTAACACCACGCTCACCACCGGATTGATAAGATGTTGTTAATGGTAGAAGATCCTTTTCTCTTGAAAATTTTACTAGTATCCTGATCTTTGATTCCTTAATGTTATCTAAGTCAATATCTAATCTAACTTGACCAGCAGAACCATCACCAATATATTCCATATATCTACCAAACTTTGTATCAATTTCTTTTACAAGTGATTTTATTTCAGTAGACCAATCTGAAAACTTTGCATTCCTTTCCATGTTTGTAGCCTCAATTGATTGTTTTATATCCTTCAGATCTTGTATAAGCTTCATCTTTAACATTTCACCTTCGTTTATTTTTTTAATAATCTGAGATTGTTCACAATCATCACTCTCCAACTGTTTTACTTGGTTTTCAGCCCTAATCAACTCCTTTTCCAATTCTCCTTCATTTAGATGGTTAATTTTTGTAGCAAATTCTTTAATAATTTCTGCTGTACTTTTCCTTTGGCTACCATCTACTGGATTCGATAACTTGCTACTCTTAATAGAGTTCTCCAATTCTCTAATGCTATCGTTATAAAATGAGATTCTTTCTTCTTGTTCCTTTTGAGTATTTTGCAAAGTTTCTAACTTTGTTTTAAGAAGCTTAAGGGCATCTGTAGATGTGTTTAGTGCATCTTGAATTTGCTTAAGCTCAATTTCACTATTGAGATATAATTTATATGTGCGATTGGCTTCATATAGGTTGTTTCTAATATCAGATGATTTTTCTAACCACTTCATAATAATATCAGTCTTTATTGATATGGCTTTATTAATAAATTCAATTTGCTTCATTTTTGTTTCTTTTAACTCCGTACGCCAGTTCCTATCCTTCTGTGATTCTGATGTGGGAAAGAGAGATTTTAACGATTTTTCTACCGAAATTTGCTGTCTTGTTAAGGCATATAGCTTACGACTTATGTGTTTATTTGCATTGTTTTGTTCGTTTAATTGTTTATTTAGTGAATATAATTGATCAGTTATACGGTTCAATTCTATTTGTATTTTTTCAACATCTTCACGATCATTCCCACAATTTTGATAATTGGAATAATCAATGAGAATTTTTGGTTGGTTTATTGTAGTTTCCGTATCTGTATATAGATCATCATTACCTTGAATCAGTTTGTAAATATGTTTCTTGTTACCTATATAATATTTTAGTGTATTTATAGGTCTACCCAATTGATAACTAATTTCTTCAATCATAATCTTATAAAATCTAGTATAGAAGCCCTCATTTTTATTATTAATATTTAACTTACGACCATCTACGATAAAACTTTCATTTATTTGAGCAACACTAGATAATACTTGCTTAGTAATAGAGCTGGAATCTATTATTTCATGCAAAAATGCAACAACACCAAATTCCTTCATTTTTGGTGTAACATTACACAATATATGTTCCACTTCTGGTATAGTGATCATTGGCAATCTAAAATCTTTTAATAATGAAATGTTTGCGTTATAATCAGTGTTATCTAGAATAAAGCATTCTAGATATTTTCCTAAACTTTCCTCTACAATACAACAATTTAATTTTCCATTGACCTTTAGATCATTAATTACGATGTTTTGTGGTGTAATATTATGTTTCTGGCAGTGCTTTATATAAAGATTAAAATGTTCCCGCTTAGTATATGGCAATCTTTTTAATAAGGAATCAAGCTGTGTCTCACTAAAACTTTTCGTTTGTTTTGAATTAAATTTTTGCAATCTATAACGTAAGGATTCCTCCGTTATTTTACATTCAGCTATTTTATCTACAAGCTCGTTTGTACTTACCATAGTCGAACGGATTGAAGCAATTTCTTTGTTCAAAAACTCTAATTTTTCCTTTAGTTTATCAACATTGTCTTCAGAGATTTTTCTTCGCGATACCTCACTTTTGAAATCTGATAGTAATTTCTTTAAATTTGTGATGGATTGAAAGTATATCTTATCAATTACATTATTATTCGGTTCCTCAAAAACTTTATGTGGTTCTCCATTAACAGTTACAGTTGAATTCAGATCATTCAATTCTGTAGCTGATCTCATCCTGTCCTTGGCATGTTCTAGAAGATTATTAGCCTCTTTCTTAGTTTTATCAAATTTACGCTGTAACATTTTCAGTTCTCCCTCATCCCTTGAAATGTATCCATTGTAATCGGCTATATTTTTCTTTGTTGTAGCAAGACCTTTGTTTAAATTGGACACTTTGATTTTGTGAAGCCTCAGCTTGGTTATACTACTGTATAGTTGTGCTTCTCTAAGTTTTATCATACTATCATTTATTGCATTAAGCTCCGAGAGTTTTATGTTACAAGAGTTCAATTCCTGTTCAATTAGTTGGCTCTTTGAAGTTCTACTCTTTAATTGATTCGTCAAATCTATTAGCAAATCTAAGTCTGTATATAGTTGAGGATCTACAGCTTTGAGCGTAGAACGAAATAGCTCGTGTTGGTTCATGGCTGCAAATTTTCCTACATTGGCTTGAGCTAGAAATGTCAACAAATTATTAACTTGAATGTTTAGTTTCATATGTAGTGATTTTATATAATCCAATGTTACAGGTTTGTCATCTATAAACCATTCATTCTTTACGTTTGTATTGTGTTTTACGGTCGTACCTTCTGATTTGTTGCCAGATTCTGAGGATTTGTTCTTAGAAATGCTTTCTGATAGAGAGATTCTTCTTTTTATATGTATGATTCCATTCGCACTAGCGTTGTCCACTATACCTATCTTTAGAACAGCTTTTGTTGAACCTCTCTTAACGAATGATCTAATATTATCTCCTCTAGACAAAATGCTCACATCAAAGCCCAGTGACAATGCTATAGCACAAACTATTGCGCTCTTACCAGATCCGTTTGCAGCAGCAATAATATTTACACCAGGTTGAGCATTTAATATGACTGGACCCGTATATGCCATCCAATTTTCCATGGAGATGTATTTGATCGCTCCATCGCGTAATGAGACCATTTGATTGTAAAATAGGTGACATTAAACCCAAAAAATTAAATTAAAACATTATTTTAGCACAAAATTTTGCAGTATAAAGGAATGGAATAAGAAATGGTAAAATGTGTATCATTAAGCACAACAACACATAGAATCTAGAATATAAGCAGGTATACTCTGTGATGAGGTTATTAAATCCACAAATTTTAATTTTGCGATTGTTTTTTCTTTTGGTCTGAAAGAAGAAATGGAATATCTTCACACTTACCCTTTAGAATCTCCGTTATGTCTAATATGTTGGATACTGCAGAAACCGGTTTCTCATTTCCATTTACTAGTAAGTGTGTTTTATTTTTATCATCAACGGAGACTTCCATATTAATTAAACCCTAAAAAGGCATCATGATAAAACTTACAAACCTTGTTCGATTCATCATTTTTTAGTGCATGTTTCATTATAGTGTTTTCATTTTCGGACTGTGGTTTGGTGGTTTTGATGTTTACTAGAGTTCCCTTTATACCCATGTTTTTGCAAAACCATGCTTCGCTTATCGCTAAATTATCAGTAACAATGAATTTTAAACAAACCGTTCATCCATGTATGAGCAGAAAGTTGTGTCCCAGAACACAAAACTTCTTCAGCACCTCTATATCTAAATGAAAAACAACCTTGCGCATCCTCTACGGGTTTTGTAGGAAGCTCGACATCCACAAGATAGAAGGTCCTATAAATACATTTTAAATGATATTAACCTACAATTGTGGTTGTTTATTGTGATAAAGCATGAATGAATTTCCCGTCAATTTAGCCATTAGAGGTTCTTCACTTTTATGAATAACATTGTCTACACGTGACGAATAGTACAAAGGTCCAATCTTCAACAAATTACAATCTGATGAAAGAATATTTATAGGGCCAAAATATACCTCTTATTAATACATTGTTCTTGTTCGGTGATAAGTGTATGTTTTCCAACTTTTTTTTTGCTTCGAGAGCTTGTTCATCCAATAAATCAGCTTGTTTATACAACAACGCTGCTCTGGCTAAATTTGCTTCCAGTTGTGCATTGAGTTTAAATTTATCCAAATTTTTTGCTCCGTTTGTTTTTTTCTTGGCTTTATCGAGTTCTATTTCAATTCCTTCAGAATATGACCTTAGTGTGTTAGCTGCTCTACGTTTTTGTATCGCCCTTAATTTCAAATCATTAACCCTTTCCGATTGAGATGACTATGAAAATTCATTTATGAACAATAAAAACACACTTCGTATTCTGCTACTAGATCTTGTTCGTCTACCCATGAAGGAGTAGCATTATTTTCCTCGACGAATGGTTTGTTTGAATAATCCGGTTCTTGAGATTGCAAAAAACGCAGCAATGAATCGAAAGGTTTCCCCTATAGATTAGCGTCAATGAAGAGTTGTATGTTATACAAACATTTGTTAAAGAGATGTTTATATACAAAATAATGGGCAAAATCGAATAAACAAGGAATGACAAATCCATAATAATTTATATTCTGAAATATCGTAAAAGATATGAAATGTGTATTCAAAATTCTATGAACTCGTCAAAATGATGTCGTAGTTAAAATCAGATAAACGGGTAGTTTATCTCATAAAGGAAACAAAACAGCTGTACATTATATGAAGTACTAATAATTAGAAAATTGTTAAAGATCATGTGTTAATGAATAGCCAATTAATAAAATATTAATATACACCTGTCTCCCCATGTGTATATCTCATCGACCCAAAAATAGTTTTATAGTAATTCTATTTTCCTCCATAACTTCAACACTATAGTTTTTATCTTTGAGTGATGAAAATCTTTGATCATACTTTTCTATTTTACGTTGTATTATATTGCCTTCCTAATTTTATTTGTTACACGCATTGCTTAAATACGATACAAAATACAAACAAACTAGGTTTGTATCCTTGATATATGCTATGAAATTATAACTTGTAATTAATGGATATATTTAGACCATACTCTAGCAATAATCAAAGACAAAGACCCACTAGAAGAGGCAGAAATATGTATGTTCACCACTCAAAATTTAACTAGCTTATAGCTGAAGCGTACAATATTCATAGTTTTGAGGATGAAATAAAAAACAAGGAACTTTTAGATACAGGATCCAAAAATGATATAGTTTTTAGTCATAAATTAAGTGGCTGTGATACTCTTAGGGTACGGTTTATTTTATTTCACATAATATGTTTTTAGGACGATATAATTGAGGTAGCAGTTGATCCAATAGATATTTTAAAGACTCAAGAATTCATTTGTGGCGTAACACCGAACGAACTTCGATTATATTTCAAAGGTACTAATTTAAAGGCAAAATAGATAGCTTTATTTAGATCGCAATAATAAATCTTCCAACACTTTGAAAAAGGGCAAACTATTTTCCAGGTTTTCACTAAATGCTATCGTAACACCCCTTGAAACAATAAAATCGTCAAGAGAGTGCTTTCGTCTCTTTTATAAGAGTGAACCCCTCGTATTTTGTGGCAAAGATGCAAAAGCAAGAGAGTAAGTCACTTCCTCCTTTAATATGCGAATACTCAGTTTGTGGATGACATCTATCTTAAAGGCAAAATTTTGTCATTATGCACATACCAATCTGAACCCTGCACATAAGCCTGAGACAGGAACACTACCACAATCATTACCTAAATTTTCTACTAAAGCTGAAAGATTAAAGAGCAGGCTCCTTGATAAGATAAATGATGATGTTGAACTACCTTTACATGACAACAAGATAACCAACGTAGATATAAAAAATATACTCACAGGAGAACCTCAAATTTTCTTGAACGGAGACGAAGTAATACAAAATGACACTAAAACTAAGACCGGACAAACCTCATAGGTATGCATCCAATTCCTGTGAGGCCCTTCACAATGATCTTGTTGAATGCTATAAAACTTCTAAGTGTTTTAAAGAAATGAAAAGGAGCTTTGAAGATTGTCTGAAAAACCTTAGAGAAGATGAAGTAGGAAGAGAATGTATAGAATTAACTCGTGCATACACACAATGCCGTAGAAATTTATTGAATGGCAAATACAGAACTACCGGAAATCCGTATTCTTGCTAAGTTTTAAGTTTTTTCTTTGGTTTTTGATTGTAAGATAACCCGAATGCTTCTAATCTATCTCTGTTGACATTGTATTTTGTCATCCTACGATCTATTCTACTGAATTTACTTTTTTTAACTGCATTCTCCCTAGTCTTTTTATGCCACCTTTCTGTCACCCCTGGAACATCATAAGCAATTAATTTATGCAGCGGCATAATAGAATTTAATTCTTTATCAGTCTTTTCTAAAACAGTTCTTATATCACAATTGATCGGGTCAACTTTGCGATACTTGAATCTTACAGGCATATCGCCTACTATATCTTCATAATCAAACCTGTAACAATCTGCTGTTTCTGAATCATCATCTGGTGGAGCACAAATTAAAGGAACTTTCTTTGGAGTCATATCTTTATGTTCATGATTTGCTATATCCAAGCAACTGTTACAAAGTGTGTAGTTTTCGCAAATTTTGCAGTCGAAATGCATATGTCCTACCTGAATTCCCTTGTTGCAATGGTCACACAACCACCAAAGTTCTGGATCCTCCTCAGAACCATAGTCATCTTTCTCATCACGATCATATCCTATTCCCAAAATTCTCTTCATATCTCTTTCGTGTTGTTCAGGATTAAAAGGTGCATCTAAATCTATAATATTTTCATCTAGTTTTACACCAGCCATATCTCCTATATCTTGCAATCGCCTTAGTTTGTCGATGTTTTTTAGTCTCTTAATCTCTTCGTCCTTTTGAATTTTTGCCTCCAGACGTCTTTGTTTTCGTTCCAAACGTTTGTCACGTCTTCTTGTGTCCACTTTTCTAAGTGAGTCCTCAATGTTACGTGGATATGTGATAATCTTTGATCCGTCCTCTTCTTCGAACCTATAGTTATACTTGTGTTCAAATTCCTCAGCCTTTTCCAAATATTCTTCATCCACCATATCAAGTTGTTTAGATGAATCCAAATACGTAAAATTATCAATACGATCTTCTCTCCATCGTTGGTTCAATATGTAATCCTTAAGAAACTCTTCGTTTTCATCAAGTTTCTCAGATGCTAAAAAATCATCAATAATTCAAGAAACTTACACCAAAATTTTGATATCAAATCATGTTCTCGAATATTTAATTGTCTTTCTTTCTGTTACAATTTTAAAAATGTGCTATAAACTAACGGAAGCTGGTAGAGGTTGGATTTCTGGTATATTTGCATCATTACTTTTAACAAAAAAATCGTCATCCGAGTCTAGATCTTTTGAAGCGGCCAAAAATTCCTTTTTAAGCATTTCCTGTTCATCATTGTACGAGGTTTGTTTTTCAAAGCTCGATTCATCCTTCTGAAGAAAGTCTGATCCTTCAGCTATAAGAGTTTCGCGCAACATATCGCCATAAGTATAGGGTTTTTCCTATAAATTATGCTCATACAAATCATCTACTTTACTTTTTTGTTGGAATCATTATCTTCCGCAGCATCAAAATCAGAGTCATTAAAGAAGACATGTTCATTATTGTATATATCTGGATCTTTGTTTTTAATTTTTAAGAGGGTCTTAAAGATGTTGTCTTCAACTTTTTCCGTTAACAATACAGCACTGTCATCCTCTGAATAATCACTTGAATCGATTTCTGCAATATCCATTGCGTAATATTGATATAAAATACCATCGGTTAAAACTGGCGAGGAATCTTTTGTTTTATCAAGAGAATCCTGACCTAAAAAGATGATTGTATGGTATAAATTTGAAATCCTAACCTGTTTTATTTAAACCCTTGGGATTCGCCATTTCATAGGCCAAAGAGATGAAAGGGAAGATATGTAATAATGAAAGAAGTTAAAACATGAATATCAATTATACTGCATTTTAAAACAAATATGGTCTATAATTATAGTAAAAATATATGCAATAACATAAGAAATAAGTCTATTGTGATCGTCTGTAGTGTATAGCACAAAGGATTCAAATCAAGATTTTTAAGGGCTATAATAATCTATTTTGTCGAAAATACATGAAATTTTGTTTGTGTTCCAAATCCTTGAGAATATGCTTCTTCAAGGATTTAATAGTTGAGATTTTTCAAATAGTATGAATACAAAATCATTCATACCGAAATTTGATGGCCTAAAGTTACTTAATACTGTTTTAACATCTAGATTCTCAATATGTAACAATGTATATTGGATTAAATCGTCAAAGTTTTGTACGCACTTGAGGTATCGTACATCCTATTTTGAACAAAATGACCATAAAGCGTTTTCCACCAACTATAGGCCAATCAATATGGCCAAATACAATATCCCGAGTTCTATAATAACTAATGATGATGGAGAAGTTATTGATTTGAACGTGAAACAATTATGTAAGGAATCACATCAAAATCTTCTTCTCTATGCATATAATAACTTTGATATTGTAACTGTGACTAGGATTACAAATTTGGTGTTAGCTCTTTATCAAACTGTTTCTGGAAGAAAATCTGAAGCTGTGCGTAGGATTTATCTAAATAGATTTCTAAAATGTATAAAGAAACATAAACCAGAATCAGACCATGAACAGCTTGCTAAATGGTTTATTAGATGTATCGATATCCTAACATGTAATGATTTTTATTCTATGTTGCGGGTTCGATATATTTTAAGCTATGTAAGTTTAATGGTTTATTAGACATGAATATAGGATAATTCATTTGAAACATTCAAGACATCCTTTGGGATGGAAGACTTTGAAAAATTCTCAACAGTCCAAAACTCCAAAGAACCGCATAATAAAATCATAAGTGAAAGTATGATGACTAGCTCTAGCAGACGTAGATATATTGCAATGCAATATTTGAAAATTAACAGATTTAAATTCCTAAAAGAGCAGAATATAACGGTATGTGAAATGGGCAGATAAAATTATTCTTACAGAAAGCCGTTTGTGAAGCAAATATAGATTGGGATTATGAAAATATAGAAAATATAGAAATAGATGAAAGTAGATATGCATTTTTATATAATCTACCATTTGTAGAGTTGGGGGATCTCAAAAAATCAATATTTTCTGTTGTATCCCGTTTCGGAGTGATTAAAAATGTAGAAATAATGAGTGATCGCCTACCACCATTAAGTGTTCTGGTAAAAAAAGATTCTCTGAAAAACAAAATACCTCCTCCAAAGGACAAATATTCGCCGCTTTATGCGATAATAGGTAAGATTGAAACCTAATCCATATTTTGCGTATTATCAGAATTCGAAAATAAAGAAGGACGAGATGCCTTATGCTACGAAGATATTCGTGTCTTTGGATTTTTATGTTGCGGAAGACTAGTATATCCGGAAAAGGCTGAGAGGAAACATAGCCTTCTGATAGCTCTATATCCACCTTTTAAACGAGAGACAGGTTATATTATAGCTAACTATATCAAAATTGTTATAGATGCTTTAAGATTCATCGCAAACAGTCTAGTTGATAAAATAGACGATAGTATAGAACAAAATTCTGAACTACCATGTTTGTTTAATTTTTTCGTCAATATTCCCGTAGTTTCTACCCAGTGTACAATAAAATCACATTTTGGAAAAAGGAATCTGGACAACCCATTTGTAATTACAGCGAGTTCACAAATAACGTTTGTTGTATATACGACCATATCAAATTTTTAGCGATGATTCCAAGGCTCAAATATTGGTAGGTGTTTCAACTTTTTTGCAGCAATTACAGGATAATTATGTCGATTGTTCAATGTTGGATACTATAAAAAAGAAGAGGAATTCAACGAGGGAGTAAGATACATTCAAAATCTTTATTCGTGTGTAGAATGGATCCTCAATGGATTGTACTTCGATTTGGGAAATTTCAGGACGCCTATTTTGCTAGAAAGAAACTAATTGATAAACTTTCTAACAAGCCTAAAAGTTTCGTCTCTTTTGATACTAAACGTTCGATATTCAGTGACGGTATGCCAATATTGAAATACCTAATGTTGCGTCAGATCGGTATATTGATTTAGAACTGGGTCAATATAATCAACGTTCTAATTTGAGTGCGACAGTGAGTAATATCGCGCGTGGAAGTGATAATTAAGAGAGCGAATTGTCTTTTGTCGTGCTAATAGTAATAATTTGATGGGCCATCCACCATTTATCCAGCTAATTCTAATATAAATATTGAATTTATTATATTTGTAAGATGGCACAGAATCCTACCATTTTTTCCGGGGTTCTTAAGTCTAATGTGCCTGTGTATGGAACTATCTCTACAATTAGGTCACTTGATAGAAGATTTACACATTCCAGCACTAGAATCTACCGCCTTAGAAGAACTATAGAAGATGGTATACAGAATAAAAGGTTAAGTGAACTTAATCTACGCGAAGCCAACGCATATGACCCACGCCTGGTAATTAGAGCCGTCGAATCGTGCTATTCGAACACAATACCAAAGGATGAGGGTATTTTAAAGGAATATCTAAAGGCGTTGGTTTTTACCAACTCTCTGGATAGCAGATCTCTCAAGTCGTTGGTTGATACAAACAGTGACACTCTCTCAGGAGAAATCTTCAACGTACGTCACTCTTAATATACGCACATTGACTCGTTTAGGATAATCGTGGAAACTTTCCCGAGAATAAAGAAATGTATCTCAAAACTGATGATAAGAATCCTATTCATGTTGTTGTTAACTCCCCTAATGGTAATACCAATGGCTTGTAAGTCTCAAACAGGTGTTCACAGATGACTTATAGTTTGAAATTCTCAAGGAGACTTTTATCGATTGGAACGATCGCATTGTGCTTTGGGACGTTTTACTTGATGCTAAACCAAAACCTCCAAAGGGGCATAAAATATTCATTTAAAATAGTTTCTCCAGAAGACTTAGATACGACTTTTGACGATGTGAAAGTTAGAAATTCATATATATCGACATTAATAATTCAGGGGTGTGATGAAGTCCGTGAGGAGTTAGATGAAATTATTGAATATTTGCGTAACCCCAAAAAATTTGAAAAGCTTGGAGCTAAATTGCCCAAAGGAATATTATTAGCAGGAAGTCCTGGTACAGGAAAAACCCTGTTAGCTAGAGCAGTAGCTGGTGAGGCCGGCGTACCATTTATCCATTCATCCGGTTCCGAATTCGAAGAAATGTTTGTAGGCGTTGGTGCGCGCAGAATAAGAGAACTATTCAAAACTGCACGCTCAATTTCACCATGTATAGTCTTCATTGATGAATTGGATGCTGTCGGTTCAAAGAGATCGTCCACTGATCATAGTAGTGTTAGGATGACTCTCAACCAATTATTGGTCGAATTAGATGGTTTTGCAAAGTATGATGGAGTTGTTGTACTTTGTGCTACAAACTTTCCGGAAAGTTTAGATCCTGCACTGATAAGACCTGGAAGATTGGACAAAACAATTCACATACCCCTTCCAGATTATACAGGTCGTTATGAAATCCTCAAGTTGTACAGTAAAAAGATATTATTATCACCGGAAGTAGATTTAAAAACTATTGCAAAGAGGACAGTTGGAATGACCGGAGCTGATATTTTTAATATTTTAAATATGGCTGCTCTGAAATGTTCTATACAAGGACTAGCTTCTGTTACAACATCGGCTATAGAAGAGGCATTTGATAGGGTTGTGGTTGGGCTCAAAGGGAAACCACTCGTTAATGATCGTGAACGCACAGCTACTGCATATCATGAAGGGGGACACACACTTGTTAGTCTTCATACCCAAGGCACAACAAAGGTCCACAAGGCTACTATATTACCAAGGGGACGAACTTTGGGGGTGGTTTGTTCATAATTCACAATATTTAATACCATTAGACCTGGAAAATACCTGAAGAAAAATATGATACACGCATGGTGGAACTAAAATCTGAATTGGATGTATTAATGGGTGGAATGGCCGCGGAAGAAGCGATTTATGGGAAGGAAAACATTACTACAGGGTGTCAAAGTGACTTGGAAAGAGCAACAGAAATTGCGAGAACAATGGTACGTTCATTTCTATCGTCAATATTACCTTTCAGGTAATGAAATTTGGAGTTGGTTTGAAGAACGTGAGCGGGCCTATGTATATTGACACCAAAAGATATCCGGAGCTTAGTGAAGAGCTTAGGAAGAAAATAGATTCTGCAGTTCAAACCCTACTAGATGTAAATTTACAAGTATAAGTTACAATATCATATAGGAAGCATACGAAAGAGCATCATCGGTAATCAGGAATAATATCGGACAATTACATAACTTATCAAAGGCACTCGTACGGTACGAGACACTTACCTTGGAAGAAATCAACAAGGCCGTGGACGGGAATATAGAAGAAATCGCAGTACAGCGCAAGCTAATACAAGAATCAAAAAACACAAGCTCCAGACTTAAAGACACAATAAATGTAGCGGGAGATTTCTTACCGGAACCACAACATTCTTTCAAATCACATAAAATGTAAACTATAACTTAAAACTTCAACAAGTGAGGATGCATGTTGTTGCGAAGAGTGAAGAGACTTTTCAAGTATTGGCACAAGATCTCAGATTTTTTAAGGAATGGTACCAAGACGCCATCTACCTTGTCTTGGCTTTCTACTATCTTGCTCTTATCCTCAGCAGATTTTGCAGTAGATGAAGCCTCCTCAACAAACATGGAATCCTTTCCTTTGCTGCGCTTCTTACGTTCCTTAAACTCTGCAATTTTTGTGGCGCTAGTCTTTCCAAATGACTTATCAGTCAATGGAGCAACAACAGCTTCAACTGCGGCCTTGCACTTTGCACCGTCAACACCCTCCAATGCGTAGACATTGGTGGAGGTAGCAATGACATAACGTGGGTTAACACGTCTCAATGGTACACCATTGAATGAGAATGGTCCGGTTACAACCAATAGACCACTTTCCAAAACCTTCAAAAGCACAACACGCTTTCCTTTGTAGCTACCACTCAACAAGATCAATACAGCGCCAGGTTGCAAGCTCTTGCGTACCTTTGGAACACTAGCAAATTTGCGGCCAACTATCTTTGATCTACCATATTTGGTTTCAACTGTCTTCTTTCTGTTAAGCTTGACCTTTGGTCTTACAGTCTTTCCGATGCGAACCATTGTTACAATTATGTCTACACAACTATATATATTTGAAATGTAAGGTATTAGCAAAGATGAGAATAAATGAACGGAAGGACAAGAGAATACAAAGTACAAAAAACAACACCAGCCCAAGACACGAGGAAATTTCGGACAGATAAAGGTGTTATGACAGCGTAAAGTAAAGTAATAATATGATATTTGCAACCCTAAGAAAACAGGACAGATTTATCCTCACCTTTCGAGATTTTAGAATGAAACAGTAAAGGTATTTAACTGATAAGATATTTCCAAACCGATATCTATACTATTGCACTATTAAAATTAGCAAGAATGTGGTGTTTGTTGGTTAAAAATTGACCGTAAAACTAATATATTAAAGTAAAGAAAGGGCCTATCTTGCGCTCGACACAAAACGGTGTCGCCCCACCGACCTTTCAAGACATAAAAATCATAGATACCAAACAAACTACAGACTTAACACCTTAACATGGTAAATCTGTAACGATGACACTGTATCAAAGGAACTATGTTTTATAGTGATAACTTTTGCTAATGCGCTCCTGAGAGGTGACAGATACACATTCTAACCGCAAGGATAAATGATCATAAAATCACATAAACTGCTCTTTTTAAATGTAAGCAAAGTCTCCGAACCGGCAAGAGAATATAAGGGCAAAATAGCTAACCAAAAGGAAGACAATAAAGTGATCGTAACATCAAGTTCTATAATACCTCATTCGACACATGACTCCTATATAGCCATTTTATCAAATGCCTACAATTCTGTGATATAGATCCCGCATTTTCTATCACTTGTATGATAGGTCATATAATCGGCATTAAAAACCATTCTTAAGCGATCATGTGCCAAATTAGTGTAAACATGATTCTCCTAATGAATAATATTAGGAAGATACCGAAAACTAGAATATTTCTCCCCTTTATTTTTGTGAGGCAGTTTGCCATGTAACTGCAGAGTCCGAATGTGTGTTTTGGCGTTCCACAACGTATTTTATTCTCAATAATTTGGTTGAAGTTTTAAAATACTAAGACAAAATTATATTCCTCTTATAATAGAATCTTCTATCTTGTTTAACAACTTTTACCTTCGTCAAAATGGTTTGTTGATCTATGCTCAAAATTGTCATAAAACATACAGAAAATCACGGGTGCTGACATTGATGATTTGGGAACTAAGGCTGTTCTTGCAACAACTGCATTTCTTGACCTAAAATTCGACTTTGCTCTGGCCAAGGGTAAATGCGAATCAGCCTCCGGTAAAGAGTGTCCATTTAGTGAGCTTAAACCTTGTGTCAATCTTCTTTTGGGTAGCAACCACGGTGATCTTTGTGGTCATATCAGCATTTGCCGCCATTTGGCTGAAGCTGCTGTAAAGGGAGCTGTTGATGAGGCTGCTTTATTCAACCTCACCGATATGACATCATGGCTAGAGTTTTTCCACAATGGATTGTTTATGGCTAGTAGGTGTGGAAAGGGTCTGCCAGCAGATGGAACCACCGATGCCTACGTAGGAAAGGTTGTAAAGGCTATAAACGGTTTCTTGGCTGGAAACACATTCTTGGTAGGAGAGAGCTTGGGTGTATCGGATCTCGTTTTGGTTGTTACATTGGACCATTTGGTTGCTGAGGAAAAACTTCTACCTTCATTCCTTGATAGTTTGGTCCATTTGGCTAGATTGACGAGAACTGTAAAGGCTAGTGACGCATTTTTAACCTTCTCCAAAATGCTAGTTACATTCAAAGCCACCGGATCATTATTTGATACTCCAAAGGAGGCTCCCAAGGACGAACCAAAACCAAAGGTAAAGAACCCAATGGATTTGCTACCACCTACTTCATTCAGTTTGGATCAATGGAAGAAAACTTACAGCAACTGTAAGGGTGACTTGTACTCTGGTGTCATGCCGTGGCTCTGGGAAAATTTTGATCCAGCAGGTTGGACATTTTATTTCATGAAGTACAACAAGCTTGAGGATGAATGTACATCTGAAATATTCACATCGAACATGCTTAGCGGCTTCTTGCAAAGATTCGAGACGGAACTTAGGCATTATTCATTCGCAGTATTAAATGTTTTGGGCTCCGGGAGTGCCTTTGATATCAAGGGTGTCTGGCTCGTTAGGGGAACCGAATTGCCGGAACTTATTACAAGTCATCCCTCATTTGAATTCCATAGCTTTGACAAACTCGATGTGACGAATGAGGCAGATAAGAAGGTTGTTGCTGATTACTTTTGTGCATGCGACGATATTGATGGTGTACCAATTGCAGATTGCAAGGTCTGGAAGTAAACACAATAACGTTGTTATTATATATGGTATATTTTATGTACTCATTATTTTTGTGATTCATTACATTTTTCGTAAAAGTCTTTTTGGGAGCTACATGCCTTTGAAACATCTTCTAAATTTTTTTCTCCGCTGTTCTCTATAGTTATCGCAGATTTCATGCATTTGAAAAATGCTTCACATTTGGATTCACAACCCTTACTCACTGTTGGAAAATAACCTTTAAAGAAACCCTTTTCCATTTTAAAATAATCAAATGATAATTGGTGAGTCATACGTTCCAGATGATACTTTGATAGTGTTATCAGATGGGTCAATAGTATTTTTGTGTAATGTTAACGTTCTATCTACTCGCTTCGTTTCATCACAAGTATCTTCACCTAACTTAACGAATGTTCCACCACACGTGTTAGCGTGCTTTTTCCCTAAAGTTTCATAACCAGATAGCATTTAAACATACACCATCTATCCCTGGGACCTGGTGCTATATTCTTGGATCTCTTAATATAACCAAAATGAGGTGACTTCAATCGACAATCACCCTGAAACAAGCATATATTAATAACATTCTACTTACTGTACAACGCCAAATGTGTTTTCTATAGTAATTTACTTCGTCATGAAAGTTGTGATATATTGTAACGTTGAGTCCAGTAATTTCATTAACTCGGTTCATATGCCATATAAATTCCTGTTCCATAAATTCATATCCACTCAACCAACCTTTCCATGTGCATAAAGTTTCTTATTACGCTTTTTAAGGAACAAATATGCATGGATCATTTCATGTAGGAGAATCTCCTATTTAGACACATTATGAAATCTTTGACCTTTACCTTGCATTCCTTAACTGCTCTATATCTCAAAAGAGATTCACTTAGGCGAATGTTGCAATAACCTTCTTTCTAAAGATACAAATGTGTGAAATACTAAAATACAACCTCGTATGAGCAAATACCCGCAGAAAGTGTTAATTTCTTACTCCAAGAAACACATACAACATCTAAAAACCCATCAAAACATAAATTGTTGAAATATGAGAAATATTCATGTAAATTGAATTCCTCAAACTCTGAGTGTGAATCTAGTCCGATAATTTCGTCGTTCATAAATCAATCTACCACAAAACAAGATCTAAAATATGCATATAATGATAATTGTTGAATTATAACTGTTAAAGTAGGATAAATGTGATCCTAATGTGAAAATTAAAATTGTGCATACTGCCTAAAGATCATCACCCTAACTTAACCTATATTACCTATGAACCTAGGATGAATCTTCTAACCTCATATATGAACGAAAGTGGGAAGGTTGTCTTGAGATTAGCAACATTAAGACAAATTCCAAGGGCGTTGTATGATCCCATGAGACGTCCGGTGACTTTTTCATCACTGTTATTGAAGGTTATTGTGACAATATCACCAATATGGTCATTCCAATCTTTCCTACATTGTAAAATTGCCTGTTTAGACGTTCTAGTTTCTAATAATATTGTGTGATTCTTGAGAACTTGAGTATATTCATCATTGTCCATTTCTTCCAACCTCTTTTCTAGAGAAAAGGTTTGCAGATATATGCATTAACAAACCCAGCTTCATAACCATAAGTGCTAGTTCGTCCTCAGAAATAGTAGTAAGTTCATCACGAGTTCTTTCAACTATGATTTTCACAACTCCAGCCATCCAAGTGATATCATACACATCAAGACCAGTGTGCAACCTAACTTTCTGTGGAGGCCAACCAAATGAAACGCAGTCCCTATAAAATTTAATGAAATTGGAAATCATCATACCTTATTACTTCATCGGCCCGAAGTCTCCAAGGGCTATCCAGTGGATCGTCCCAATTTTTCAAATCTTGAAATACAGGACTGTCTTTTGGAGTATAAGTCCAACTATCTTCCATATACCTGAACTCGAGTGGATTTTTCTGGTGGTAGTAATCATTCTCTATAATTCTTCTATAGTTCAACACCATCCAAAATCGCTCATCTTCGTCACTCACTGGATAACGGTTTGCATAATATGCCTCTCTCATTTCCAAAGGTAAGCTGGCAAATTCTTCATACGTTAGTGCCCATTCATCGCTACGACTCCTTTTTAGCCAACGTTTTTGTTCAGTTCTAGCCTCCGCAATAGTTTTGATATCATTACGAATCGTTGGTTTAGGTTGTAAATGTTTCTCCAACTTATCAAATGGATCAAATTCTTGGAACAATGAGGTATTTATATCCATGCCTTTTTCACAAAGTTCTTCATAACTCGGCCACGGACCTATCCCTGGTCTTATTAGATCATACTCAGCGAGATCTGTCTCCATCTTGCCTATTTCCTTCTTTATATTCCCGTAATGTATGAGTTTTCTATAATTTGGGCAAAATGTTCGATTAACATCTTCTATAGGAGTATCGTTTTGATGTTCTACCGGTTCTCCTCTCCTAACAAATATATATCATAAGTAGCTGTATATAACCTTCTGAGCTCTGAATTCTTTAAGTATTCGGAGCAGGTTTGTGATTCATATTCATTCTCTTCGGAAGAATTTAACTTTGAAGTATCAAAAAACAAGTTTCTAGGGGCGTCATAGTATGGATATCTAAATGCTATGAAACAATAGAGCAATTAAACATACGGTGGAAGCGTAGAACTCTTGTATCGAAATAAGGGGTGATCAGCGCTTGGATCTCTTAGGAGATCACCAAAAATAACGAATTTGCGGCTTACTCCATCTACGTTGGTAAAGTAAAAATCGTTGGTTAAGAATCCAACAGAACCTCTAAATTTTATACAATTTGCATATGAACAAAGACACAAAATTAAATAAAATCTATTGTACATGATATTATCGATTATTACATGTGAAAACAAGCCGCATTTTGAATATAAAATATAATGTGTCAAAGACCCATGTACAAGGTCTACGCATCCAGATCGCTCCCACACACAATATGGGTAACTTTAGATACTAGGGGTGATTAAATCTGAAAAAGGAATCAAATATATGAGATATTCTCAAAATCCTTTGTATCTGTACTGTTCCATTTTGGTGGAACTGTATACGGTAGAAGCCAATCTTCATCTTGATATCCTTGAAGTTGGTACAGTTTTTTGGTTACTTCATACACATCATTCCTTAACTCCAAATAATCCTTGTAAGTCACACTGGTTCTCTTGAGAGAATAACAAATTGCTCCAAGATTATTGTGACGTCTTACAAATGCTAACTTCAGCATTTTTGCGGGAGAATCCTTTATAAAGGTTGAAGTGTAAATCACTTTAGTTATAATACCAATGTGGTCCCGAAATTTAACAAAATCGCTGTACATTTTGTTTTTATGATAAAAACAAACTCAGGTTCAATGAACATAAGAATAGAAGAATCCGAATCCCTTAATGCGAGCGCTAAGGAATCGAACGTATCAACAACTGATTGAGATATTCTTGGCTCAGCATTCCAATTCGATGCATTTATACTTTGAGTTAACCTTAAATGATATGACCCATATAAAATAGACAAACCTGCAAGATATATAGTCTAGGAAACTTTTTCCAAGGATAATGGAAATAGAACCTGCGCAAAGAGTCGATTTTTGTAAATTTTCCGGTACTACAACAGTAGCGGTTGTAGATCCGTCCGGATTAAAATATTTTAATGAAGATGTTGAAAGAAATTCAGCATTTTTACCGATATAATTATCCTTGTCCGACCAAAACAGTTTACTTTTAAGCTTGATAGCTTCAAATATTGCAGTATCACTGAACTCTATTCCGAAGTAGTACCTAAATCTAAACCTTTTTCTCAAATCCCAAATCAGAGGATGTTTTCCATGACCAACCTCCAGTATTGTATCATCATTAGACATGAGTTCTGAATTTTTACGCAACCTTCGTAATGATAGTGCTATAACCTTAACTGTTTCAGCAGTACCAAACCCAGAAAATGGGATGTCCGATATTTTCTCGTTGGTATAAAATGAATTCCACGCTTTCGTTTCGTTTTCAACTATGATTTCATTAACATGAGGTATAGTTTTGTCAAATTCATCTGCGTCAAGACCATATTCGGATTCCGTATATCTTCGTGACTTTGTTCTTTTCCTCAATGATACACGGCGACCATCCTAAACATTTAAATAATGATATATATATACACACCTGATTGTCGTAAGACTCGATAACATCATCCTTATAAAATATGGAATGCTTCATCTTAATTATACATTATTACCGTGAAAATAAATGTGAAAATCCATAACTAGAAAGATATTTAAAAATTAACGAAATTATCTTAGAGTAATCGGAAATTCTCTGTAGAAATCACAACTATGAAAGCCATAGCTAATTAGCCCCAAACATCGTCTTCGATGCATTCACTTCTGATAAATTTTGAATCAAATTGTCCCTTAATTCGGAATCCTCCTTCTCTGAAAAGTTTTTCGGAGATTGTTGTAACTTACCGTTTGAGGAAACTTCAGTTTCGGGATTCGCGCCATTTAATATCTCTGTAGTACCCTTAACTTCGTCGTTATAGTTCTTTCCGTCACCACTTAGCTCCATTGGCTATAATAATGCAATGTGTAGAGTTTATCACTCACCGGTACAAAAGGAGGCTTGATTTCTAGACTACCCGTGTCTAGTAGTTCATTTAGTTGGTCCTTTGCAACAGGTTCTAAATGTGACGTGAATGATGGATTTAAACTAAAACCTTTAATCAAAGCTCCTATTGCTTTAATGTTCCCTTCTTCCAGCTTATCTGGTAGGTACGAAAAAATGTAGTCCTCATTAGTAGGCAATAATTTCATGCCAGTAGGATGGTTACAACATGATGAAGGAAAGACTAGATAATCATCGATCTTAAGCGCTGGAGAATCTGAAAGCGTTGGGCTTCGCGTATGAAAATTTATGGCCACACATGAGAATGAATGAATTGTGAATGCTATAACAATTGACAACATGAACTTTGAGTGTATTTATGAAAGGTAACACAGGCCAAGAGTAAAAAAAATTAACAACCAGACATTGGATCCAACTAAAGGCTGTTTACAATCCTATATGTGTACTATATAAATGGCTAATTGGGTATCCATTGTCCATAATATTTGTTTATTGATTACATAGGAAAAATAATAAAGAAACAAAGACAAAAGCCACCTGGGGGGATCGAACCCCCGACCTTCGGTTTACAAGACCGATGCACTACCACTATGCTAAGGTGGCGAACACCGGAGGCGAATTTTGAGTGGTAAAATGGAAAATAACCATCTTGGAATCTGGTATGATTTGTAAATTCTTAACGCAAGAAAAAATAATCAATTTCTCGAACTCCCAGATTTATTTCTACCATAATATAATTAAAATATTCATAATTTTTGCTATAATTCGGTTATTTGAAGAGTTATTCTCCCAAAGATGTTCCATGGTTAAAAAAATCTCTATAATGATCCGCCTACTCTATTAAAGCTATCTAATGTCTATCTACTCCTTGGGCAATGTATGTGGAGCCCCTTATACAGGAGGTAGGATCTCCTTTAGCCCTGATGGTAAGAAAATCTACATTATATACATGTTTAATCCGTAATTACACTATAATCACTTACAGGAGGATCATTATTGGCTCCTGTAGGAAATAGAGTAACGATTTACGATCTTCAGACCAACAAAAGTACGACATTATCTTCCGAAACAAGATCAGATCTGGTATCAATCGTTTGTCATCCAACAAAGCCATTGGCAAACTTGATTGATGAAGATGGATACTGCTATGTACTAAATCTTCTCAGAGACAAAATACTTCATCGTCTCAATTTGAACGATGCGACGAGTATCTCTGCGAGATCAATCGATGGTCCCGTTGGAAGATTGAATGACCCAAAGCACATAATAGGCCATGCTTCTTTTAGTCCAGACACAAATTATTTCGCGGTAGCAATAGCTAATAAGCTTATGATATGGACGTCTCCTCAGGAAGAATTATGTTGGAAGATGAAATTGCACAGGAAACTCACTGGACATATGGACAAAATCAATCATCTGGATTGGTCAAGTGATTCGAAGTTTATAATTACATCGTCGAAGGACATGACCGTTAGATTATGGTCAGTTGATCCAATACCAGGATTTGTTCCCTCTTCATTTGTTGACCATCGTAGATCGATTAAATCTGCATTTTTCACCAAAGATATGGGCCATATATGTAGTATATCCAGAGAAGGAGTTATAATTTTGTGGAAACTTACGGAAGGAACGAATGTTGATAATGCAGCAAGGAGTATTGGATCAAGAAGAAAAAGAAATGCCAAAGAAAGGGTCTCCTATATCAAAACTTCTGCAAACGAAGAGCATCCGTTCTGTTCTAGAACTTGGATAAAGGAAACACAGGGATATTGTAATCAGCCCGAGAAGGCACTGGTCTCCCGTATATCATATAACAAGGATACCAACATATTTGTTGTTGGATTTACAGGTGGAACATTTGGGATATACGAAATTCCTGAGCTAAAATCCCTGTATACACTGCGTATTGGAAATGAACTTCCTATTGTTGATTCCGTTGATATTACAAAGGATGGAGATTGGCTAGGTTTGGCTTGTTCAGAGACTGGAACGGTGAGTTTACATATTCTATATATAATATCATCTAGTTGGTCGTTTGGGAATGGAAAAGCGAAACATATATAATGAAACAACAAGCTCACTATTCTGGAGTAAGATGTGTATCATTTTCTACGAGTGGTAGCCATGCCATAAACATCGGTAAAGATACAAACAAAGATCTTAATGTGGACATTGATCAAAATTATGGATCAAACAAATTAGGGATGGGTAGTCGATATATTGTTGCAACTGGTGGATTTGACGGTAAAATAAAACTATGGGATAGTAATACTGGGCTGTGTTATGTCACTTTCCAAGAACATACTGCATCTGTCGAAGCAATATGTTTTACGCCTCAGGTTAGATCTAATATACAATCTTCACAAACATTCAGGCAAACGCTATAATATCCGCATCCCTTGATGGAACTGTTAGAGCGTATGATTTACTTAGATATCGCAACTTTCGAGTATTAACAGCCTCAAGGGTCCAATATACATCGGTGACCTGTGACTCTTCGGGGACAATTGTAGCTGCTGGATCCATGGGAGAATCATACTCTATTTTCATTTGGGATCTGCAAACGGGGAAAGAGTTGGATGAATTGCATGGTCATACAGCACCAATTTCAAGTGTGGTATTCCATCCACATCCGGCCTACTCAGGATTTTTAGTTTCTTCTTCATGGGATAAATACATAAACATTTGGAATATTTTTGGACGAGCAGATAAAGGAGGCTCTACTGAACCACTTCTGAATTCGTCAAGTATAATTGCAACTGCTTTTGATCCCCGCGGAAACTCAATTTTAGCGGCATCTATACTATGTGGACATGTAGTATTTTGGGACCTGGATAACTGTGAACAAATTGGAAGTATTGATGGAATTAGAGATATTCAAAGTGGTAGAGAGTATTCTGAACGTTTTTCTGCGATAAATATAAAAAACAGGAAGGATGATGATATTCAGTCGTCAGTTAATAAGAATCAGCATTTTAACTCCATAGCTTATTCATCATCCGGACGCTTACTTATATGTGGATCACGAAATTCTCCACATGTTTGCATATACAGTACTGGCTCATATATCCTAGTCTATATGTTTACCCTCACACACAATCGTTCTCTTTCTGGCATTACTAGGGTTCTAAATTCCAAGTATATGACGGAATACGGATACTCACTACAAGAATACGATTTATCTGATGATGAACATTGTGAAGGAGCTCAAGAAAGAACTAGAATAAAGACACATAAGTCATTGCCGGGAGTAAAAATTGGTGAATTTAAAAAGGAGGAAAGGTTCCATGTATGGTCAGTTTCAGCTTCATCAGACGGCCGTCAATTTGCAGCTGCTACAACTCATGGTTTATATATTTATTCCTTGGATTCTTATATCAAGACACCAACGCATGTGAATGAGGTACTTAAATCAGTCAATAATTTTGAGCCACAACTACTCACGAAGAATGTAACAACTACCAATGTAATATCTGCACTGGAAAAAAACGAATATACGGAAGCTTTTATATTGGCTTTGGCTCTGAACAATTTTAATGTACTTCTGATGGTTTATGAAAATGTCCCAGTTGATAAAATACAGGCAATCGTATCATCAATAGACACCAATTTTATTGGTGTTCTACTGAATTTTATCCGAAATATCATCAATAATGAGTCACCAAATGGCACTATTCATTTGGGATTCCATCTCGCGTGGCTGGAAACTATTTTTAATATACATATGCGTAACATTGGGGATGTCAACACCTCCAGTGTGATCCAATGCGGAAACATTGATGTTCGCACAATGATGCTACTACTCCTAAGACAGCTTAGGCAGACAAAATCGAACATTGTGGGCGTGCTAACCTCGAATGCACATACAGTAGACTATATTAGACGAGTCTGTGAAATGAATGTAGTGGAGCAGGAACGGTGCATGAGCCGCCTGTAAATAATATCTGCACAATAAATAAGCGAATAAAGTTATAATATCTAGATTTAATGCCGTTCATGACATCCACAGTATTAACCGAATTAAGTAAAAAGACACAGTGACTATGCGGCACAAACGGAAATGTAGTACCAAAAAATATCGTTGACAATATATTTCCGCTAAAATTGTGGTGTACTAGAGTGGAAGAGTGTATTTTATCGAGACATAGACGGATACATCTATCAGTTGCTTGTCTGTATACACTGCTCATCCATGTGGATATAGACCACTATGCCTACTTTTGCACGTCCATAATTTTTAATTTCAGTAATAACATAAAAGGATACCCCCAATTCGAGAAGATAAAAGGCAATGTGTTGCCTCCTACACATTAAACCCCATCTTAAGGCCTAGCAACGAATTGCAGGGTGCAATGCCCATAGAGTCAGAAGACCTCTACCTGGGCCCTTGAATTTGTTGTGGCTGCCATTTTATTTGTTTGTCTGTCTATCTATTTGTTACATGATAAGGAGTTTTCCTATCTGATGTTTCCTTGATATTGATATAATAGTTTTACATTGTTCTTATGCAGCAAATGCTCTTAGGTCAGAATTTACAAAGGAAATTTCCGATCCTGTGGATTTCATGTCTAAATTCTGCGTAATAAATCTGTCTTTGTAGCTGTATGGGTATTTTATACACTAATTTTATCCATGACAATTTAATGCATTCATTTCACTGTACATTACTGTCTAGATAAGTTGCACTTAAAGATAATCTGTCTTTTGGTATTTACTCCTGTGTGCACTTTTATTCTTTTTTGTCTTAAGCAAACACATTTGGTATCAATCAATTTTATTAATCACTTCTTCCTGAAATGTCTTATTGAAAATTTTCAATAAATTCTCGATTAATTTTGTGCCTATTGTGTACGATTGCTGTATTTAAAGCCAAATAATTAATGGTAAACTGTATGATTTGTTATTATTGTCTAATTTCAATGAAAACCTTGTGATTCCCTTTGGAACTGTTGTATCATCTATAACCTTTAATATTTTGTTTTAACCTGGTCATTATGGAGTTTAATGATCAAATGGATGTTAATTTTTCAAAAACCAATTCTGAAAACCAAAGATCCTTTAATGGACCCTTGGGAGATTATGGAGGATCACGTTTTGCCTCTATTTTCAATGAGAATAAACTCAAGTCTGCCGATGATGACGATGATTATAAACTTCTTATGGAAAGCATATTGAAAAGTGGCGGGAAAACGATCGTTGATCGTTTGAATGTTGGTGAACGTGGGTTTGCAGTAGACTACACACCCTCTACATCACTAAACACTTCATCCACGAGCATTAATTCACTGAACAGCAATGCCACAAATTCGTATGCCTATGTTCCTTATGTTAGTACTTCAACCGTTAATTCTATGGATAACATAACTAACACAGCGAATGGTTCATTCGATTCTTTTGTCAGATCTATAAATTGGTCCAATTCCAACAATAATGGCTCTTCCTTTAGGGATTCGATGAGACCCTCAAGCAGTATTGCTTCTGAGAGGTCCATATTCAGTGATTTTAATTCATTCAATATTGATTGGAGTTTTGGTGGTTCTTCATCATTCAGGAGCCCTGTTGTACAACCAACATATGTGGAATCCCTTCAAGCACTGAGCATCTCTTCCAGTCAACGTACTCAACCTTTTGTAGGAAGGGGTATGTCAAAGTATTTTAATTATCAAAATACTGTATCAAGTGAACTTGGACGTGCTTTATCTAACATAAGCAGTATTCTTGATCCTAGATCTGTTGGAATTCGTCAACGCCCTGTGGGTTCCCAGGGCACATTTAAATCTATCAACGCCTTCAGGAAGAATATTCCTAAGAAGAAAAAGAAGAAGAACAATGAACATTTTGCTCTTATTTCTCTAAGGGATAAAGAATTTGACGACGCTGTTGACTATCTGAAGGAGACCCTGGTTTCTCTATACAAGGACCAAATTCCACCCGTATATTTCAATGTAAGGGGTAGATTTATAGAATTTAACTCTAAGGGAATTGCTCCTGAACATATCATGGATGTTTGTAAGCGGAGATCCGACATATTCAATGTTGTCACAAATGGATCACTTAATGAAACGTATATATACTTGGTCGAGCCTCCAAGCTGGTTCAACAATTGGGTTGATCGTAACGATATGAACGATACATATCCTCAAGATATGTGGGACCAATTCATCACTTTCTTAGAAGGAGTAGCTAGCGGTCGCGATAATACAATTTTCTTCCCGGGGAGTATCTACGGTATGTCTAGGGTTCTACAAAGACTCAACTTGCCCTTCTTGGCTAACATGACTCTTGGAACCATCTGTCACATTGTTCAATTAGCTATTCGAGTAAGAAAGCTGATAGTTTATGATGTCAAAACTTTGAAACCATCACCTTCGTTTTTTTCTATACGCCCAACTCAGGGTTGACACTATAACTTCTGGTGATGTATATCTATTCTATATAAGTATGTCTGATCGGTCTATGCGTACCTACCTTGATGAGAAGGAGGTTGCAAACGAGCATTTTAGGGCCGGGGAGTATCTCGAGGCCTCCAGCTTGTATACACACACAATCTGTAAAATTCTAGAAATAAAGGATGAAAATGTAAGTTCCATCAAAGAGTGTATCGACACGTATTCATATAATCTTGAATCGCAAGAGTCAAGGCAATTTTTGTCCACATTGCTCTGTAATTTAGCCTTGTGCTATTCCAACCTCAAAATGAAGGAGAAAATGCAAATCTTGTGTGAAACATGTCTGTGTGTGGACGATTCTAACTATAAAGCAGCATATCATCTTGCTTTTCACCATCTCTCTACGAAGGAGTACAACGCATCTCTGAAATACATTCAAAAATGCCAGCAAATCGTCAATGGAAATTTTTCACTATGGAAAGATAAGAAACAGCCACATCTAGACTTGGTTGAAACTCTTCGCAGAAGTATTGGCAAAACGGGTAAAGCCGCTACCACTGACTGTAGCATAATCCTGAGGGATATTCTCAATGGAAATGCTCTTAACTTGAATATCCAGAGGTTACTATTGGTGAGTCCAAATGAACTAATAAAACACGACGTATTTGCAAAACTAGTAAACCTTTGTTGCTCAAAGATTTCCGAGGGCATTATTGATGACACATTGGCAAACCTGTGGTCTGTTTTATATCAACTGCTTTATGGTTCTGGAGATAAGAACCGTAGCGATCTGTGTAAAAGTTTTAATGCATCTCTGGTAGGAAAGACCGTGATTGTGCATGTTACAGAAATCTTCAAACTACTGGAAAAATCTAAATCAGTATCTGATACTACTAAATGCACAATTCTGGAGCAATCCCTCACAAACATAACAAAATTATGTTCTCTATTGAGGACAAGTGAATCCCTAGAAATATTGTATACTTTGTTAGACGGGGCGAACCATAAGTTGGAGCAACAAGTTTTGGCCGCTATTCTGGTTTTCTTCTCCGAAATTGGATCAATATCTGCTAGTTCAAAGTTTAACGTTGCATTGGCAAAAATATTGGAACATCTAATTTCTATCTGTGATGTAGAAAACGATATTTATAAGGCTCAACAGTTAGATGCATGCCTAATTGCAATCTTCAAAGCGGGATTTGGAACAGACGAAATAGCGGTGGATGCGTTCGGAAACCTAATTAGTAGGCTGGCTAATGCATACATTACAAAAAGCGCTAATATGGATGAGCATGAAGGAATAACTCTACAACCAACCTGGTACATTATTGTTAAATCACTCTTCATTGCAAACAAACCCATATTTAAAAGTTATATTATAGCAAATGACATCATTAGGTCGCTATTGGTGAACTTTTTCAGGCCAAACCCTTCGGAGTGCTCTACAGAGCTTCTGCAAATGTACGCGTCACAAGTTATTGTAAATTGCATGGATTTTGCGGAATTTAGGCAACAATTTATAGATTTTGTTCTATATGAAACGTTTTTAGACCATTTAACGAACGGTGTTAAATTTGTTTCATTTATTACCAAGTTAGGGAATGCTAAAGATGGGCATAATTACACGAGTGCCTGTCCACTACAAGAGTACATATTATTGATGCTCTCCAAACTGTCAATACATTCTATAGAACTCAAGGAAGAAATAGTTATACGTGTAAATCTATTCAAAATTTTACCCAACCTTCTTTTGCTCAACATGGATAAAGGATATCCAATAGAAACTTCTCTAGAGTGCATTTCGTATTTGAGTTTACACAAGGAATTTAAAACAGCTAATTTCTCTTTCATACCTCCCCTATTGTTATTTGTTGAAAGAGGAGGAAATAATAAGGTTTTATTGATGGCTTGTCAAATTATTGTCAATTTATTGAGAGGAAATAAGGATAGGTCAAAGTTCTTAAACACAAATACTGTATACGATAAAGAACAACTAGAAGCCCTAAAAAATCTCCAAGAAAAACTGCCAGAAATGGCAAAAGCTACAATAAATGGGCATTATTTCGAGGGCGATCACGATATGGCCCTTAAAACAAGACACTACTTATTTTTGATTCAAGAAAATATACTCGCATCTAGCATGATAAAACTCTCTAAAAAGATAGAAGATAAGGCAAATCCCATATACATGCTCATTATAGAATCGCTACACTATCTTGCATTGGAGCAAAGCCACCGCAGAATTATGCAAAGTATGGGCGTTTTGCGTATATTTATAAACTATGCTACTAGCAACGTAAACAAAGATTCTAGTGCATTTAAACACGTTTCCCAGTCTATTGCACATATTTGTATTGCGATAACACCATCTAACTTAAGCTATAATGACGCTATAGATGCAGTACAGCCGCTGGTAATACTTTTGGGTGATGAAAATGAAATGTTCCAATATGAATCTGCAATGGCCCTGACAAACTTGCTATCCATAAACGATGATATTAAAAGGAGGGTATTTGGTCTAAAGGGATGGCAACTTTTTGGCAATCTCATCTACTCAGATAATGATATGTTAAAAACTGTGGGACTGGAAGGATGGTGTAACCTATCTGCCGGAGAAGACGTTGTCCATGGATTTATTTACTCTCAAATAATAGGTCAATTTCTAGCTAGAGATAAAGAATCCGCCTTCGAACTTAACCATGCTGACTTAAATATACTGCTAGCATTCGCACTAGAGTTTAACAATGAAGCTGCTGTTACTGCTAGCACAGGGTAAGCTTTACAACAACATTTACACAAGCATTTAGTGCTCTTGCTTTACTAACTAGGGACCTACGTATTGCTCAATATATAATCTTCGCAAAAAGATTCGAGAATATACTCAAAGCACTAAACGCAGCCAGCAGTGTCCCGATTCTACATCGCATATTGACAATACTGTCTTGTGTATCACAGGCAGAACTAAAGGATGCCGAAGAAGCTGACAAGATACACGAAAAGTACATCAAAGAACTCATAAAAACCGAAATAAAGAAAAATTCGCACAAGTATATAAATAAAACACTAGCAGATCTAGCAGCAGAAATTTAAAATTATACATTACAATAAACATTATTCTTGATCTTTCTACTGTACCTCAGGAACAATACACCAAAAAAGGTGAAAACTGAAGAAAAAAATACGAGTGTGTCAAAACAATATCGAAGTCCAGCCCATACACGAGCACTACCACCAAAGAATAATTCCAATAAAAACTTCTTGAAATGATGTGGCAAAAACGGGATAAGCAAACAAAATTGCGATGGAAATGAAAGTATACAAAAACTTGTCAAAGCCAGACCCAAAGAGTTGTCAGACAGCAACTTCCTCTTCTGCAGATACTTTGTATTCAGTAGTATCTTCCCAAAATCTAAGAAATAACCAAAACTTGAAGCTATTATATTTACGATAAATATGAGATTTACTCCAGATATTACCGCATCGAGCACTGGAGTAGGAGAATCCACATGCAATATTTCAGCTGCTACATCCTTTCCCATAAAATAATAATATGTACTAGCCAGCACATCTGCATTTTGAACTTCTGAACTTATAGTTACACTACCAAACAAAACAATAAGCGCACGCCTAGAACTGATACAACAGTTAATAACTGAGACAGTTGCTTCTAGATATCTTAGATAGAGATAGAGTCTTCCCTTCTTATTAGAAGTAGATTCCTTTTCCATTTTTAGAATTCGTAAATATCTAATCTCATTCTTTATATCATTGATCATATTCTTGTAATCACCATATTGATCGCCATCCTGTGAACCCGTTACTTTATTAATTATCCTAGATAATCTAGGAAACTTTGAGAGTATAGAGGACGTACGTCCATATTTTCTCTGTGTGTTATTCATTCTAAGCTGAACGGCCCTATCATAATAATCGGTGGTTCTATACATCTCATCCATCAACACTTCTTCGCTGCAACTCTCATCGTCTGAAAAATTTGCATCTTTAACAAACATCTTCAAATCCCTCAAAACTTTTTTGGAATCAGAAATTAGGTCTTCAAGTTGTTTTATGTAAGAAGCATCTCTGTGTATCGCATAAACGATGTATATCAGGTACACAGCAGAAAATCCCATCAGTATACTTATAAAGGCAAGTCCAAAGCAAAATGTATATAATATAGAAAGTAAAGCAAAGCTCTTTGTCTCATTTTTACTCCTTGAGAATGCTTCAAGCAGCATCACCTTCCCAAGTATCAGACCAAAAACTATCCAAGAGCCAACAAATAGAAAAAACCTGAGAAATCTTTGCCTAAATTTATACTCTGGTTTAAGTTTTATATACTTATGAAACAACCCAGATGGTACGATGATGTACAAAAGAGAGGCTGCCAAAATTACATCGCAGTCCCAAATGAATGTAACAAACTTACGATCGGCTTCAGAGTCCACAAAGTTTAGAAGGCAAGTATCAAAGATAAATCCAAAGCTTGACATACACCCCAAACCAAAAACCAGGGTTCCCAACCGTTTCATGGAAATCAGTGAAGACCGATTGATAAATCGGTTCCTAGCACTCTCTAATGCATCTTGGAGAGCGGAATCCGCTCTTTGCATAGTTGAGGCATTGCGTTCTCGTATAGCTAAGAAGATTTCGATTGAAATGCAACCCAAAATGAAAAATGATAAATGTACAATAACCGCAACCGGCTGGAAAGAAGTGAATCCCTCCATAATTATGTGTAATCTAACTCATGTTTTCCAAGCTTGCTTTAACTTATAACATTTAAACCAAGAAACACCTGATTCTGTCACCTATCAGTGGATAGGCGTATGGTACCGATGTGTGCATAGTATGAAGCTTCAAATGAAACGATACCCAAGCATGTTCACATTTTAGAACCTTTATAAATTTTAATGTCCGATAATGTGTAGTTAATTCCCACTTTTCAAAGTTGGGAAAGGGAAATGCTCCCGGCGAGACCCATATATGCAAGCACCTTTCCCATCCAAGTGTCCCGAGATATTAGTCCTTGATTATGTAAAATGGGTGTACAAAAATCAAGTTTAAACCCATAAATTATACAATGGTATTCTATGAATCCTACCTGTTAATTTCAAAGAGAGCAAACCCCGAAGAAATAGCTTCTATTGTAACAAATATCTCAAAACTGGCGACAAGTCATCATGGGCTCATATTAAGAACACAGGATCTAGGTTTTAGATATACATCTCACAGGTTCGTGAATACACCCTCCCTTACATGCCCATTAGGGTCACCAAGTCACGAGTTGGTCTATTCTGGTACGGAAGATATTTTTATGTTGCCATAGCTGCAAACCCTAGGATAATACCAAACCTACACAAATTATATAATTCAAACGCCTCAATACTGAGACACAATACCCAGAGAATGCTCTACCGCACCAATCTAATTACAAGTCCATATACCCACCTCTATGAGGAAACATAAGTTTAAATCAACTCAATATATATGAAAAATAATGAATAGAGAAGAGCATAGTCATGCCGCGCCGGGCCTGCTAAACCGGACAGAATACAACGAAGAAAATAGCGGCCCAAGAACTGATTCATATATCATTGAGAATAGCAATAGCCAAAAGATGTAAAAAGCTGCAACAAATTAGTAGGAGACACCCTTCCTCTTCTTATCACCACCAAGTTCGAAGTTCTTGCAACGCTTAAGCTTGACGAAACGCTTCTTCTTGCATACAGTACATTCCTATGGTTTTATAAATAAAAACTGACAACTTACAAGCTTCAAAACAATCTTCTTTGTGGTCTTAGCCTTTTTGCGGAAAATGGGTTTGGTTTGACCGCCAAAGCCAGCTTGTTTCATATCGTAACGTCTACGACCCTGGGCGTGGACACTTTCCTTTCCTTTTTTGTATTGGGAAACTTTATGTAGACTATGCTTCTTGCACTTGCCAGCGCAAAGGGTCTTTCTAGACTTTGGAATGTTAACCATTCTACCGATAATTTGTACTGTAAAGAAAATGATTAGTGCACAAAAAAATCAACAAGTATCAACATAAGCTGAAAACTCCATGCGTATGATGCGTGGAATATGTGGAAATTATGGCAAATATGTGTGGAATGACTGACGCAGGGAGTGTACGTCAGAAATAAAGGTCACACAGATATATAGAATGGAAAACTTACAAAAATATTGGATTATACAATTAAAACTGCCTAATTTTATATCAGGACCATTAAAAATGTTAAACTGATACTATTTCCAATCTCTGGGCTGATCCCCATCAGCTTCACCACTTTACCAAAAGCTGTCCAGTGAGAGATTGTGATCTAATCTTCGTTGAGAAGCCCCTGTATCTGCAATTTTGCTGTCTTCGGGTGTCATATTTTAATTTCCAGCTCTAAATCCTTTATATGGCACTAAGGTCTCTACAGAGTGAATCGTTATGTCAGAAAACTGGAAGAACGTGAATTTTTATCCGATACCGTATCTTTTATGGGTCTGTCATTCCATATAACCCTGGTGTATAAGTTTACCGTCCCGCAGCATTGGTCGTTTCCTCTGTGAGGTATCCTAGATACATTTTCTCGCCAGTTTTCCAGGCATGTTGATATTAGTTGGCATACTAAACTTTAATAATACTATGGATTCTATAAATTCCAAAGTTGGCGTGCTCCTCCGAAGCGGAAGTTGGTATTTACGACTTGTATATCGTTAGAAAACTCGAGTGATTGTGACGTTATCTATCCATCTTTATATGATATGAGCTTCCATATGTCTGCATGTGCAATGTTTATATGCAGTAAGCGAGGATTGCGATGCTGTAGAGCTGTTTGCGGAGTCTGTAAAGCTTGCGGATACATGGAGAAGTTCCGAAAAATCAGTGCGAACTATTACAAATTTGCTTGGTTAGGACCTTATAACGCTCATAAATTTTATATTCAGAGTCTATTAAATCAAAAATACAAAAATCAAACCGTTTGGAGGAATTTGTAGATGCAGTTATGCTATGGATATCAAAAGGCCAAACAACAAAAGTAAAAAGCATAGAGGAGTACAGCCTATTATTTTCATATTCTATATTAACTAGAACAATGTATTCCGGTTAGATAATGAAATTGAAAAAATAATGCTTTCCAGTGATGTTCTCAATTATTAATCAAATAGATAAAGTAGATAGACAAAAAATCGAGACTCTCTTCTTCACTAAATAGTAATACCCAGTGAAATGTTCATAGAATATACAGTATGCACATTATGGTAATAACAAGCAAAAGGCTTTTTACTAATATCGATTATGAAGAAAAAATATCACTAGTTGAGCTTTATTGGCGGGGTATAAGAAGAATACAAAACTTTGACATGGACAAAAAATACAAATTCCCATTTTTATCTCTAAAAAATTTAAAAGCGAACAACTTTGAGGTAGTCAAAAATTTATAAAACTTGGCATCCGTTTCCTTTGCATGTAATACTCCAACATACAGGCTGAGGCTGTAGAATTTTTATCGTCAATAGGTTGTATGAAAGAATCAAATGGATACTATAAAATACAAGGTAGAATGTTAAATTAATGGTATAATTTATAGGGAAAATATTGTTTGATGCTACCAGATCCACTTCTGAGTACCATTTTAAGGAACTTTTTACTTCTCAATCATCACTTAGATTTCATGTAAGTGGGAATTCTGGTAAATTAAACTTCCAGATATCTGAGGACCATATTAAGATGGAATTTCCATATTCAGAAATGAATGATCTCTTTATAGCTAATGAGGATTTTACTATATCTCTAAAGTCTGGCGGGAAAGTAGATAAAAAAGAACTTTGGTAGGATAGTTTTGACAAATATTAAAGTTCAGGAATAATGAAATTAAAAACAAAGTGTTTAATGAGATATCAGTGAAAATTATCTTAGAGAAGTGCCCAAAATCATTTCTCAGATTCATGAAGTAATAAATAAACAGTGTGTATACATACCAATTTAGGAATCTTTCTACAATTGTGAACACACAAAACGACCAAAATATACACTCAGAATATTCAAAGGATTTATTTACTCCATCCGGAAGCTGGGCGCAACCTTTCAGCCAACTAGGAATGGTTTTAATTGGAATAAACACACAATAAGCGCAGGAGTCCCTCACCAAACCGAAAATACCATCATCAATAGAAATTTCCAGGTAATATTTGAATAGATGTCACGAATAACTCAGTTCAAACAAACTCTCAAGTACTATTATGGAAGTTAAAGATCTTTCTGGGAATGATAAAGATGGTACGAACAATAATTTAGCAAACGTATTACAGTTCTTACACCATCAAGTTTTCACAGCACAAAGTTTACGGATAGTCCTCTAAGTGAAGTAAGTTATCACTTTCAATTGCCCATTACTAGAGATCTGAATACATTTCGTTTTATAAGCCATTCGATATGAACATCCTGAACACCAGCCATGCATGCACAATGGAAATAGAACCACTAATAGTGAGTTTTTCACATATTTACTCGTGAATTTAGATGAGCTTAAAGTCTTATCGGGAGTTAAAAACTAAACAGTTGCTCTCTGCATTCAAAAAAACATACAAAGAAGAGTGCGAATATGCAAAATCTGAACTTGCATCTTTGTGTAAGGTAGCTATGCAAACACGAATTCCACAAACTCATCCACATTACAATAATTTAAAGGTGCAAGAATCTCGGAGGAAAAAGTATGACGATGAGTACAAGAAGCTAATAAAAGAGGTGATAAAGGATATTAATGCCAAAAATGAGGAGCTCCTATCTCAGATAAATGTAGACCCATATAAATATTCACAATGCTTTAGGGAATGATAAGCGAATTTGAGATATTAAAACAAGATATCCCGCAAGTTAGGCCAAAAGCAGAGGATGATATGGAATCTGATAACAATCTGATTTCGAATAGTAACGAGCTCATCCGGGTTTGCATAACAATAAATGAGTAGCTATTACAGACAACGGAGGCAACTTTGAAAGAGATGGATGATGTGATTAAAAAAATAAGGAACCACTATATCAAAAAGAACGACGACTGCGCCAAGGCTCTCAAGTCAATCTACATATCATAGACACACCGCTACACACTTCAAAGGAACTGAAGCAGATAATTTTTACAATCCTAGATTATTAGAAAATTTTGTTGACAAGGAGACAAATATATGGTTTATCTGGGATAAACGGCACAGGGCGTATTTTATATTCCAATGTGTTGGGATTTTGGAGTCTATAACGTATAAATTAGATCTATTTTATTGTTTATCACAATAAAAATGTAGAATCAACTGTATACACTCAGATGCATGATTGGTAGTTCTACATGTCTTGCATGTTAAGGTAAATGGTGCTTCAAACCTATTTTTGTCACCAATTAGCACCTTACCTCTCGTTTGGATGATTTAGATAACATATAGATCTAAAAATGGGTTCAAACTACAAGGTTAATCCTCGAACAGGATCCCATAATGCTACAAAGAGGCAAGATGTATCTGAAAAGGCAGCACATACACAGAATTTTGTAAAGTACCAATCTCCATTTAAACGCAACTTTATCAATAGAAACAAAACAGGTGAATGTGCAGTAAATGTAAATTCGGGGGATGTCTATCCTTTTGGCAATTCACATTTGGGTTCTGGTGAAAAATTTCAAGGTATCAACGAAGATTTACAAAATTTAATATGTAAAAGGGCATTTGAAGCCACTACAAGACTAATTTCTGGTTCTAAACTGAATCAGGATCACACTGAAAAGAATATTGGAGGCGCTAGGCTCGTAAAAAAACTCGAACTTACTCCAAAGTCTGAGTGTAATACAGTGGAAAAAGTACATCATGAATCTCCATCTCCTGCGAGGGATAAAGAATCGATGAGATCAAGTAGCAAAACATCGTCCCCTGCTGTGAGGATGAGCATCACACAAAAGGAGAAGGACGAGTTACATTCCCTTATAATGCATTTGAAGAGTTTGGATTTTTCTAGCTCGAATGATATAAAGGATAAAGAAGGGTCAGTGGATAGTAGTGTGAATTCCATCGATTCACCTAAAGAAGAACCATCTAAAGAGCCTACCCATTCACAAGCAGAACCACATCAGGAAAATGTGACAAACGTGAAAACATATGTATGTACATCATGCAAGAATGGACCTCGTCGCAAAGCAGTTATTATTGGTTGTAATTATGCTGGTGGAGTGGATGATAATTTGCGTGGCTCATGCAACGACGCAGCATTGTTTGCCATAGTGCTTATCACAAAAATGGGTTATTGCCCACAGGACATACTCCTTCTTTTGGATTCGGAACCAGCAGATGTTTATAAAGAGCAATTATCTCGTTTATCGCAATATAGTGAACCGCAGGTAAAGAGAGGGGCTAAGCCGAGTGTATTTGATAGGTGGTTTGCCTCAATAATGAACACATTTGGAGGTAAGCCAGAGGGGCAGTTAGACCTACCGGAAATGATGGCACTGGATTCCCAGGGACCTTTGCGTCCAGACAATCTAAGACCTACTAGGGCAAATATTCTCAAGGCCGTGCGATGGCTAACACATAGAACAGTGCCTGGTGATTGTTGTATTTTTTATTATTCTGGACACAGTGTACAAATTGATGATCTAAGTGGTTGGGAAGGTGAAGGTTATGATGAAGCCTTGGTACCAGTTGATTACACAAATGGTGTAATACCTGCTCTGCAGCTTCGTCGTATGTTGCAGTGCGTAGATAAGTGCTGTCAAATGAATATAATTTTGGATACATGTGGTCTGCAAACCATTTTGGATTCAGCAAATGGCTGGGGGCATATAAAGGGTGCAAAACTGCGTGGCATTTGGCCAGTTATTGAGGCTACGGGGAAGATGAAAGAAGCAAAATACGACGATTCTGTTTGGAGTGATCCGTACATGCAGCTTCAGATGACAAGGCCAAAGTTTATTCCTCGTATGGAGGTTGACTGTGTATCTAATCTAACTGATCCATTTTTGTCTACGAATCACTCCACAGCTTCTGCAAATTCTATATGTATCGCAGCGGCACCCTGGGAAAGTATCGCAGTAGAAGCACTTTTCCGTCCTCTTTACGTTGTACCTATGAAAATACCTCAGTGCGCACCTGTAGTTTGCCATGGAGTTTTCACATACTGTCTTGCAAACTCTCTCTTATACGATGCAAGAAAATATAGGATTCAAGTTAGTGAGCTCATCAATGGTATAAATAGGAGAATAGATTACCTGAGAAAAACGCGCCTAAGGAAGTTGGATCAGATTGCCCAAGTAACTCTTCACCCGTCAGGTCTTGCTTCTGTAGATGATCTTTTCGGTTCAAATTGGGGAGGAACGTTTGGAAGCCAACGCTTGCACACATCTCTGGATGGAATTAATATTGAATCTTTCTTACAAATTCCGCAGGCTTGGATGGAAATGCACACCGATGGCCAGTTTGAGAGGAGACAAAGGCAACACAGCCAACAATTTGCAAATAATCAGAAAGTTAACCGTCAGTATAGTGGATTAGATAAGTACAGGTCAAGTAGTGTGTCTAACAAGGGAGGCAATGGGCCTTTTGTTAATAGGGCTTATGGATCCAGAGGTCAAACTGCCAAGTTAAATCGGATTGTATACATAGAATATCCCCAAACTCAGCCAATTAACGGTAAGAACTGGTATGGAAGAACGAATAGTACCACTTATAGACAGGAAAGCATATACCAACAAGGTCCACGGATACGTGGCAACGTATATTGCAACCAGCGTCACTCCCAAGGAGTACCTAGGAGTGCGTCAGATTTTCCTACAAAACATCTAAAACAAACATTTCCAAATGCAAAGTTCGTTGAACCAATAACAGCAACTCTATTGTCACGTCTTCCAACGTGTCAGGCATCACAAATGAGTCAGTACTGAGTGTTCTCACACACCAGTTAAAATTTAAGCATTAATATACGTTTTTCACATCTATGATGGGTTCCTTTACAGAGGAGACCGGATCGGTTCTCCCTGTCGAGTTTATAAGCTATGAATGTGAAGTAAAGTAGGTTAAAGGGACGCATTATACCATTTTTATAGCCAAGATTTTAAAAAATATCTAAGCAATCACAATTTCGAGCATTTTGGTTTCAACTACAATGTTGTTACCATTTTGGGTTCACAAAGTAGCGGAAAGAGTACGTTTCGTGTTCAAATGTACAATGTGTACAGGTTTCTTCCTGAATTCGTTATTTGGCCTACACTTTCAGGTTATGGATGCGAAGTTAGGCCATTCACAGACAACAAAGGGAATTTGGGCGGCTTTTGTAACGAATGATGCAAAAGCTGGAAATAAATGTTCACTCGTAATAGATGTAGAAGGTACAGATTCCAGGGAAAGGGGTGAAGGACGTTTGACATTTGAACATCGCTCATCCTTGTTGAGCCTAGCACTTTCGGATTGTGTCATTATTAACCTATGGTACAATTCACTTGGGAATTTGACCAGTTCAAATTATGGATTATTGAGAACCGTTGTTGAGGCAAACTTGGAGTTATTAAACTCCACGGAGAATGAAGATCACCCAAAGACGATACTTCTTTTTTGTGTTCGTGACTGGTTTGAAGAAATTGCTCCAATAGGTATGGAACTTATACATATATATATATATATATCTGCAGAAACTGTAAAATCATATGTCTTGACAAAGTACATGACGTCCATATGGAATGAAATTTCTAAGCCTGAAAAATTTAAGGATCTTTCATTTGATTCGATATTTAATATCGAAATCTTTGGACTTCCGAATGCAATTGCAAAACCAGAAATATTTAAAAGCGAGGTTGAATCCATAAGAAATCTATGGGAAACAAAAATAAGACCGAAATCCTACAGCAGAAGGGTTCCTTCGGATGGATTTTTCCTATATGCAAACAACCTTTGGAAAACTATAATGGAGCAAGATCACTTGGATATACCTTCACAAAAGGAAATGCTATCCAATTACAGATGTAATGAAATTAAGAACGTAGCTATAGAAGCTGTTTCGTATGAAATTGCCCAATTATTATCACAGTCACAAAAGGAAGTCATCCCAGATTTCAGAATTTCTGCTACAGATGTAATTCTCAAGGCAATCGATACTTATCTTTTGCAAGCATCTAGGTACGAAAAAAAAATATCTTCAAGTGTTGCAAATGAGATGATTGTCACACTATGTGAAAAAATGCAACCTATATTTGATGCTAATGTTGGACATTTTACAAAAGGACTGGTTATAAAGGCGAGAAAACTTCTTGGAGACGAATTTATGGTCCAAACAGAAGATAAGGATCTGCAGATTTCTGGTAAAAATCCATTGGAAGTCTGGCCAAAATTTTTGGCAAAATGCCAAAAAATACACGAAAATTTGCAAGGTGAATTGGAAGGTTATTCCAGAGAGTATACTCTAGAACACACATACCAGGATCTTAAAATACAATACACATTCGATATTGGTGGAGTAACAGACTATTTAGGCGTATGTATCAAAAATGAAATCGATCTAGAGAGAGCAAGACATCTGGAACTCTTAAAGTCACACTTAGAGTCTCTATGTAATTTTTCATTCAAGAATGTTTCATCTACCTTATTGCAGAGAAATATTACGGGAGAAATATTTTCAGGTATAATTAATGGCATTATAGAACAAAACTGCGACAACGCTGAAAAATACTCTGAAAGCTACAAGGGTATTGTAGGGGAGATAAAAGATAATGAATTTCTGTGCTTTATACGCATAGTAGTCCTAAATAATGCAGAAGAAAATTTACAACGCATTGAATCTGCTATTGTAGATACAGTTGTAGCACGTTTTGAATCCTTTTTTCAATACCAGGAATACAACGGTGAATCTGTTCCTAGGGATTGGACAAAAGCATCAGAAGATATTTTAAAGGGGTCTTTTGCAGACTCTAGGAAGGATGCACTCTCTATAGTGCAGGCTGTAAAAGATTACAAGCCTGTGAATATCAGCATTCCGCAATGTACCATAGATGCCGATCACCTACTCTACAGAGATTTCCAGGTAAAAAGAGAGCGTATTTCTTCTCTTCCAGACAACATTGAAGAAAAGTGCAAAAGTAAATTCTACGAGTTGTATCGCTATGCACAAACTCTACAGACAGCTGGATCTTCTCTGAGTGGTTGGAAAAATGTTCCACCTCTCTTTTGGCTGATATTACTTATTCTAGGATGGAACGAACTTAGAGCTATCTTTAGGACTGTATTCAAGATTCAAATTGTGCTCCCTCTCTTGGTTGCTTTCTTCTTTTTAGTGAATTGGGTTTCGACATCATTTCTAGCAACGGCAAGGTTTATCACCTATCTGCGTGCAATATTGTTATTTCAGGTATATTGTTCCAATCCGAGACCAGACTCTGCAAACGTTAATGTCCATTATCTCATGGATCGTGAACACTGTCATCCATAATATCTGCACACTGGTAATTCGACATGGAAGGAGAAATGGATGATACGAGACCTATTAAATCATTTTTATTTATATATTTTTACGTGTGTATGACCTCACCATTAAATCAATTCTTCAGTATATATTCCCACCTTACGTCGCTCTGTATATGGGAAGACGCAAAAAGCGCGTGAATTTCAGTGACGAGGAGGATCTCCCCTCAAAATCATCGCATAAGTATGGCCAACAAGGTGGTTACAAATACAGAGAGATCCTAGATATCGCTCTGATGATAGATCAAGATGAAGTTGATGCTTATAGGTGTGTTTTATCCATTTTATGTATACTTTGAGATGTCTATAATGTAAAAGTTGTCTTTGTATCGAAAATTCATCAGAAAACGTACATTTTGTCATAGGCTTAAACAACCCTGTTGGAAAACCGTCCATTCTGGACCTTCAACTTTACCTCCACGTCACCTTTGCGTCATTTGTGGATTCCTTGCTGATTACAAGTGCATAAAATGTGCAACTAGACGCAACGAACATTTCAACAACTATTACTGTAGCTTCCGCTGTAAAGAATTGCATCATGAAACCAATTGCGGCAAGCCAATGCACTATACCCAGTGGTAATAAGTCAGTTTTCTTCTAAATTCGACGCTTATTGAGTTTCTCTAATGTCTAACGAACTACATATATTCTGTACACAATAAACTCGTAACATTCAATTGTCTTAGAATGTCAATATATCATATCCTTTGAACATTTTGACCATTTAGATACAAATATTGTTGTATGTACTTAGAGGAATCTATATGGTAGAAATTGATTGAAAATGTTTGTGTAAAACCGTTGAAATGATAATGCCAATGTGGCAAGACAGCGGACTTAAAATGCGATTCATAAAACCAACCTACTGCATTAAGTGTGTGTGGTAACGCAGTCTTCTACAATTTTTGATAGTGAACTACTGTCTACAATATCCTCAGTTTTGCAGGTCCTAATAAGGAAGCCGCTATGGAAGACCCAAACTGAAGTGCAGAGACGCAAAACGTCAACATCATGTGCCGCAATAAATGTTGTACAATGCTGGAAGTGTGTCTTGATTAAATCATATATTGGGACGTCGGCAGTTTTAGACGCCCCTGATTCCTCCTCTGGAGGCTCATCAACCAGGAGAACCTTGAAGAATTCCCTGTAGAGCACTAGTCTCGCCACTGATAGTGTACGTAGCTGTGAGTTTGAAAGCACTGCCCCAACATTCTTGTTATCGCTTGGACTAGGCAGGGTTCCTGTTAATACTATTTCTGCATTGTATTCTTGGTAGTCTGACATCACCGTCCCCTATCTTTTTGTTTGGAAGTACTAACCTCGGAAAGATACCTTGGCTTAATAACGAGCCTGTTGGCGTTCTTTCTTCATAACTCATTATATATATTATCCATTTTATGATTATTTCCCGACCTTCTGGTCGTTTGCATCTTTCGAACCCTTATTTGGGGTCAGAGTTCTATAGTCTGTTGATATTTAACTACTTATCCAAATGTGTACGGTCTAACTATTCGGAGTGGCCGTGAAAATAGCTATCTCCTTCATTTCTATCGGAATCAACTTCTTGCCCTCAATTGTCAGTTTTAGGGCTTTTATGAGATGTAAATGTTTGTATAAAATTCATATATTAACTTATGTATGTTTGTAGCAACCGCTCAATTTTCATGGAGAATTTTATTCTACAAAGCTAATATATCTCCTGGTGAATAATCTACAATTAACTATGGAGTTTTTCGTCTATATTTTCAACAACTAATTCTATATGCTTTAGTAGAAGGATCATGTTCCATTTCCATACAAAAACTTCCATTTTATGCATTCGTTATGTAGAGTTAGAGTCAAATTTTTATATAGATGAAGTCTTACTCTTAATCCAATATTTGCAAATAAGAAGCGCAAAGGTTCTCTGCATGAAAAAGCGTTTTTACTCCAAAATTTACTAATTACCAGTTATTTAATGGATCAATATCTTGGTATTTTGAGTCTCTGATAGCGTGTTGGACATTCTTACGCGGTTGTTGTGTTATAGAGATTACTGATGGCCAATCATCTTGTACAAGTGCTTGAAGTCGGAATCACGTGTCCAACTAGGGTTTCAGATACGGAATCTTATAAGCAAAGGAAATACGATGTCCTTGCAAAAGAATTACGCTGCATCCATAATATGCTAGCATGTACCATACCAATACTATATTCTTGGGATGGATTGGTTACAAAATACCACGCGAAGCACCTAGAGAAAATAGCTTTGCCCACAAAAATCAGAGCTTACATGCAGACTAGAATACTACGTACCACCTTTGATTCGGTAACTCACGATCGAAGAATAGGAGTTGAATAAAGAGAACTAGAAGAAAAGCTGGAAGACATCCTCGAAAGGTTCCTCGGAAACCTCGACAAAGAGGAAGAAGTGGAAAACTGGCTCGAATTCTCTCGCGACCAAGTAATAAGGATTAGGAATATAATAAAACGTCGGAGAACCGCTGCTTCTAGAAGGTCTACAAGGGTAGTATGGAATAACCTACGGAAAATCCGTAGGAGTCAAGAAGGGTATAAACCAAAGATAGCACATATAAACCAACACCTACACCTAGGGCAGGTTAATTAGTTGTCTATTTATGGATAAAAATACCCTCTCTTACGTTAAAATTGTAAGCTGGAGATATTTTTGGACAAATGAATTATGACAAATCATAAAACTTAGGGTTTATATAACCATTTAGCCCGGATATTTATAAAATTGCTTTACCAATCTAGATAATACCCATAAGTTTGTTCGCTGATATTGAGTTCTGAGACTTGCATCATGCGACTGTAGATAAGGATTCCGGCAAATCTGCATGCAGGGCTACGTATTTATACAAAAAATTAATTCCTTAATTATATGAACATTTTGCAATATACAAACGCATTCACATGTTTTTTATCCGGCGCATCTTAGAATCTGCAACGAATGAATACTATAATTTGTACAAAAGTTTGAGAAACAGCAGTAGCATGAATAATAGAGCGCATAGATGTATACATCACATATATTGTGTTTTTTGTGATTCTAAGATATTATCCACTATTTATGGAGGTGAATTTTAATTTGGGCAACTAAAAATCCATTTGCAAACGAAATTGAACGGACCGTTTTCGCTATTTCAACACTTGGATAATGATTTCAGGAGAATTAATTAATATTAACTTGTGTAGATAGGGATCTAATATGATTTTTGTAACCTGTTCCAGTGTTGCGTATTACAAATTATACATATGTTTTTCCAGCTGGATTAGCCTATCCTGGGAACCATAGACTGTTATGGAATACATTGTTCCTTAACATGAATTAATTGCATATATTTATAGTCCAAAGAGTCAATTGCTGGAATATAAAATCTACGGGTCCTAGTCTCCAGATACATAGGCACACATGTGTTATATGACGGTTATATACTCACAACTATATAGTAAATGCGAAATTTCAGCTTGTATTTCATAATATTAACGACATTATGGACAATTAAGTTGCATAACCCCTCCTGGAAGGCATGGACGTCACCATAGGGTCAAATGGCATAAAATGTCTATTTTGGTCTTTAAGACCCTTTTAAAACCGAGATATTTTTCCATTTCTGGCGAGCCACCGAAGGAATTGTTGGCTCCTATACCTGCAGCTCCTACTGGAAAAATTCCTATTTCTCAGAGAGGTTTGCTCCTTCGATTGACATAAATTTATGAATTTAGGAAACCATCAACATAATAAAAGATTGTACGATAGAGTGTATCCCACAACAAAGGTTGGTTTTGTCTGCAGAAACACACTTTAATATCCTAGATCCCCTCAGCTTTAGTTCCGAGATATCCCATCGATTGGAGGAATGCCGGTAGATACATTTTAACTGCCGCAATCGCAAAGTTGGAGAATAAGAGAATTTATAGACATCCACAGGCCCTTAAATTTCAAAATTCTGGTTACTGCGGAGAGCGTTGTTCTTCAGTGTGTAGACATTCCGCCTACAAGTGCCTCTGTTCTTGGAGATTTTCTGGTTTATATTCCCATATAGCAACGATTGATTCACTTTTAATGTCATATAAGGGATCTATTCCTACAAAGAAACCGATTTTTTCGCTTCCTTATCCTTTCGCGAAGAAAAATACAAAAAAATCTAACAAGCTCGTATTTTGTAAGGATACTAACACATATTTCATCGTACGAAAAAGATACAGATATCCAGTATTTAACGCAAGAGAGGATTTTGCTACTAGCATACATTCTAGTGCCATACCATTTGATAGCAATTCTGATATTTTTGATGTTAGACGATGATTCTCTCAGTTTTTAGAACAAGGATGCCATTTTTCCGTTTTTCAATTGTACCTCGAGTTAATATGCCATCATTTTTATATGCAGAGCGATTATATCTTAATCATCACGTTTTGAGTTTTGCAACTAAATCGCATGGAATCAAGTCTAAGAAGAATGCACAGCCTCAGATGTTTGAAGAGGAGGAAGTAGAGTTATTTGACTTAGAGCCATATCTGGAAAACCTAAAAGATATTGAGGCTACTGCAATTTCCAGTTTTGATCAAATAACTCCCGTTACTATAACCATTAATGATTTGCAAAATGTTCCCGTAACTATGAAGAATGGTAGTAAAATCCTTGGAGATCTGGCACAAATTGTTTTTAAGACAAACTTCCTAGTTAATTTGCACATTTTTGATGTTTCTGACAAAAATAGAGTGGTAAGAGCACTCTACTTGTTCAGTTCTGATTTTGCAGTGGAGGTACAAGAAGGTGATTTGATTGTGGTTAGACTTCCAAAAACACAATCCCCTGCGGCCATACAGCAATTAAAAAAGAAAATACAAGCTGTTCAAAACAAAGAAGTTCAAAATATAATGAAAGTGAGACAGAATGCAGAATCTAAGATTAAAAAGGTGAAGATTGGAAACAACTGGCACAAGAGGGAACTTGATAGACTTGAAAAAGCCGTAAAGGTGGTGTTGGAAACGATAAAAAAGCATAAAGACCAAACAGAAAAGAAGATTAATATTTAATTGGTAAATGACGCTAGTGAGTTAATTTTCTCATTTAGACATTGAGCATAAGCTCTCACGACTTCAGTTTCATCATCCACAAGTTCGCCAATTTCTGGCATTAAATTTTTTAATGTTGCGGATAAATGAATACTTGAGTGTTCCCATAGGTTATTTAGAATAATTAAAATTCCAACTTTGGTATTGTTATCACGCCTTGCTAAGTTATGCGATAAGCACGCTTCGATTTTAACAACCTTTTCATCGTTTGTGCAATTTTCAATGAGTTCTTTCAGTGTATTTTCAAGTGTATATAACCAGACGAAAGTGATGTGTTGGGAAGATCCCCTATCTTCTGGGTATATTGGTAAAATTTCAAAGAGGGAGAGACATTCTTCGATTAGACATATCCATGAGTTAATACACAAATCAGGCACGGAGCTTTTATCAGAGTTCCACGTTTTAACCGATTCCTGCATGAACAATAATGCCAATATAGAATTGTTGATCCATATCCATGAATTATCCATCTTAAGTTCTACTCCAGATGATTTAATCATTCTTGCGATTTTGAGAGAATAAGAAAGAATCTCATTTACATTCTGATAAACCCTAGGTGTTATATATTGTGTAGTTCCAAATTTTCCATATTTTCTCATAGACATGACCAACACACGCAGGAAAAGACTGCTGCTAGCGTATTCGCCTAGACTTTTACTTATGTCCTTGGCATTAGTCACATTATAATCTGCATTAAGGGCTTTTGTGTTCAACAACTTTGTGTGCGTTTCTATTACTTTAAAGAGATCTTTGGTTGTAATTCGACTAGCAAATTTCATACTAAATGAAATAAACAGGTCCTGAAAAACAACAACTGCATTTGATTTGTCAGTTAACATTTTGAAAATAGAAGATGAGAAGATAGTATTATAGTTTGTCAAATCGTCTTGTGTAGCAAAATATTTGCCAAGACTAGATACGATTTCAGTATACGATTTTCCTTTTCCAAATTTATGTTCACTAATAAACTCGGACAAAGCAGTAATGTAATGATTTAGAATGATAGCATGTTTTTTCTCAAAAACTTTCGCGTATTTTTCCTTTATCTTGTTGAAATGAAGATTTACTATGAGCATAATCATAAGTTTCCCATATCTTTCCATTACTGTAAGCTGATCAGTTTCATCCAAATTCAAAAATATTTTAATCAAAGAGCTTGATTTAATGTAAGCACTAGAATAATAAGTCAACATAAGCATTATGTTATAGTTTGTCCCCTTTATACTAACCGCATCGTGTGTATTTTTGTTTATCATTTCCAAGAGAGTTTCTGTATTGTGTCTAATTATATCTAAGTAGATACTGTCACAAGTTTCCCGTATTGATTTATTATTAATTTGTTCCTTATCTAAACTAAATGACTGCGCTGTTTCAGAAGAAAGTAAGTTTTTATAGTTAAACACTAGAGATATTACTGATTTATGGAATTCGTTACCCAAAATATTTCCAAAAGATCGTTGAAAAGCCAATAAAACCAGAAAAAACAACCTACAAGAAACGACATCTAATCTTCTGTCAGAAAGCAGGATTGAGTTGACGTTTATTAATAGGGTAGAAACCTCATCAATTTTCATGCAACCAAAAAATTCTTGGTGATCAAGTAGTGCTATGGTTTTTATTATGTAAATAATATCACTATAAATCCATGGAGAAGCCTTTATACTTTTTACATCCGAAAGAGACTGCTCTATAACTAATGATATTATTCGCATTAAGTTTTTAATTGAATTTAGGGAAATTGGTGGGAAATTAATAAAATATGTCCAAATTTCTCCTTTAAATTTTGATATATCTGTGTCCTTACTTTTATCCTCTTTAAACAAGCCACATTCAAATAGATAGAGCAAAATCATTGAAATATCCGAATTTAACATCTCAAACTCCTTTGAAAGTTTTTGAGACTCAAATTTAGATTTCTTGTGCTTTGTAATATTATTTAAAAACTGTAGAATATATGTTAGGTAACAAGTGATAATTCTACACTTGGAGAGATCATCAATTACATCTTTCACCCATATGGTATCAAGCATTTTTCGATCTAAATTAACCTTAAGGTTGAAAAACAACTTTATTGATTGACAAGCTATCCTTGTATAGCTGAATGCATAATTTAGCCTAAATATGATGGTAACTAATTGCTCAATTTTACGAGAAATTTGCTTGCATACGTCTTGGTCTGAAGGCACACTGATTTTGATACTTCTTGTTCCTTGCTTACGTTTTTTCACATACACGGGATTAGAAGTTAGATTTTCCAGGATAGAAAGTATAAAAACCGAGCAATAAACAAGCTCAGAGATGCATAAGTATGAACCAAAAGATTGGGAAGTGTGGTCATTAAAAGATTCTAAGGAACAGTCCAAAACAAATGCACCAAATGATTCCACTGCCATACGAACAAAAGTAAAAATGTTTAGAAGATTTTGGAAGATGACATCCTTACCAGAATTTTTGACATCCGTGTTAATATTGATGGTGGGCAGATTAAACATGGGTTTGATTCCAGAAAATTCCAAGAGATCTAGCATACTTAACTGGGCTATATTAGAAACAATGGAAATTATGTCAGAATGCTGACCAATTAGATCAAGAACTTTCATATTTGTTAACTCTGGCTGCAACTTGGGAGATGTTAGGCACACAAACGTGGAATAAGATATCCATAGATTGCGTGCGGATTTTGAGGTGTCGTCATCATTACCGAAAATTGCAAAAGATATTTCAAAAAGTGATTCTACCGACAAATTTGTGTTTTCACTTTTAAAGGATTTTGATAAAGCAAAAATAACCGCAGTTATTCCATAATCTAAGGTTTTTTCACAAGACTTTATAAACGTGACCATCATATTCTTGAGAAAACCCTTTACAGCTACAAATACCAACGATCCAAACAAGGACGATAAGGAATCCATAAACAGACAAACAGAATCAAACAGAGGAACAAGAAGAGTAGGCTGAACTAGAGAATCTTCTTGTACAAGCTTATCTATCCTTGAATAGAGCAGGGTCAAATAGCTACATATTTCTGCGTAAATTGGATCTAACATTTCACCTGCTTTTACTTTATCTATTCCAAATTTTAAAAGCTTTGTTGTAGATGTAAAAACAAATGTTTGCACCTTGGTCTGGATAAAACTCGTGCCTAGAATCAATTTTAATAATATCTTAGAAGCTATTAACACTGTCCTAAGGGAATCATATCCAGCATCCATCGTTGTACTAAATATTTTTTCCAACACCTGTAAAGAGTCTATTTTATTCATTGTATTCAACAAGATCATTTCGGTTGGTCTGTGAGGCACTTCTTCTAATGAATAAATGAAAGCTAGGAACTGTGAAAAAAGTTTCTGACTTTTAGCATCGAATATCCAATCTATAATTAACATATTGTTCACCATGTCAAAACTATCAAAAACTCCAATAAATAACTTCAACAGCTTTATTTTCTCGTTATTGGATAACTTCCAAAAAATACCATTTTTTAGAGTAGATAATGATAACAAAGTACAATCCTTCAACATAAATAAAATAGGATGCATGTGATCATACTGGTTAGTGTCTGAATCATCGAGCGTTGGTTCCATCAAAGAGCCTAATGCCTTTGTAATTCTCAATATATCGGGACATATACTTTTCCCGAAAATTAGCATTTTCTCGTCGTCAAAAAGTTTTCCAGTTGATATTATTGCAGTCGTTATTGATAACAGAGAAATGAAATGTTTTGTAGAACGAATATCCAAATAATCTCTAGGCTCTTTCACCAATTTTGGAATTTTTTCACTTAAATACTTTATAATTCTTGATAAAATGTTATCTACTCCAAAAAGGAAAGTTGACTTAGAATTTGATAATGCATTCCATAAACACTTCACCACAGAGGGATCCAACATTACGTGTGGATTTGTGGTTAAGCAGCGTGAAAAGAGCAAAAACAAAAACTCTTGATCATCCTTACCATAATTCGATAAAAATTTGGTTAAAGAATCGGGTAGTTCGTAAAAAGTTTCGTTAGATTGTGTCAAGTACTTTGAAAAACTCTTCAATGATAAAGTTACTGTTCTTGGAAATTCATGGTTTTCAAATAAATCAATGCTTGCAAGCATATTCGAACGAAACCCCTTGATAAGATGTTTATCATATGAAAATTCCTCCTTAGAATAAATTTCTGAAATATTTTTCATCAATTTTCCAGCTTTGTGTCTGATGTTATAATCACGATGTAAGGTGTATGGCAGCAGGTTTATGACAAAATCAAAGAATATACTGGGTAATATATGTGGATCATTTACAAAAACAGAGAGGAAAATAGATTCTATGAAATCACAAACCATAGTATACAAACGGTCAGTATCGTTTACAGAACATGATAGAGTTAGCCAAAATCGATTAGAATCTGTAGCATGACCAAGATTCATGGGAGAAAGGTTGGAATTTCTCGAATGAAAATTTGCAGAACCTAAAGTACTAAAAAGGTCTTTAGCGATCATCATGCCATCGTATGATATATCTAATACATGTTCATTAGTTTCCATAACAAGAATTCCATCCTCCCAGATAAATTCCACATTCCTGCATATTGGCCAACCAATTGTGCTCCTTTTAGTTGTAGTTATATTCCTTTTTGAATTGTATGTGCCCACAAAAAGATCACAACATTCAAAGCAGTGCCTAGCCAAGGCTGAGGAGTATATTCCTAGTTGTAAGTTTTCTGTAATTTCCCTCAGAAAATCTAGGAATTCCTCATTCAACATAAGCATCACATGATGGAGCAATACTATATTGGAGAAATAGCTGTCATCAAAAACTTTAAGGTATAGACTAAGCACAGCTAAGGATGCTTTGCATGACTTTGAGAGTGTTTTAGAAAGAGAATCCGATAAATGTCCAATGCTGGCAAGCGCATAGATTTGTTGAATAGTTGATATTGTAACAGCATGGATAGTTTTAGCATTTGATTCAGAAATACAATTTACCAGCGAACATATTACATAGCATGTAACTAATCCATTTGTTAAGAAATATGAGTCATCAGATTCAGATAAATAATTCTCATTCTTCGGAGACACGTCTTCCTTACTTGCTACGCCAGACTCTCTGATTCTTCTTTCCAAAACAAGAGTTTTCAATAGGCGAAATGAAGATTTTAGAATTAGTTGCGCATCAAATTCAATAATATTTTTCTTATTCAAATAGCGTTCACATATTTCAAAAATATTTGTCATGGTTTCTTTTCCACTAGTTATGTTCCTCAGTAATATAATAAATGGCGTAATCGAGTCGCTTATAACATTCGCCTCTTCATCTGATGCTTTCCCATCAAAATCCAACAATAGGTAGAGAGACTGAGATAGATTCCTCCAACTGGTATCATTGCAAGAAAACCCTAATGCATAGGCACTAAACAGCCCTGAAACATCAATACTATAGTTGTTTTCCTGCGCTCTTTCAACTGTAAACACAACATCAAATGATATTTTTTTGTCTATATCGTCCAACAGACCCTGAATATACGTTAATAATACAACAATGGAATGTTTTATTGATATATAACTCCATATTTTTTGGTCAGAGCAGTGAAAACCAAATAGATCTTCATATCTCAAAGTAACTGAAAAAAACTGGCTAACGAGAGAATGATATTCATCATCATTTTCACTCGCAGGAATAAAATAGCCTCCAGTTATTGAATTAACAATAAGCTTATACATTTTAAGCCGTATTTCATGTGGCAATGTATCATCCATATACATTGATAATACTTGGTGAATATTATTCCTGGTCACTCTTGATGGCAATAGAAAACTCTGGTTATTAGGAATAGTACCCATAATATTCAACCTTATTAATCCAAAATTGTCAAATATCGATTTTGAAACAAATAACAACATATCTACAGAGTTGAAATTTGGTGATTTGCTTATATATCTATCAACAAGTATCTCCATATCAGATTTGTGCGTTTTATTCAAAACCTTTAAAATTAGTCGCAAAATAAAGAGCACAGTAGTATATTTTTTGTTGAAAACTTCTACTATATCGCCAGTGCTTGATTTATTATAAGAAACTAACAAATCTCCATGACCATAGCTTGTAGCGAATAATTTTGATAATTCATCCATAACGTTAAAAAAAAATATCTTAGAATAGTACAAACCTACATTGTTGTTTTTTATAATAGCGGAAAATAAGTTACTATACTCTAATGTTTCGTCTTTTGAATCAAATTCATTTGATATGGAGGTAATTTTTAGGTTAGTTTTCATTATTTTTAAGGTAGACTGGAAAATAATATTACAGAGTCTAGAAAAGTCGATCATTTTACCAAATGAAGTAGGTGATAATAAGGCCTTCAGTATGACATCAGAAGATGAACATACCCTGAAGAATGTCTCCAGAACAGCTTCAGGTAACATATTGATTCGATCCTTTTGATGCCCAAGCAGTATAGAAATTAGCACCATCGCATTTTTAATCGCAACTCGAAGATAAAATGGTATTTTATTGTTCTTAATTTTTAAAAGTAGCGGTTCCAGTATTGCTGTTAACAAAGCTCTCTGGGTGGATATATTCAGAGAGGTTTTGGCAGATATGAAAGCTAGCGCGCATAATTGCGTATTGTAATATTCTAAATATTCAGCTTTCTTCAGACCATCTACTGCAGTGTTGAAAAAGAAACGTATTTCATCTTCACTAAGAGTTTTTCCTTTTGATTCAATTACAGAAAGTGTTAATATATTGTAAAATGCAATATATGATTTATTTTTTTCGTATTTCATTCGTTCCAACACAACAGAGTTAACGGACTGGACAACTTTTTTATAGTTCCCAAAGAACTTTATGATTCCATCCACTATCACATGTTTTGAAACACCTGCATGATTGTGTAGTGTCAACTTTTTATCTTTGTTTGCATAAAAATAAGAAACATCACTGGACTTTGGAAGTGTTGATAATGACAAAAGTTTAAAGAAGTAATCTGTGTCGTGATATTGCAGAAAATTTATTATAGCATGCTCAGGATATCTCACTGTAAGTTCATACTTGTATATTAAAAAATCCATGAGATTTTGAATTTGCGGATATGAAAAGTATGGAACAGACAAGTCCAAAAATAGATGGATCAAACGATTAAGTTCTGAAAGTTCTTTATCATCAAAAAATTCAAGATCCTTGTTTTCAAATGATAGAATGCCTGAAGTATCACTCTCACTTGCAAAGAATAAGTCCACTTCTGAGGAAGAATTCCGCCAACAAGGGCGAAATAAAGGTTCACATATCTCAAAATCTTCATCTAGTGTTTTTATGTAGTTCCAAGACTCCCATGTTTGCAGTATATTCCACTGTAGATTCCTCTTATATGCCTTTAAGAACTTTGTACACAACTTGTTCTTCTCCAGAACAGCCGAGGAGAGCTGTTCACTTATTTTCGACATTTATGACAAAATTAGTGATGAATAATAGCACTAAACTACTGATTTAAATTCTAACAACTTTAAACTACATTTTGATAGAATTAGAAAGAGCAACTGAAGTGTATTACGTCGACTTTAGACAACAATATACATTCTAAAAATAAACCAACATATTTAATTGAATGTCGGTGATAGGAGAAATTTATCGGAAACGGTCACGATCCTTCCCCACCTAGATGCTACAGATTCGAAATATCCACCGGGTTAGTGAATTTTATTAGATTCTATGGTTATCTCGAGGGTTTAACTATGTTATAATGTATAATGATAGTCAAATAGATCCTACATTCTTTGAACAGCTAAATAAACATATATCGTTAAACGCTTCAACGTTCGTGGGTATATTCAAGAAGAATGACATAGAACGTAGAGATAGGAACTTTAAATTAATTGATAATTGCTCAGATTTCTCTCTTTCAGTGGAATCTAGTTATCATTCTCATCTGGGTTGCTCCAATGACTTTGCAATCTTTACAATTGCGGAGCAAAAAACCGTAAAACACCATGGAGACTACAAACACACTGTTGACTTGGTTATTACAATAAAATGCTACTACAAAAATTACAAAGGCCTTCTATCTACCTTTTCCTTCCAGGTTGTAGTAGATTACGATGTTTCCAAACAAGGTTATTTTCATCATATATCGGTGAATTCAAATGGTACCATATTACTCATCCATTCTCAAACGACTTGTGTCGTTTCCAGGGTACCAGTTAGAGTATCAGCTAGCTCACTTCTTTCAGATGAAAAAACTACATTACAACTGTTGCAAGGTATAAAAGTTGTTGAACTCGATGAAGGTTGTAACATAGTAAAAGCGATGTTTAGTTGCAAACATCCAAATGTCTTTTGTTTGGTATCCATGGAATCGTTAGATATCGCTGGCAACGGTAACTACAGTCTTGCCAAATTGGCTCATAAGAATAATTTTGAGATTTTTAACGATTATATGGAGCTTTTTGGTGTTATTAGAATGTTTGATGTCGAATCAAGTATTGATACTCCGATCCTTAGCATGAAATTATCCGAAGAAATGTGCAGGTTGGGGAGGGAAACTTATGATACTCCTAATCGATACGAAAGGAAAAGACTAAAAATACCAGGTGCCATAGTTGATCTTTTTTGGAATGAGAATGATACTTCACACATAGGTTCTTTGACTTTATTTGTTTTGTCAAATTATGGCCTAGTTTTTGCCTACTCTCCAGTTATTGTGGATACACATGATAATTTTAATACTAAACTAAAATTAGTTGAAAAATCCTTGGATCTTTTGGAGAAAGGTTTTATCTTTGATGGAAATCAAACCTCAATGGATACGAAATCTGACGTTATACGTCTTCTGAAATCGTTATATATCCGCAAGAATTCCGTGGAAAACGTAGATGTCGAATTATTTCCAACAATAGTAAAGTTGGAAATTGACACTAAAAGAAGCGTTTCATATTCCAATTCATCGTTTGAATCATTTACAGTATTGTCCACCTACCCAGAACTTATCATTATTGCTTCAACATTTGATGGTAGTATTTCAGTTTTTAAATCGTCATCACTATTAGTACCACAAACATCGCACTTTTTCAATCCAAATACTTTTAGAAATTTGCACTATATCGATTCTTTTGATATGTTGGGGAACAGTTGTTTTAAAGGAAGCAAAATATCGTTTATTCCAATCTCCCCTTCCACATGTTTACTATATTCACTGTACGAATCCTTTATTCTCACATTTTCCAACGTTTTAAAAATAACCCCGATACTCAAAAATACCAAAGTTGGGGATTTTTTGTATTATTTTTCACAACCTACGATGTATCTAAAACCAGGTGAAAATAGAGCTGAATATTCACGGGCTGAAAATCGCAACTTGTTCCTTTTATTTCCATACTACTGTTATATAAGGGACTACGAAATTCTCAAATATGATTCAATAATTGCAAGGACTATGAACCTAGATTCTAATACTAGTAGAATAGATGAGGATGATTTTGTTTTTCGATGTCCATCCATAAAGTCAGGTTCCCAAGTTGATATTAATTCCTATGATAATGAGCTCTTAAAAAAATCATCCAGGGTTCCGGAATATGTCCTGTCATCATATAAAAAATTTAGTGATTCATTTAACGGTTTAAAGATTTGCATTAGTGACAAGGCTGTATTTAAACAGGTTAGTGATTTTCACCATCTTCTCATCCTTTTTCAGAAAATTATTAGATTTATAAGGATAATTTCTTCAGCAGATTCCGATACACTTCAAAACATAAAGACGGGATCAAACTACGGGGAAATGATCAACAAAATGCGAATTGTGAACGAAGATATCGTAAACTCTATTGATTTACACTTTAATAACAATTTCAAGCTCTACAGTTCCATGTTTGAAGATTTGAAAACAAGGATAAATAGCGCCCGTGATTTAAATCAAACTATAATAATCAGACATGAGGGGCTTATTAGGCTAATTTCAAGAATTAGGGAATTGCAGATTATAAATAGTAGCATGATCTCAATATCGAATATGATTACTAGTGTCTATCTTAAGCACTCATCACGTTTACTTGAAGATATGACCCGTAAAGCAAATGAATCACGGAACTTTGATAACGATAGTCTGAAGGAGTTAATAAGTTTGTTTAAATATAATATTTATAAAATCTGCAGGTGAATGGTTGTCAACGTCAACCATTCGAAACGTTTGTGCGATGATCAATATATTCAAAAGGGTTCACCTGCTAAGAAGCAGATTAATAAATATTCATTGACTTTTCTCTACATCTTTATGAAACATCCTTATTGTTGCCCAGCCAAAACTCATTTGTGCTAGCAGAAACAAAGCAGATGAATATAAGAGCTGAGTAGATAAAATTAGAGCGATTATGCACATACCATTAAAAAAGTATTGTAACCACGGAATTCCAATTGATATGCCCAGAATAGCCACATACCCTTGAATACAACAAGAAAGAATACTGTAGTTAGGAGGGTCCTCGTCTTCTCGGAGTTGAACTTTACATTAGAGAAAACTAGGGGAAGTAAGACTATCCACCATAGGAAGTATTGGGATGTACAAACTTTGTTAAGTGTAACAAATGATAATGTCTATATACTTTTATCATTATTTCTGCAACATACCTGTAAAAACATGGATAAAGGTAGGTTGAATAGGCCCACAATAGAGTAGATTACAATAGAAAATAGTTGGGGAACAAATGATAAAAATAGATTCATCTGAAGGGAGTGTTTGTAAAATGCAACAGTACCTTCGTTTTTGTATCTACAATATAGTACATGAGATTAAAATAAATAGAAAAATTGTGGCGATGGTCCTTTCTCACATAGTGATAGAGATAGGTCTCATAAATGAATTCGAAGCCATATCTATAGCAGAACGTTTATAACATGTTGTGTACTTACAGCCAATATGATAGTGTAGTACATATCAGAAAAGTCAAGAAACTGATTACTCCAAAAGTGATTTGCTGCTTATTTATGTTTGCAACAAAATTCTTTGGAATAAGAAGTAGCGACATAGGAAATTTTTTGTGTGAGTAGATACCCAAGGTGTTCATCTAAATTATTTTTGGTTAATGTGGGAAGACTAACATTGTATAAGTAGAAGATAAAGGAAGGTGCGTATATTATAGGATATATTTTCACATGGACTGATAAACCGAACCTAAAAATGTTATTATTCATACCATAGACTTACATAATTGCGGATTTCACGATTTCCTTTTTATTTATATAATACACAGTTGCTATAACTAAGAGGCATATCAAAGAATCCGCATTCCCTCGAGAAGATATACCGATTACAAACGGATTTAATAGCCATAATGACGTTAGAGCTACTCTTTTGAGATCATTTACATTTGAAATTGCCTTTTCCAGTATATATCCAATGGCTATATCTGAGGCTGAGAATATTATTTTTCCAAAGTCATTGAATAAGTAGATGTTAAAGACCATTAAGAAAGATCTAAACAATATATATAAGTGCAAACGAGTAAACAAACAGTAAGGGCGTGTAGCGATATGTATGTCTCTCATAAGGAGAGAGTCCCTTTGTGACTAGGTAGGAGGCATCAGTAAAAACCTTGTAGTCTACATCGGTATATTTTAGATCAACTACAACATTAATGTGTGAATATTTTGTCTTTTGACTTACACTTGTCGTTGTGATACGACGAATAGGATATCAGCGCTAAGCGAATTAAAATCGAAAGTAGATATACACACTTCCGGATTTCTGATGCAGATTTTTTTATTTTACTAAAACTCCACGGAGGAGACTTGAATTTATATTTTATCAGATCAAACATTAGAAAACGTGTAACTTGTACCGAGCGCAGGATACCTACAAACAACAGCAATAGAGCTAATAAAATTTTAACATATTGATCAAACTACACACATCTGTTTAGAATATTTATGTTGCCAATCGTTCACGGACCTGCGCGAAAGCTATTGACTCCACATGAAAGGTGACGCAATCACTACAAGTACACAATCGCTAAGTTGAAATAGAGTTAATTCAGATGATTTTGGAACTAAAATTTGGAGGTGCAAGACGTAGAAAGTTCTTGACTAGAGTACCTCTAGAATTACTGCCAGTGAGACAAGATACAACGATGGACCAGATTCAAAGAATCAATCAACTGTTGCGTTCAGAATATCAAAACTTTCATCTCTCCTAGTCGACAACCGTACAACATTAACTAAAATTTTAATTTATGGTCCACTGATCATAGAAAGTTTCCGCTAATGAAATGTAGAACCTAGGCCGAGTTAACAGTCTTGAACAAAACAAGATAGAGATTCTACGATATTTGGAAATCCAAGTAGTTTTACCATAGAGTGGAAAAGTAGCTCGATAATCTGGTACAAGGTGGAAGCTTACGACGAATTTCTAGACACCCAATTATATGTCAACCAGGCACAACATAGGTGGAAGACAACCCTTTGAGAAGAGATGCTGAATGCCATGATCAAATTTCAACCACATAGATCGCTACCATTTCCCTATACTGGTTTGGCATGTCTAGAGAGGAGGAAGTTTTATGGGGATTTGTATTTTCTTCCGCGGAAGGCTTGGGAAGCCATTTAGCGTTGTCTAACTAGACAAAGATTCGCAATGTATTGCAAAGTTTGCATTGTCGAGTGCATTACATTTTTCGTATTTTGTTTATGTTACCACGCTCCGCATAAGGTTAGACACGTTGCTTTGCAGAAATTATGCAATTTTTACTCCATTATTGTTTTATAACTTGTAAATGAAGTTTATATAGTTTTATTGAAATGTTTATGTATTGCTTGTTCTCCACTATTGTTTTTCTTTACCCCTGACATACATAATATGGTTAACTGTTTAACTAACAGGTTAAATATTCCTCACTACGATGATGAATTACTGTGCAAAGAAATAAGTAACTTGACCTTTAGGCAATCCCATGATGGAAGTGAGTTTTTCTCACATAATGGAATTAGGGATTCCGCGGATACGACGTCTTCATCAGGACTTGATGGGTTTTCACATGGATGGTTCCCAGATTCTCAAATGAAGTATAACGAAAAAGGTGTATCTTTTAGTAGAATGACCACATTTACGGAGTTGCCGTTTGGAAATACCCTTTACGGTTTTAGTAGGCAAAGGGATGATAAACATTCCGATAATATAGCTTTCTTCAGGGATTTAAAGGATTTGCTAACCCAAAATTTAGTAGAAACGCTAAGAACATATGTTAATGATATTTACCAGATTGATATTTCAAATTTCAAAATGGAGAAATCTGACAACCGTATAGCCATAACACACGATGAACTTCATACCAGGGCCTTGATTGTATTGAAAAAATGTATATTGAGTTCGACCGAGATCAACGTAGTACAAGTTTACTTGGCTTTAAGAGAAAAATATATTATAACCGAACACCCATTGTTGCCAAGTATAGGATCGTCTTTACATTCAAATGGTTATTGCAAACCGTGTGTATTTGCTAATAAGAAATCAAACTATTGCAAGAGTGGATTTAATTGCAATTTTTGTCACTATCACCATAAAATAATCAGACGAAAAATCAACCATAAATCGGATTCTCTTACCAAACTTACTCAAAGTGGCCACTTAGGTAAATTGGCTAAGCTCACAAACGGTGATGATAACTCTACATCCGTATCACAGATTAGTAATGATGGAACACCCGATATTTCCAATACAAACAATCCATTTGCATCTCTTTCGTTGTTAACGAATACTACAGGCAACAGTTATTTTTCAGTTTTCTCAAAGTACTCACACAATGGACCTAATAAGGCTAAAATGGATAATAGCACTCCAAGATTGTATTTCTAAGTCTTTCGGATCTTTTAGATCTTATTAAAATTTTAATTAAAGACTAACAAATCGGTTAGTTTACTTATGAGCTTTGTCATGATGCAAAACATGATTTAATGAATGCTTTATGATTAATAAAGCATAGCTAATCTTCTCTCTGATAGCTCATGTTACCTTAGTCATTAGAACAAAAGTCGCTTTAAGTTTTGTTTTTTGTTCATTACCTGTTTTATTTTGCTAGTATGGTGTCGTATACTCCGGTCCACCCTGTTCGCTTTAAATTTCGACCTCATTAGATCGTTAGATATTTTGCATAGAGATGTTTTTCACTGTTTTTCTCAGTGGTGTCGCGACTTGCTAGGGTGGCACCGAGGGAAGACAAATTGTAGAACTTTCATGTTACAGCCAAAATTTGGCTACTCACCTACCATATTAGGTTCAATTTTGTTTATCAATACAAAATATTTGGCAGGGATGGAATGTGCCGCATTAATCATCAAATATGGTAGTACGTTTAAATCAAGCTCGTCACTCAGCCGACGATCTTCGCTCCAGAGTGAATAAGCTCGGCAATATTATTATACTTTTCTTTTTTCTCTTTTTGGGATTATATTATTTTGGATATAGTGATGGATCCGTTGGTGAAGAAAGCGCAAAGGTAAGCTGTTTACACCGTGTAATTCACCTTGTCCGTAGATTCCTCAATTAAAAACAAACAATAGTCATCATGATACTGTATTTCATAGCAAGTTTTATGTTCATCCGTCACTCTCACTTCCTGAAATAACTATAAGAATATTGAACCAACTTTCTTTACATTTGGAATCCAGCAGATTAAATGATATAAATGACAACTATTCCCTTATTTGGAACAATCATGATCCATCTTCAATAACTATTAAAGTCAAAAATGTGAAGTATGGACTAATATCAATTTCAGCATCTGAAACTCATACATCGCAGGTGACCAATCACAGCCAAAAAGATTTTGTATATGCTGGTTTGGTTAGAGCAGAGAGAGAATATTGCAGTGGTAACTTATCTTGGACCTGTCAAAAAGATTATTTTAATGCGAATAATACGTTTGACTCAAGCTATTGTATTCTGGCTATTACTTCTTCAAATATAGAGAATATATTCGAAGTTTCCGATAGGATTGCGCATAAACAGGATACAAATAATACAGGTATGGTGTTATATTAAATAAATAAGCCTTTTAGATGCATTAATTGGAATGTTTTGCGGCAACCCATTAATTCAAAGAGTTGCAAACAGCACTGATTCCATATTTTTCATAAATCAAGGAACCTTAAAGGATAGTACTATTGTTAGCACATATTTGGTTTGTAAATTTTCAATGACAAAGATGGAGGTGTCACAATGTCACGATCCAGGATTTGACCTATTTAATTCACATGTTCCTATGGCTCTTATTCACGATGAATCGAGCAGTTCAGTAGCTACCATTGTATATAATCAAACAGGTTCTCTTGATATTGCAACTTTCAGCTCAACTACGGTGTCTTTTGAAGCTCTATTTAAATCAATCCCCTTTACTAGCGGTTTGTTCATCCTTACATTTACATTATTGATTAGGATGGTTAATGTGTAATGGTAGAAGATCAAAGGGAACGATTATATTTGCAGGTTTGCTTTCATTAGTTTTGAAATAAAGAATATAGGAGATTCTGCACCTTATGAAATAATGGGCATCTACGATTTAAACAATAAAGAGGAAATATACCATAACTTGTATCTATAAACGAACGTATACACATAAATGATTGTTTACATTACTTTCGGTGTTTTCTATTTATGGCACCATATTAGGGTGGAATTATCTTGGCTCCACGTAACGTTATTTGATTCTATAACTCTTTAACAAGGATGAAACTCCACATCTTTTTTCTCAAATATTGTTTTATTCTATTACACTACACATGATTTCGAAAATTCCTTATCATTTACCCTTGGACCCGGAATAATAATATGTTTGGTTAATCGTATAAGATGGTTCTATTTTCTTTGTTATAATAACGTGATTTGTTCATTTGTTTGCCTAGCGATTATTCTATTTATTCCCTTTACAGTAAATTATGTCTCTATTCCAGAAAAAAACGATTCCAGGTCGATTGGGTCACACAATTGTCTCGTTTGTTCTTTTCTCAGAGAATATAAGGGAAGAATCGTCAATTACAGAGGAAGGTACGTATGCTTATAGCTGTGTATATACTCTTTATTCAGCTAATGTAGAGAGCAATAGATCAGTAACAAACAACGATGATCGCCTTGGAGCCCACGACCAAAACGACATAGTCCATACTAGTTCCTCTGATACAACAACATCTAAAGACTACAAATTAGACTCTTTTTGGGATTTTAGTCCGGACGATCTTTGCTACTACAAAGAACATGCGAAGATACAAAATAAAAATTTTAAAAATAATGTTGCATACAACAGAATAGTTACAAGTATCGATTTAGATGAAACAAAGCGATTGCTTTACGGTACATGGGATCCTGAACAAAGTGAACGGATTTGGAATAATGTTAATGGCGGTGATTCCGAAGAAGATGAAGTTTTCACTGATATGCAACTGGTTTTAGAGGAGGACCTCCTCAAACCCAGAAAAGTACCAAATGTTTTACTTTCTACAAACCATATCCGTGATTTCGTCAAGTATGATATTAATGATTATGATGAAGAGGACAATGTAGAGCCGAACTTTCGGTATAATCAAAAGATGTTACTTATGTTTGGCGGAGCATTCCCTAATGACGCTATTCTTGATTCTATTCCTCTGAACTCAATGCACTCGGTAATATACGGTTTGTTTTTTTTTCTTCTTCATATTTTTACCTAATTAGGTGATCTAGATGTTACCAATAATTTGTACATGTCCCACGTTGACTACTATAATAACGAATGGACGCTTTTGGACTGCATTAACACTCCAGAACCCAGAGCATTTCACGCATCATGTATTATTTATGTGACTATAGATACACCAATCCTTATTGTACACGGAGGTTTTGGGGCAAAAAGGAAAGTATTACCTAGCGAGATTTACATTTTAAATTTAAGTAACAAAACACTAAAGTGGGACACATTCTTTACTAATGGACCTCTGCCGCAAAGAAGATATGGCCATAGTATATCACATATTGGAAACTATTTGGTAATTTTTGGTGGAACAAATGGAAAGCAGTTATTTAATGATGTTTGGACCCTGAACATTAACAATGGAATTTATATTGAGCCAGGAAAACTCTCTGCAAATTGTTGGAACAAATTAGAATTTAATACTCTTTCTCCATCTCCTAGAGCGTTTCATTCGTGTACAAAAGTAGGCATTTCATCCAATTCTCCAATGGTATGTTAATTTTTTTCTCTTAAAAATTCTTAGGTTGTTTATGGAGGTGAAGTTAATGAGGATCAAGTGAGAAGCCGCATTTATGCTTTGCATGTTATTAATGATGAGAGAATTATTTGGACTATTCTACCTGTATATGTTAAGTGTCCTTCGGAGGCCAGAGCCTTTCACTCAATGGCATTTATTGACAATAAATTTGTAATAGCTGGTGGTATTGATCTAAAGTCTAATGGTCTTGCAAACTTACGCACACTAATTTACTCTTTAGAGAAGAAAACATTTCATTATTGTGACGATACTATCAGTACGGTAAGCAAATTTAAACAATTTTTATTCTTCTTAGATTTGCCATCAATCTTGGTCAGCATTTGGTATAATATATCATTGGGGAGGATTGTCACAATATTACGGGAAGAACCAATTAGAAAGCACTACAAATGTTTCAAATCCAATTTTTTATAGTGATGACCGAAACATAGAAGAGATTTATTTTAACTTCCTTCAACAAAACACATTGCAGGCTCTTCAAAATGACATTAGCATCGATGATCCTTTGGTTTTTCATTCTTCCAACGAAAAGGAATCCAATGAATTAGACAATCAAGTTATAATAGAAGTTTCACAGCCAGAATTATCACATGAATTAAAATTGGATACTCCCAAAACAGAAGTGCCTACATTTAAGGGAAGACCACGACGATCTGCAGCAATAAAATGTTTGAATGCTATAGAATTGGACAATTTGAAACGAATGCAAGCTAATGAAAATACAACAGAAACAAACACTGACTCCGCGGGAAATGATAAGGAAAATAATCACTCTGATTGATGTATTCTAGATTATTAAAAAAAACACTTGCCAATTTTTTGAAACAAGTCCATCCTGATGTGACCAGACATTTGGGGACTGAAAAATGCAGTATAAATTCAGAATCTCTTGGAGAACTCATTTCTTATATAAACTCTCTCGGTAAAGGGGTTTCAAATATTTATGATAAAAAAAAGACCCTAATTTTCTACAAGAGTTTAAATTCTCAATGCGTTACAGTAAAGATTGACCTTTTACCACAAACTAATAACCTCGAGCAAATAAAGAATAGCATCATCAAGCAAGCATATGGACAAGATACTGGAAATTTGGTTGAAGATAAAGAAGTGTAAGTACAACATGAAACAATATTTATGATTTCAATAGGTGTGTTAAGGAAGATAAAATTCTTTGGTTCAGCAAAGAGGCAAAAGAATTATTTAACTTACGCAAGGAAACGATTGATGCAATACAAGGAACGAATTATCACCTCTATACTTTGAGGGGGGAGAACGATGACCTCTGTGCTTTAGCATATCGTCTTAAACTTGACCCGCGGTTAATATTTTTTGAAAAGGGCATCAAACAATATGACGGGTTAGAAACCCTTAGAAAACTCTTGGATACAATAGAAACAAACCCTAAAATTTACAGGATGTTTAATATACTGAATGAAGATAACATTAACATCCCTATTATCATTACATCATCTGGGTATAACAAATCACAATTTGATACTTTTATCAGGATTCCCTGCAATTTTAACCCAGAAGACCTAGAGCGTGCTCTGAGACACAATATACCAAGCACAATCGCAACATATAAAATACTTAGTAATAGGCTAACCTAAATTACATCATTCCTTCCATCTTCTACTACATGCCGTACACACGAAGAACTGTGTCATGGGCTCGTCAGCTGAACGAGTTTGTATACTCATAAAATATGCCTCTTTGTTGTTGCAGTCTGGGCATATCGCTAAAGTAGAGCCTATGAGAACACTGTATTTCAAACCTGGAATTTTTGGAGCGTGTTCGTACTCATTATTACTAATTGCAATATTTGTAACATCTTTAAAGTTTGAATACAACGTAGATTTATGAAAATTTTGCGTAAGGGGTAGATTATAGCTACATCTAAGGCATGAGAACCCGCAAACATCAAACTCTTTGGATTTGAAATATAAAATACTATGACAGAGAGGGCAAAATAATGCCATTTGATAATATACAAAATAATAAATATGAAATAGGAATTATGATGGTTTGTAGAGTTAGAAGGAATCACTATATTTTGATTTAAGGCAACGCTCCTTGATCGATATAATAGAATTTAACATACGCTTAGATGTTATTTTTGAAACATAATAGTCAGGTTTATTTATATACATAACCCTTTTAGAGCTAGAACTTGTACTGAGACTAGAAACCAACTTCCTAAACGACGACAAGTTCGTGTTCAGAGTCCTCCTTACATGCTTTAGAGAAGATAATGAGTTTTTACTACTGCATATTTCAGGAAGAATGTCTTCTATTATAAACTGTTGTGATTTTTTAGTCATTAGCGTATTTATACAACATTCCACTTCTTCTTTTGGTAACGTTGAGTTTTTTTCCATGAATGTAAGAATTGCCGGAATATTTGGAGTTACCCATGATAATTTAAACTCATTGGTTATATTTGGATGTAAAAGTAGGTTGTATGCCTCTAGATTGGGAAAATCTGAGCTGAATGTCCAATGTATACGGTAATTTATATGTGCTTCCTTATACGCCTTTTTTAGTGGACACGGATCTGAGATTGCAGTTTCTAAGTCACAATCACTAGTTGCCCATTTTCTAAATTCATACAAATCATTAAAGGTTGGGTATGCCTTTATAATTTCAAGTGCATTTATAATTCCAACACCCTTTATCCCTGTAGTATAATCACAACCACAGATAATCGCTATAAGTGCCAATTCTTGTCTTCCAATTCCTAATTGTGAAAATAGACGTTCAGAAGTATAGACTTCAAATATGTTACTATTGTAAAAGTTTTTCAAAACACGGTTGGCCCCAAAAACTAATGCATCAGAATCATCCGTTATAACAGCATAACAAGCACCAGATTCATTTAAGTGAGCACATTGTGACTCAGCTTCAGAAGGGGCTACTATGTATGGTATACCAAATAACTTTAGCATTTTCTGTATAGCATCATGATAATCTTGGATAATATTAGAGTTACCAGTACATGTAAGCATACCATGCATAGATGAATCAGGAAAATGATCTATATTCAGAAGATTATTTACTTCGTTTGCATCTCTTAAATCATTTTTATTCGTTTCATCAATGCAAGTCCGTTTTGGAGATAAGATATATATTTCCTCAGAACTTCCATCATTACTATATTCTGGTTTTAAAGCTTTATCTTGAATGGTATCTTCACAGTCTAATAAACTTTCATATTTCTGTGGTATAACTTGATTTATATTACAAATTACACCAGCGTATTCTTGTTTGGGGATATCCAAAGCCTCGATAACTTCAAACTCTTCGTCTGATCCGCCATTTTTTGGAGATAAAGAATGGTTATTATCATTATTTGGTACATCAGAAATGAGATCACCAAAAATTTCCTCATCAGTAGCAAAGGTTGATTCGTCAAATATACCATTTGTGTGCAGAGTTTTTTGTGGAAATTTTGGTTCACTATGAACGAAATTCGGTGGTGTTATAACATTCAAATTATTCATAAATCTTTTCTTCCTTTTTATTCTATTAAAGTTTATGCTATTATAATCATATATTTCTTCAATAAATAAATTGTTGGAAGTAGGATGATGAAGTTCATCTTTAATTGCATTAGGATAATGGGCAGATATGTTCCGTTTTAATTTCTCTATTTCCTTCATAATTGCAACGTCCTTAATATAACTTTCAATTTGGTGTTTTGAGTATTCTGATATGGACTCTTTTAATTCTATGGATTTGGCTCGGTTATCCACCCGGTTAATTTCTCTGATTTTGTTCATAATTTCGTACTTCAATTTATCAGCCAATTTATAATAATCATCTTCATTGTTTCTTAAATTAATTGTTGATTTCAAAATTCGAGCCATAGATGATAATTTTTTTTCGTTTAGTTCGAAATCTCCAGGTGAAACGGGGTCTCCCTCGCAGTTTGTATCATTGAATAAACCTTTTGGAACACTTAAAGGACCTAAAGGTATATGAGAGTCATAGATATCTTTAGAATTTATTTCTTTTGTAGAGGTTGATGGATTAAATGAATTATTATCCACATAGTCTTTAGCAAAAGTCGTAATATCTGCATTGTCATTTGTTAGCAAATTTAAATCTTTTGGAATGATAGTATCATTAACTTCATATTCAAGGGCCAAAATATTTTTTTTACCCTTTGGACATGGACTATTATTTATTGTTTTTTTCAAACAAACATTGGTCACTTTCCGCATTTGAGAGGCGAGCGCTTGAAATGCCAAAAGATTGTGGTTAATTCTTCTCTTGTTCTGCAGCAATCTTCTTTTTATCAAAGTCTTCCTTTTCGCAACTGGAGGTTTACCATCAAATACAAAAATAGGTTTTATGCCTTTTTCCAGTAAATAACATATACGAAGAAAAAAGACACCAATTACATCGCCACCATGCCTCATATTAGATTCCGATGCCAAACAATGACTCAACCAAAAACTAGCATCTATCGCACATTTTTTTCCAACTAACGCTTCAATTCTTGCAGGTAAACCTGCAGCTGCAAGTAAATCCCACAAGTGTTGTACGCCCATGATGTACTGCGATTATGAACTAGAGAGCATTTGTTATATTCTTAGCGCTTTCTGCTGCAGCCTGGGACAATATAGTGTGAGCTTCATACCTATTTAATAATATTCTTATAAATAAGGCTAAACTAACATTCTATCCATACACTTAGCGATGCAAATTTGTTCAGTTTTGCCTAGTTTATCATCAAACTTATTACTAAAGCATTTGTTAAAGCAAACTTTCTTTACTTGCTAAAGGAAGATGTGAAAAATAAAAGTGCAAATACCTCGTTGAGCATAGAAAGGATAAGTAAGTTCAAAGCAGCGTTTAACTCAGTAGATTGCATAGAATCATCAGTCATTATGATTTAAGATATATTTAAATTGTACAAAGAATTTCAATGGTATTATCCAATAGTGTTGGAAAAATAATCAACTGAGTTCAATCCCAATAGCAAATCATAACCAACGTACCAAATTTTGTCTCATGCTTCATAATACATCCGTAGTTTTCTCGCATTTTAATTTATTCATGATACAAAGTTAACTCAGTCTATTTCTTCATACCTATTTGCGCCAGTTGATTTCACAGATCTATATTCGCCATTTTATAGAATATATACACACATAAAATTAGGATTATAATATGGAAAAGCTTTAATGAGTGAATTGAAACTGGATACACATTTATTAAAAGACAAAAGTGAACTGTGTAATACGACCAGGGTACTCTTGGATGAGATAACTTCTGTATTTGCGATAAACTGCATAAATCCATGGTCTGAAAATGAATTTGACAAAGATAAATGTGGTCTTATACCTGTAGAATTGTTTGTTAATGTCGCCAGGCAATTGGGTTTTGTTTTCACAGCAACAGAAAGTAGAGCACTTTTGAGATGTTTTAAACAATCCAAAATAGATTATTTGGATATTGATTATTTTGTTCGTATATTGGACAATAAGATAAGATTGGATAGTGATATAAAAGTATCAAAATTTGCCAATTTTAGAGAACACTTTCGAGAGGGATTGCAAAGGTATTATAATATTATAGATTGCCATAATACCGGGAAGATCCCTGTAACCGATTTAAAACAAATGTTGTCAAGTTTTAATGAGGGGGAGTTTGATTCTAATACATTAGAATGTTTACTAAAAGTTTCTGAGTCAAGAAACAAAAGGATCATCACTGCGGACGACTTTGTCAATATTTTAATGCCCATTAAAGATATGGAATTCTTCTCACTTAGAGCGTTTGAAGATGTTAATTTATCCGAAAATGGGAACTGAAAACAATACAAGCTCCAGATTGCCACGAAGCCAACGAAAGAAGCTTCGGAAAGAAGAATATAAACAAAAAAGGAGACAACGTCGCCCTGAAAAAAGAAAGCAAAAACGAGCCATAAAACAACTCGAGCGAAGGGAATTTTTGGCATCAATGGACGATGGTATGTTTACCTATTCCTAGTTTAAAATATTTAGAAGGGAGGAAAACATTTGTCTTAAATGAGCGTAAGGCTAAAATAGAACATCAAGAAAATCTAAATTCCCTTCTTGATCATGCTTATAATGAAGGTGTTGGTGTTTGTATAAATTGTAGTTTTAATGAAATTATGAACCCAAGGGAAATTAGAAGTTTGGCAAAGCAACTTTCTATGTCCTATAATCTAATCAAAAAACATATGGCACCGGTATTTATACTTTGTTAGACTAAATTTTTTCAGATAAAGATGGTGCTAACAAGTTTTTCGCATGATTCCGCTCTATATAAAGATTGTGAATTATTCGGGATTCAAAATTGGAAGATTCATAAGCATGAACAAGGCTTTTGGGAAATCTTCGAATCCGAAAAGATAATTGTACTAACACCAGACGCAACTGAGGTTTGCTGTTTATATATATTATTAATCTGCAGATATTGGAAGAAATCCAACATGACAAGGTGTATATAATAGGTGGACTTGTGGATACAAATGTAAAAAAGGTTCATTCAAATTTGTATTAAACAAGATCTTCATAGAGGGAAACGTTGACGCAGGCGAGCAAATATGGAATCACTTGTAAATCGCTACCAGTTAAGGTCAGTAACTATTTGTTTAATTTATGGTAAACAGAAGTATTTTCCCGAATGCAAAAAAGTAGTTCTGAATGTTTCGACTGTTTTTGAAATTTTGATGCATAAAATAAACAATTTGAGCTGGGAAGATGCGTTAAACAGGTGTATCCCAGTTAGGGCTAAGCGTTGACACTATAATTTTCTAAAAATGAATAATTGCATTATAATAGTGATATTAATTTAATTAACATAGATTTGAAATGTTCAAGAGGGCTCATTTGTTCAATTCAAACGTTCCCTTGGTGCAGGAAGGAAGCGGGAAGTCTGATCAAAATGAGATACATGACCTAGAGGATATAAGATCTGAACTGGATAAACCTGAGTATAATAGTAAGTGTAAATATTTTTTGTTAAGACACATATAGTCGATGACGAGGGAATTAGAACTTCTTATGAAACCAAGGTTGCCCATTGTATACATTGCAAAGGGAAAACCATGTTGAACGAAGATTCCATAAATAAACACATCCAAAGCAAGGTAAACATAATAATACGAGATATTTAACTAGTGAATATCTATATTTCACGAATAACAAGAAGCTAATACAAATTCCTGTAGAATCACATTAAAAACGTCAAAAAGAATCTTAAAAAGCGAGAAGCTGGGAACAAGATTAGAAAGGAGTTTAACAAAAGGATGGAAGCGATCGATCGTTTGGGAAAGCTTTAATTGCACCGGATGTTTGATCATAAAGCACGATTACGCACATTGTAATCTTTACATCTTCTTCAATCAACCAATATGATTATGTAAATATTAATGTTCCTGAAGCAGAATGGAAATCTCACTATCTTACATTGGAAACACTTGCAGTTTTAATTCTTGTCCCCATAAGACAACCGATAATTCAGAATAAATCTACATACAGTCGATATGCCAACACTTTTGTTTGTGTATTTGGTTTAATTTGTTGTGGTTATTGGATTCATACTCGCACATTATATATGTGTGGAAGGACCGAGTATTTATGATAATCATAAGGTACACACCTTCCAAAATACGCACATACCCTTTACACATTCATACTACTTTTCGATTAGCAAAATTGTCGTTAAAATGTACATTATAAAGTCAGATTTCCAATAACATTCTTACCGTACATTGTGGAATTTGCTTTGTCTACCACCATGGAGAGCAATGACTATACGCTCTTCGAATATGAACATACTACTGGCGTTCCATCACTCTCAATTAACAATAATTTTGCATTGGATAAGCTAGACTTCACACATAAGCTCTCCACTCCACATATTAAGGAAAATGCGGAAGAAGTTTACACACCACTCAAAAGTGAACGAAACTACGGCTTGAGTTCACACAAACAAGGTAAACATATAGGTTAAAATATTTTCATATCTAGATTTGAACAATGAAGGAAACACTCAAAAGAGTGTTCTCATTTATAAAAAAAGTAAATTGCTCAGCATTATTGGATCGTACAAGGTCAAATTCTCGGATAAAATGGGAATTATAGAATATTTATTGCACACTTATGCAATTCTTTATTCAAAAAATATCCACGAATTGTACAACTACGAAGTGGTCTTGGAAAATACCAAGCCAGGTTTGCTCACTTATTGAGATTATATACTTGCAGATTCAGATGGTTTCTGGAACACACTAACAAATCTTACAAGGAATAATCTTAATGAAGATAACTTCCCAAAAACATCTAAATGTGTAACAATGCTCTCTAATTTTAGTAAAAGAAAGGGCCATTCAAAATATATTAAAAAGAACTTTCTTAAAAAAATAGACTCGCATTTCACAAAATTATGCACATGTCATACTAGCGTAATGGAACATAACAACCCAGATAGTTCTTATTTGACAAGTATTAGAACATCAACAGAAATAGCGCGATTTATAGAAAAGATATTGACTGAATACAAGACAATGAATAAACACAAGAAGCTCGACCATCTATTAGACGTCGCTACAATATTTGACAAGAATTATGATCTGTCTTCAGATGTGCTCTACGAAGTCATAAAGCAACATGGTAATCGATTTATACAAAGAAGTCTTTATAGTACTGTGAAAAATGCAATTGGAACATGTACAAGAGGAATTAACCCTAATGTCACCGCAAAATTGAATGAATCGAGTGATAGGATCAAGAAATTCATAGATACTATACAACAGTTCTCTCTTGATACCGGCGATGAGACAAACTACTTTTACAGGTACAATGACTATTTTGGGGAAGAACGCCGCTGCTCAGCCAGAAGAATCGCCCAGCTTAGAAGACAATATACACCCCAATGAAACATTTTTCTAAAATTAATGTTTCAAACAGCATTTCATGATACATATAGCTCTAGAAGTGGGGAGTTGCAGGTGTGTTTGTGAATACTTTATTAAAATATGTACACATTTCAATCTGTACAACCCTGTTACTATAATTTAGTTGTTTTCGTCCAAATGTAGAGTATTAATTAGAGTTAGTCTCGTTGGATCTGTATAAATTCAACATGACCAATGTCAGTTCACGTCAACCTTTAAAATATAGAAAATGTAAGAAAAGCTGTAAGACAAAGATATACAAATTTAAATTTGCATGGCAAAAGGTCATAAAAGAGATAGATTGCCTAATTAGGCAGTTTAAAGCATCAAGTGACAAGTGTGGCTGTGGATGTTTCAAAAGTATCAAAAATGTACAGAGCTCACTCCTTATGAATTATTTTTCATGCAAACGTAGGTGGATAAACATTCTCAAAGTTTCTAAGGTAAGGATTGCGGAGTTGAATGAAGTAGCCGAGATTGTGAGAGCCAATGGTTGCACAGTTCACACATTTAAGTTGCTTGATCTGAATTTTGTCAGAACTGACTTAGATAGACAACAATGGATACAGGATAATGAAATGGCTCAGTTGGCAGAAAATGCCATTGTGACATTTTGCATTACAAACAATGTAGGTTATTGGCAAGGCATTCACGATATCGCGGCTGCTCTTGTGCATCTCTGTCCTAGGCCTAATATCGGTGAACTCGCTGCAATTTTGGAGCAACTTACAAGGAGGCATTCCCCAGTTCTATTTTCGGGATCACATGAAGAGGTTATGTATCAAGCTAAAATATTATCCCAAAAATGGAAAGTTCTTTTTAAATACTTTTTCCCTGGAGGATTTAATGAACTAGAGAAGATATCTGATTTTAATTCATTGGGAATGGGATTATTTTTAACTCTTGGGTTTTATAGGTTTGGATGTGCGTATATTGCATTGTCATACATATATGTTATGATGTTGAATAAAAATTCAAATGTATCTGACTTGATGTTTCACGAATTAGGGTATCTTGCAACCAGAGGATATATGAACTACCTCTCAAAACATAATGAAAATATTAAGTTAGTAATGGATGGAAATATTCTTCCAAAATCAATTTCACATTCGAATATAATGGCTATATTAAAAAATTCTGTAATGATTGATATAGAAGCGGAAGAGGTTATTAATTCATCAAAGAATCTTTACGATGTAATGGGTAACGTTGACTGTGAGCTGTATAAATTTCCACTCGTTTATATAACATTGTGTTCAAATTCAATGTATAGAGTTGCACCTTCTATCTCAAATTTGCAGCACGATTGTAATTATATGCAAATATCGATTAGGGACATTTTAAAAGAGAAACCTATCATAAGTTCTCTGGAATGCTCCTTTAAAACCGATATACCAAAGTCTGGTTCATCTTCATTTTGTTGCGTGAGAAAAGGTACTAAAAGATACAATTCATTTAATTATGGAGTAACAAGTAATTACAGTATGGGTATTTCTTCAAAGATTGTTTTCAATTATATAAACTCTATTAGAAAAAACACATATAGAATTCACAAGAGAACTGATGATAATCTAAATTACATGATAGGGTCTTTGGCAAATAATGCGAATTATAATCTTATAGACATGCGAAGTCCGTATATGACAGGCGGAGAATCGTTGGAAAAGTTACTTGGTGATAGAAATATAACTTTCATAAAGGAAAATGAACTTAATAGCGCAATAATCGCTAGTCATGTTAAACAATTCACTATATGGATAGTTTTAACTGATGAAGGAATTACAGGTTCTGATAATCATTTTGCACTGGAATCATTAAACAAAGGATTTCATGTAATGAAATTATTATGTGACAATTCCATTACAGGTGTGGCATTATTGACTAATGGATACAAAGAGTTGTTGTTGACTGCAAACTGTCAAATACCACAGGGTCCCAATTCTAATATCACTGGATACCTTAGAAGATTCATTTTTTGGAACTCAGAAGAAATCACTGTTGAGAAACCCCAAACAACGTTTTCTAGAGTTGCTGATGTTGTAGGAAATATAACTCTAGATATAGAGAAGCAACTTGTGCAGAAATTTTCTGAAATTAATTTATTTACAAGACAGAAACATGTTCAAGGTGTATCTGAAATTGTTGATATGACATATGTGGACACTTTATCAGATATGGTTTTGTCCATAAAACCAACAAAGCCAAGAAATAGAACGTTTGTATTATACGTAAAGCTAGATGGTTTCAAAAAAATCGCACTTTTTTCCAATGGTAGCATACAACTTGATGGAATTATACTACATCCATATCACTATTCGAAAATAAGGAGTGTAAGTGAAACTCTCATGATTTCTACCGCTAAATTGCTTGCTGTGAATTATATAGATGGAATCTGGGAAGCCCTACCAATAAGTTCAAGTGTTATAGGGAACGAACCTATACCACTGGATGATGCTTTACTGTCAAATGTTGACCGTATATTTGACAAATTTGTAGTCTCTTTGGAAGTAGATGACATTGAAATTAGTATCAGATCCCACAAATTAAATATTGCAACAAAAGTATATGGTTTATCGAATTCCGAAAAACGGAATAGTCTTGTAAAACATTGGTACGTGATTCTTATTGACAAGAAAGAGATCACAACCAAATTGTTGTATAATGAGCGCATATTTTGGAGAAAAGTATTTAGACGCTGGAAATACGACAAAAACTCAGAAAAATTGCATAAATATACTGTAAATGACACATATAGTTCACCAGAAACTTTTAAAATAAACTATGGTGTTGTGCTAACAAATAGTATGGTTACATCTAGGGTATCTTCTGTCCCACTACCACAAGAAGTTAGAGGTGTAAAGGTCTTCTCGAGAAGGCAGGATGTTGAAGTATATAAAAGAACAGAGTCATTGGTACAACCAAAAAGACAATTTTACGGATATAAAATACCAGAAAAAGAAGGAACAAACCTTCGACTAACTCACTCTAATTCAATAAGTTCATTATTATCAAGAGGCAAGATGAAGAATGAAAATGCAGTCCAGAAAATTCAGAGAAACGTCTTTGTTACTAGAAGTAGCCTTGTAAGGAGGCAAAAATAAGTTTCTATTTCATCTTCAATACACGCCTAATTCTAATCATCTTATAAACGCAAAGTCCACATGTTGATAACGCCATAAGAAACCACTGAACTGCGTAATTAAAATGTGTTTCTGGGTCAGCGTAAAACAAAAGATAATCTGACTTTTGCTTCCTTTCAAATGTATACCTAGAGGATATGCTTCGTTCCCTAGTAATACGACCAATCTGAGATTTTGGTTCATATGATTCATTATTTTGAACATTTTCCAATTTTTGGTCTTTTGAGAAGATTCCATTAAAAATATCGTATAGATAATCTATTATACCCTGTTTCTGAGGGATTGTTTGTTCGTGTGCAACAATTTTGGAATCATTTTCGAAAAAAGAATCATAAACATTTATCATATAGCCTTTAGTATCAGATGGAGATTTAGAAATAATCTCTGCTCCCATCGACTGTGGATCCATGTATGTATAAACCTTAACTCCCTCCTCTCTTATCAGTTGTGGCCTGTTGTATTTACTGGAAAGATTAGTTTCATAACCAAACAAGTGTGAAATAAAAGTATCTATAAAGGTCATTGCCTTTATTTTAAGTTTAATATAAGATTTTTCGGTTATCTCACCATCAATTAGTATACCCCTGACTGTAATCCACTCTGGTGTTGTCCTCATGGAAAATACATCACTTCCTTTTAACCATCCCATATTCACCAAAACTGAAGAACCATCTCTAAACCTTAAAGGATAAATAACATAGTATCCTGCCTGATCTCCACGTGTATGTGTTAGAGATTGCCGTGGCCCTACAAGAAGCCATTTATTTGTATCCAAAACACCATGCGCTTCAACTTGTCTATATAAAACGTGTTCCTTATTTTCAACTGCATTAGGATTATATGGTACATCACTCGGGACAAAATGCTTTGAAACATCTTTAAATGAATCAATTCTAACTCGAGGAGAATTCAATGATTTTTCACGTTGAGATAATAACTGGGTTTTCCATTCCCTACGTTTGAGTTGCCAAAAGCCCAAGTATAAAAAGGTGCAGCAAACAGCTATTGTCGTCAACATTAATTTTATAAATTCATCCTTCCTGAGTCCGTATTCACTATATAAAACCGCTGAATGGACAGGCGATGTTACTGGATCATTCAAACTTACAAGCCTAATAACAATGCTATTTTCCAGATCTATTGGTCTGGTTGGTAGTAATTTTGATTTTTTGAACAGTTCTACTTCCTTATCTGAGGCTTTGTAAAGCCATTGATCCTTAGTACATTTTATAGGAACATCATAGTCTGTGTGTATCAAATCATCTGTAGTTGTTTTCGGGGAGTTTTTATCATTCTTAGTAATTTTGTTTGTAGCAAACTGTCTAAATATAACATCATTCCTCCAGTGAGATTTTATATCCGTGCGATATAAAGTATTGGTGCGTATTGTTTCATTTAAATTGCAATAAAGTTTATGAAGTAACTCACGTGGGAGAAAACTATGACGATTGGGAAGCATAATAACTAGACCAGGAATGTAGTAGAAAACAATCTAGTCCAGATAATAGTCTTTAAGTAAGTGTCAACGTTGCTGTCGTGGATTCTTCATGTATTCACTAATCATCCTGGAAGTTTTATTGAACAGCGGACTACTTAGTAGTCGTCTTGTGAGCCATCTTTCAAAATTAGGAACTGCGCGACTCGTTACTGTATAGAGTATTTTATTTAGAAAACGCATTATAAAATATTATTTATACGTGAAGAAAATGAAATGTGGATTATTTAAAATGTTACACTAAAAAGGAGTGTTTATTTCGTAACGTTGCAAGAATAAATCTATACAGCAATTCCATAGATAGATATAAACAAATGAAATCAAGTTATGAGATATGACGATGGTCAAATAGCTAAATCAGGATATTTACATAGCTTCAGTAAAATAAGCAATTGTTGTAAAAAAGAATGAAAAAATAGTATTCGTTTTTGAGTGGAAATCATACGCAAATTCGGCGTGTGCCAGCTACTATAGTTACACCATGGGTCTGTGTTGTGGTATACCTTCCATTTGCTAATGGTTTTCATAAGAAATCTTCTACGTTTTATTCCTTCCTATAATCATTATGTGGTTATTTGAATTTCTATCGCTAACTGTTACATGAAACGTCGGAATAAGCACATTTTAATCATTGCATCTCCAATATATTTTAGCCATGACTATTTTTAACGAATATATCAGCGTTATAAATTGTAAAAAACTATATTTCACATTTAAGTGATTTGGTAAACTATATATGGTCAATACCGCAAAATATAATGAAGTTAAATTTTGAATACTACCACAAATTCACTCACATATACTCCACATTCCATATCTTGGTGATAGAACTCTAAAATAATCTACTAATGGGTAAGATATATTATCGATGACACAAGGCACATCAGAAGAGGAGGAATCAGACTTGGTTTATAACCGAACAAAATGCCGAAAACTCTCAAATAGAACAAATGAAGGTATACTTATAAAGATGAAGTCATACAATCATATAGCAGAATCAAATTTCAGGTCTCCTCTGAGAATTTCTGGAGATGCGCAAGACATTAGAGATGGCGACTCCGTGCTTGAGGGCAACAGGCCCTCGTTTGCAACGACTTCTATAGAAATCCCGGAAATAAATGCGAGTTTATTCGATGAAGCGTATGATAGTGATCAAAACTTATTTTCTGACGGCGTTTTTGTTATAACGGATGAGCCGACCGATTGCGAAATTATTCAAATGGTAGATGATGGAACAAGTTATTTAGAAGGAATTAATGATTTAAATTCCTTAGAATCGAATTTTATAGATATATTTGATGACTCTAATGGATCACCGGTGAATCCTATATCGGTAGAGGATGCATACAATCAACTCTCAGAGAGCCAAAATAGCGAAAACGAAGTTCAAATCACATCGCAGAGAAATGTTTCTTCCAATCATGGTGGTTATAATCAGCCAAACAATAATCAATCAACTGAAGAGGATGAAGATTGCATTATGGGACCAATAAATTGGGTATCTGAAAAAAAATTGCAGTTCCCGTCTGATTATTACTCTTTAAACAATAGTGAACCGGCTACATCTTACAAATTTATCGATAACGAAGATAACTCTGGAGAAATTGTAAAAATACTGGAAGATGTAGAATTTTTATTCAAGTGTCCGATATGCTATTCCACGATTACTAGGTTTAGATCAGGGAAATTACCTAATGATAATGATAGGGTGATATATTCTACCAAGTGTGGGCATCTTTTTTGCTATGAATGCATTGAAAACGTAAAGAAGAGAAGGGAATGCTCAATCTGTCGTAAAAAACTGAAAGACAGCAGCCACTGTCACGTCGTTTTCCCATAGTCTAAGTCAGACTATTTGTACATTTATCTGATACGTTTACCTTATCATCGCAACATTTATATAATGAGGTAAATCATGAAAATCTATTTATGGCAGTTAGTGTTACACCTGATGCTAGAGTTGAGTAAGTATCCCGGCGTTTGTCTGACTGCTATGATCCTGATGGGCGTGGAATGTTAAATTCGACAAAACTAAATCCCATACGTTCCAGAGCACATTCGATCCTCTTTAGTTCCTGTGTATTCGTGTAAAGTATATCGGTATATTCATTCGTACGTTTTTTAGCCCTATGGATGCTTTTTCTGAATTGTTAAATCTAAACACACCGTAAACAATGGAAAACAAAGCATAAGATCCAAGTATAATCGCTAAAAAAAATGGAAACTACAGCAATCCAATGAAATATGTCGAAAAATTTTACTTACAGTCAAGAAGGATAGTACTAGAAGACTTTGCCTCTCACCGTAGAGCTTAAACCAAAAAAACACATAAATCACCACTAATACGGAAACAAACTTTCCAGAGGATGGCATCAGTACAACTAAAATATATAATAACAAGATACACCCTATTGTGCAGGTTACAGGTCATAATTTCCGCTAAAATAAGCACTTGAATCATACGATCTACATTCAATTTGTCTTCCGTTGAACCAACGAGAATTAAGTGCTTTTACAGCATTTTCAGCGTCTAAAATGGGATAAATTGAAGGGGTGTTATACGCATACCTTCATGTGTGTTGAAAACCACAAAGATGGATATAGAATCATTTTGTGAAAAATGCAAATACACCGAGGTTACTGTTCCATATTTGCTGCATTCTTCCTTTACCTAAGCGATTGTAAAACCTTGGTTCGAAACTCACCTCATTAGGAAGCTCTTCATCAACAAGCTTTGGATCAACCATATTGCATAGAACAATTACATTTGATGGCTCCAATGAAGAAGGTGCCATAGTAACCTGAACTTTTGCCCCTATAGTATGAATATAAAGTCGAACCCAAAACGAACCAGCAATTTCGAATCCGTTCATGGCTGAAGATACAATTTGGGCAACCTGCGGACTCTCAAAATCTATATATCCGCAACCATAAAATGATCCAGGCAACATATCCCGTGGTATAAGAACGCAATTAATAATAGTGCCAAACGGTTCAAAAATCTTTTTAATGTCCTGTGATCCAAGCTCGAAAGGAACGTTTTCCAGATGCACTCTTTTCCCGTTCATTTCTGGAGGCGTTGGGCCAATAGAGAATGGTATGGATGCACTAGCACCAATCTTACTCAAAATAACCGCTACATCACGCTTATTAACAACTTTGGAAAACATACATGTGTCTATCTTAACTCCTGAACGACTCTGCAGAAACGCAGCTGCTGCCAAAACACCTGCAGCCATGGGATTCGCAAATGGATTAGTATAGGCTGCAGACATTGATGCCATTCCCATACCTATAAAAGATCATAAATCTTAATCCAAACTCACCTGCGGAAAAAACGCTACCCTGACCGGTAGCCGCATTTGGCTTTCCTAATTTAATAGGACGACCCTTAATTTGGAATCCCTGCATAGATACAATCGCAACATCAGCGGATTCTTTCTTTCTATATTCGACAAAACAATACCCTTTTGATTTGTTGGTACTCGGATCTCTGGGCATTTCTATACATGTAATCTCCCCAAAAGAAGAAAAAATCTACCAATCTGTCAAAATCAATGTGTACAAACAAACTGTTCTTATATCTTCTTCTTTCACATCAGGATCTAGAGATCCGATATATATCCTACACTGTTGAGAATCTGGTACTACTTGAGAGGAACTGGAATGTTTGCCCTTTGCCTTGTTCTCATTTAGTGAATGTGTATCGCACAATTCAGCGCTTAGATTCGAAACCGGCATCATACTATCCCATGCACTCTTCTTAGGTTGCTACAATGTTATTTATTGTAAATACAATTACGTACTCTAGAAGTTGGAACCTTCTTGGAATCCTTGGCATTTTGATCACCAGTTAAATCATTTCTGGAGTTACTTGGCTTGTAAGAGCTACTATCACGACTTTTATATCGAGAATCATATTTTTGTTCATCTTTATAGCCATTTTTACTGCGATAACTTTGTCTAGTACGGCTCCTACTTCTATAACTCCTACTCCTTCGAGAACTATTATACGAAGAAGAGGAGGGACTTCTTCTATATTTACGATAGCTAGAGTAAGATTTATTCAAATTTCCATCCTCCCTGGAAGTATCTCTCACGTTGCTGGATGAACCCATTATGTGTAATAATCCATTCTGCAGATAATAATGTCTTTGTGATCTTGAAACAGAGGGATTCCAGCAATCCAATAACACTTTATACAAAAGAGGCTTATATATCGCAAAATGTTGGTGTAAACCGCGTATATTTTAAAAATAAACGAGGATAAGTCCTAAGGAATCCCCATAGTCCAATAAAAGAGTACAAACAGATCAAACGGACTCTATATACTATATTTTCATGCTATGGTTATTTTATAGAAAAAATAGCTTTTCCATCTTATTCATTTGCATCCTTCTACGTTGTCTGTCAGGAAGTATGGATCACAATATACTTTTTAACCGTTGTACACATTTATAAACTGAGTTTATATATTTATCCTTATTATGTTATATTTCTGAGATATCGGTATTTTTGGTAACCAAATCCGGGTACTATCTATTAAAGTATATATCATCTCCAACAAACTAAACATTATGATTCTATACATTGGAAGCTTAATTAGTTAGGTATACTATGTGGATAAATGGTATGCTACGGGTGGATGAGATATAAACACACGTAATATCACTGGACACGATGTAATCTTGTAATAGAAAGGTATATATTTAAAAACTTCCATTTGTAAATATTCTCTATTTTCCGATATCTTAAACCGAAGATGTATATATTTGGAATTATCTTTGGGTGAATCAAAGAGATTAACTAGTACGAAAACGTTTTGTAGATCTGCACCTTTCCACGTAGGCGCGTATACACAATGTATAATTTAAATGTAAACTTTATCATTTATTTAATTTAACCTTATATCAACGATTTTCTCCTACAGGGAAAGCTCCCGTCATATGGTGTAACACCAGAATAGAGCCACGGTCTGTTTGGCGGTTTTGGACAATCGTCTGAATATATTAGTTCTGCAACTGTTTAGACTTGAAATGATAGTTATATATTAAGGCAATCATGCGGATGAGTACCCCGCTCAGGAAAATTTTGTTATTTAAATAGTTACCTAGTACAGCTACCAAACAATGGCCGAAATATCATTCATTCGCTCTATTATTTCATTGTGTCGTCAGTCGTTAAGTCATGATAGGCTCGCCATAAAATCTGCGGAGGAACAAACGTTTGCCTTGCTGCAGCCACAAGGAAGTGATATAGAACTTAAAATAACGGCCTTATTCAAGATTATAATTGCACCATCGTCAATATCATTCATAGGAAACAACCTCTCAGGTATGTACCTTAGTACATGTTTTCATAGATAAATTTTCAGATGATGAGCTCATGGGATTGAAGTACGCAACGACAGATGTACAACTATGGGTGGCAATCTTTTTGAAGAACTATATACGTTCCAATTTTTGTGTCTCAAAATCGTTCGGTGGATTCAGTGATACTCTACAACACCTGATTGAGTCCTTCTTACTGGTCACAACGTTGAACAGTGAACCTTTGAGAATCGCAAAACCAATCGCTTCACAACTTGAAAATGCACTACTAATTGTTTCAGATCTCGAATTTCCTACAGGACTTGAATATGCATTGGGTTTTATTAGCTATGGTCATATGAGTGATATAAATCCTGGTTTAGTATATCCTACTTTGTATTCACGACTTGAGGATAAATTAAAGTCAGAGCAAGCTTTGTCCGGATCTTGTAAAGAAAATAATACATTTACTCACTTGAACTATGCGAATAACTTGATAAACTATATTCAGATTTACACTGAAATAAGACAAATGATTTTTTTGTACAATAACGTTCTGAATACAAATAACGCTGCAGATATTTCTCACTCCTATTTTGACTTTTTTAATAAACTTTTGGATTGTATAAAGAAGATGTGCGAACTTTCCAAGGGAATTAGATTAGGAGATATAGCTTCAAATGATTTTCTGCAGGCAGCAAACTCTGTATTCCCACTGACTACATTGAATACGCATGTTGCAAACCCATATAATAAGACATATGACATTAATTACTACCCTGCTGATGATTTGTTCTTTTTTGACGATCGTAAATTGTATTATGATGCACAATTGTGGCAATTTGGATCAAACGTTCCCGAACTAGGTGCTCCAAAGCACACTCTACAGGTTTCTCTTTCTCATTTAGTACTCACAGAGATTTCAGTAAACTTGGAATATTTTAAGGATAAAATAAAAGCTTTAGCGCTACTTAAAAAATTTATGAAACGATACAAAACAAGGGTTTATAGCAATGAAATTTCAATGGAATTCAAAGTAATTCTAACATTATGTGACTCACATTTGCTGTACATATTCAAATATAGCATTGCTAAGTTAACTGAATATCTCTCCATTCTGAATTCTCTCAATACTGCTGCAAAAAAATCTATATCTGCGATAATAATGGACTTGTTCGAATTAATAACACATGTAACGAAGATATTTTGCTATATACACGCATTTGATCTACCTGAATCTTTTGAAGATAACGCTCAACATTATTTTAGTGGAATGATTATGACAATTAATCTTAATGATCAGTTTTTGATGGAGATAGATTCAAATGGTGTCATAGTTAAGATGAAAATTGCTATTTTCAAATTGTTCCGTTATTATGCCGAAAGGTATCAGGAGGCATTTCATCCATTTGCTTTCACATGTATAGAGGACGCTGTTAGTGTATCTCGTTCGATAACACAGGATAGTGACCACGATCGCCTCTGTTGTGCGGCTCTAAACTTTTTATCTGCTGCATCTTCAACACACTGGAAGAGTACGGAGCCATCAATACGAAGGAATCCTTTTATGAATAGTGCTTTTCTGGCAGAAATCATACAAACCATTATTCTTCCAAATATTGGTTTTAGGGAATATGATTTATATCTTTTAGATGATGCACCTGTAGAATTTTTACAACGTGAATTGGATTCAAGCTCTTGTTTCAGCAGAAGGTTTGCTGCAATTTCATTCTTGAAAAAAGTAGTGACTAATTATAATCAATTTTGTCATCAAATTCTTTCTGAGGCAGCCAAAAACGTTGCCGCAAGTAATGATTACAAATTAAAAGAACTTTATTTACAATTGGTTATTTGTTCAAATTTCAAGGGAGAAGCCAACAGATTTAACGTTAACCAGTATTTTGTCGACTACTTAAAAAATGATTTTATCGTGGAATCACAAAAACCGCAGACACAACAAAAAAATATATTAGTTATTCTAGCAACGATGAAATATATTTGTACATTCCGCAAATCGATTTCGGAGGATGAACTTGTATTATTGATACCATCACTTGTTTCATTCCTGGGGAATGGGCATGAAGCTATTAGATCATTTGCATCGGAAGCTATCGCAAGAATATTACCTGGATTGTTTAACCATCGGTTAGGGTTGAAAAATAGTTTATTTCAGGGCTTGGAGTGTTTGTTGAATATGATGAGGAGTAATAAATCGTGTAACGAATTTTACATTAAGTGTACAATGAAAATATTTTTGTTTTTACGTGAAGATATTCGTGAAAGTGGGTTGTTAACACTCGAAATCATTATAGATCTGATAAAGGCCGTTTCTGATAACCCAATTAATCCCATATACAACCACTATTTGTTTGAATCACTATCAATATTGTTAAGAATACATCTTCAGTCTGGAAACAATGTAAATTTATCACTAGAAAAGATTGAAGAGGTATTGATCCCAACCCTTGCTTTGATCATAAAACAAGAAATGCACTCATTCATACCTTATAGTTTTCAGATATTATATTTGTTGTTAAAATTCGCCAAAAAGTCGACAGTAATTTATGTACAATTATTTGAGCATCTGGTTTGTCTAGATAACCTCAAAGTTTCAATTGGGAATGCACAAGGAGCTCTCAAGTTGCTTGTGTGTTACTTTATGCAGTGCGATTTATTTGAAAACGAAATACTTGTCAACATGGAAAAAATACTGAATATATTCCATTTTTGCTTAACACACAGAAGGCTATCCAAATATTCATTGGATTTTCTTAATGGAATCATAAGATATCTACCCCTGAGATATTATAACACGTTTTTGAAGTCAATAGTTACAGTGCTGTTGACATTTGTTCACAACAACAAAACAGGAGACATAATACCTAGTGTTATAACAACAATCGGATCTCTAATCACGTATTTACATATCCAGACCGCTTCTCTCTCGATAATGGACGTTTTTGACAGTATCCAAATTGGAATAGGTTTGAATTTCATGTTAGTCGTCTATTTACCAAATGCCAAGAAAAGCCTATCTATCGATGCAAAGAAAGTTCATGCTATCGCCATTTCTAAAGTAATGTCTACACCACAGGTTCAGAGAGATAGTGAAGCATTCGGAAATATGTTGGAATTCCTATCAGATTTGATATCTGGAACAGGCATGGTTGACAATCTCAAAGAGCGTGACATATTTGATAGGGAATATATGGAAGATTCTGATAGTGGTACCATTGACTTCGATGTTGGTTACGTAAATCTGCAAACTGTCGACGATTCTAACAGCAAAAGGTTGCTAGACCCTGACCTAAATGTAGAACCTCTGCTAAAGAGTATACTTACCCCGTTGTCTACCGCCATTTCTGCTCATGTTTCAAATAGTGGAAGGTGTACTCACATTTTGACACTATTATCGTAGTTTTAACAAAATAACATAATATGTATGCGTCCATATTAATGTGTATGTTGTGCGTGTGGGTATTTCAGCGGCGAAAATATTACCAACAGGAAATGTGGGAGTGCACAGCAAATTGTATGCCAACGCTGATTCCGTTGACAATACTATGATGGATCACAATTATACTCTGATGCACATTTTGGAGAGTGAGTGGGGTGATGACTAATGGAAATCGTTTTCTATCCACTCAACGATACATATGTGTGTGACAAGTTTGTGATTCTTTTATAAATTTCACAAATATAAACGATTTTGTTTGGTATTTAATAATACCGTTTTCGTTTCTCAGTTTTTGGCACCATACTCTTTCCTACACAAAATCAGAAAGACGCCTTAACTTCTACAAAATATTTCATTTATCTAGTCTCTTTATAAACTCATTATTAATGAGTGGGTGATAATCCCATCAAGATGATGTTTATTATAAATTGGTTCGTTTGACAGCTAATATATCCCATTTATGTTACTATCTCTTATAAATGTGGTATAACTTCAAATTTTAGGATAAGGAGAACACTATCTTCTTTTGGATGGTTGAATAAGGAAGCCAGGATTGTCTTTCTTGGCTTAGATAATGCAGGAAAGACAACACTATTGCGTATGCTAAAGGACAATAGAGTTGCCATACACACACCAACTCTACATCCACATTCAGAGCAACTTACATTAGAAAAAGTCAATGTAACTGCCTTTGATCTTGGTGGACATGAAACTGCTAGACGTGTTTGGAAGCAGTACTGTGGCAACGTAGATGCTATCGTTTTCATCGTTGATGCTAGCGACAGAACAAGATTTCAAGAATCTGCAGAGGAACTTAAATCTCTTCTCAATGAAGAGGAGTTATCCAACAAACCATTCGTAATTTTGGGGAATAAGATTGATAAGCAGGGTGCTGCCTCAGAGGAAGAATTGCGTATGCATCTGTCACTATATGCCAACGAGACATACGGAAAAAATTGTCGTCCTGGTCGTTGCGTAAGACCGGTAGAAGTTTTTATGTGTAGCATCATAAAGAAGCAAGGATATGGTGAGGCGTTCAGGTGGCTATCACATTTTTTGCAAGATGCATAAATATTTTAAGCTATTGATTTAGTCCTAATATATATTTTGGTCTTTTTATATTCTAGTTGGGTTCATGTGTTACGTACATCGAACTTATTTTTCATCTTAGAGATGGATGTGGATCCTGTGAAGGCGCCGAAACAAAATGCGGAAAATCCTAATAGAATTTACAAGAACGCAATAAGGGGGATATTGTTAAACAAAACAAAAACAGGTATATTTTACAAATTGGCTTTAAAATCCTTTTATTTAGACAAAAAAGTAAGAAAATCAATTTTTGATCGCATAGAGTATGTTTTTATAATAAAAATAAAACCCTTTTTAAGAGGAAAAAATCGGAATACTATGCCTTCAAGAAGTTGGATTAATGATGCATTGAAAGGATCTTCCCTCTCGCTCAAAAGAGGAGATTCCTGCAAGTATCTTCCATAGTATGTTAATTTCGTTCATTTTTAGGTGGGATCATGATCTTTTTCGTTCCATGGTTTCGACTGAGCCTGGCTCTATGATTTATGTGCGCAATTTGCCAAATGACATAACAAATGACGAACTAAAGGCATATTTTGAATTGGTTGATCCCGTAGTATCCATAAAGGTCTGCTTGTAATACAAATTGAAATATGTGTAGATTGATAGAGGGCATCTAACCGGCGCGCATATCGGATTTGTAAACACTGATGCAGCCGAAAAGGCATGCCAGCAATACCACCAAAAAGAAATTAAAGGAAGAATTATTAGAGTTGCTGTGTCAGATATTTGTAACAAAGGTTCCCATTTATTTGTCTTATTAAAATTACTGTAGAGAACAAGGAGAACAACCGAGTGTCTATATTTGATCGCATGATAGCATAATTTAGCAATAACAATAGTTGTCTTTTTATGGCCACACTGGAGCTATTGTAAAATGTGTATTTTGTAGTTGCATTGTATAAGTTACTATCATCCTCATTTCTACGAATTACTCTCTAAACGAATCCAAGGTTTAAGTTCCTAAATAAATGATTTTGATCTTTCAATACATAACCCATAATATAGTAATTACATTTATGGCCTTTAAAGCCATCAAAGACTATCCATGATACTAATAAGGTGGTTATGTAAATACTAACATTTAAAAGGTAGAATAATATGGCGATAAGATCAATGATTTGATAAAACTGATGTACCTTTTTAACTGCATATGTACGATATATTGTACAATATCTAAAAGATGGAGATTTATAGACCAGACACTGGAGAAGTGTACTCTATAAAAGAAAAAGGGGATGTTGTTTCAAGCTAATACTGTTAAGTAAAGTATACTAAACATTTGAAATATCAAAATAATGGTGGTTATCATTTGATAGCTCTAATCACTGTAAGACCTTATATTTTATATATGATGCAGTCATAAACTTAGTATTAATAAAACAATATATCAATTAAAACCATCTGAAAATACCCTGGGAGTTTTTTCATTTTACAAAACTGACCCAATAGTGAACAAGCACTAAAAGATTCCAATATTGAGGGATACCCGCATGATATAGTTATTTTTTGGACTTTAAATGTTTGCTAAAAAGTTTTAAATGGACAGAAGTTCATCTAATTGTCTCTGTGGGTGAATGCACAATAAATAAATTAATCTGCATGAGATGGTGAATACACAAATATAATGTAATGTAGTGTCCACCTAAACAAAAATTAAGTTGTTTATAAAGTAATAGATACCTTAAGCATATTAACTATTCACAAAATATTCTATAAAGCCCCAAAATGATCAGTAGACATAACTAGCAGCGGAATATCTTAAAACTGGTAGGCCCCAGACCAATATAATTTCTTCTAGGATCGCACTGTTACAAAAGAATATCAGGTAGTATTCATGGTACATTATAAAGCATATTAATATATTATATACGGGTATTAAATGTAGACTCATACAAAAGTGTGAACATCTTAGGCTAAACTAGTAACGATAGCTAATGTAAATGTTAGTTTTAGAATTCATTACATGTTCCCGAGATATAAACTAGATTTCGTAATAATATTTTTCGTCTTATTAGAGAAACATATGGTTATTATATTTGTTAATTGGATATTTTGAAAGCTCCATCATGGTACATTTATTTGGTTACCTATTTAATGCAGCATCACGACGTGTCAGAATTATATTTCGTGTGATCAAAACTTATATTTAAGAAATAAGATTATAAATAAAGTAGTTTTGATATAAACATTATGGTTTACGTTGTAAATGTAGTATTCTACAGTTTAGTATTTGTTCTTTGCAGTAATTTTGCTATAATTTTATCTTGCTCCTCCTTTGATTTTTTCAATATTTCAATTTGGTTCGTGTATTTTTTGAACCGTTTTATAACATTCTCTCCATTATTCTGCAGTAATGTATATTTTATCAAATTACTAACATGTATTATTTCGTCATCTGGAGTTAGTCTCCAGAAATTTGTCAATTGAGTAATCTTCGTTTTAGCTTCATTGTTATCCGTAATATTTGATCCAGTGGAAGTATCATTTTTCCTTATTTTTACAGATATTAGATTTTTTGTGCCATAGCAATCAGTGTGTACAGCTGTGTTGTATTTTTTTCTTTCGGAAACTAGACTAGGAAGCACAGGTGAGTGCAATAGGAAAGTATTCCCAATTGATTTAGCCTCAGATCTGGTTTTAATACTAATATTATCTCTATATTTAGTCAAATAGTACTGTAATGTTGGATATTCTGTATCAATGACTTCTTGTTCATTCGTAAGATAATTGAGATCAGTTCTAGATTTATAAGACGTACAAGCTCTACATGATGTGAGTAAAGCAACAAGATGATCCTTTTTATTTTTTATTCGCTTTGAAAACAGTGAACAAGAACAAGACGGAGTTGAAATTACAAATGGGTTATTTTCTGTGGCACATTCTTCATCATAATCGTAGTCTATCCATAATTCGTTAGTATTCCAAATATTCACAATATTATCACCAAATATATTTGGATCATCACAAATTTCTTCTAATTGTAGCCTGGTAGGAACATTATATCGACATATATGACTTACAACGACATTACAGAGCCCATGGCAGGCCATACTTTTTTCCTTTCTTCTGCAGGAAATAAGAGCGAATTTAGTATTTCCTATACAAAACAAATAAAAATTTTACAATTTTCCATACCTTTGGTCGAAATAGAATAGTTTTGAAATCGTTGAAAAACGTATAATTTGGACATATGTTCATGTCAAAATTTGACTGTTCAGATTTGCATGTAATGTTATCTGACAAATTGGATGGGACCAAATCAAGTTTATTTTCACAAACAACATTCGATATTTTCACGTATTTGACAATTCTATCAAATATAAAGTCATTTGGTAAAGATAGATCAGTTTCAGGAAGAGATGTACAAATGAACCCCTCAAATCCAGATTCCAAACCATCGTCATTTGATAGATCAAGTTGAGTCTGTTCAAATTTACCAGTGTTTTTCGTGTATCCAGTGTTTTTCAAAATTATATTTCTATTACAGGAATCTAAACATAGTAACCTCCCAGAGATCGTATAAATAAATAACATTTTACAATTATTGTCAATAACTATAAGAGTCCCCAAGTATCCATGAAATATATCCGTAAGGGAGTTATCAGCAGGAAAGTGGAATGGAAGTTTTGAATAGCTCTCCAAAGTTTCAATAAGGGGCCCCGTTGAAGCAAAATGATTGCGTTCTTCCTTTTCATCTACATTGCAAAAATCTATCGATTTTGAATGCTTGAAGTTAATTCTAGTGTTAAAGTTTTCAAACACTTCAAACCTGACGCTATAGGAAGGGTCATTGCAACTAAAAGTGGAACATGATGAATCTATGAGAAATTCACAGTAAACCTGCTTTTTTTGCTTCCAACAAAAAGCCAACAATACTGTATAATCTGTATGTTCATCACCAGAGTTACTGTCGGATTTAGACCAAACTAAATGGCGAAAACGAGCACCTATGTATTCAGTAGAAGGTAAGGGAATCTCCAGTATAGGTGCAATCGGTGTCCTTAGGTCGAAAAGATATATACAGTTACTTGTGGAATATATACAAGCAAATATATGTGAATGAACGGGGTGAGTTTGACATGCCGTGAATGAGCTCCAATAGTTTGGTTTAGAAATCCTCCAGTAGTTTGAAAAGGAACAACTCGGCCCACTTAATAAATGAGTAAAATGTTTCAGTGGATGTTTAGAAGAGTGATAATGTCGTTCGGTCCATGCACTGCTCGTAACGGTTATGTTGTCGGATGGCTTATAAATTAACGGATCCATACGATTTGCACGAAGATCAAAATGGTATAGCCTGTTTCCTCCAAAAATAGCACTGTTCGAGTCAATTCCGTAACAAACCGTTTGTATAATATCAGTATCCTCATCGATGTAGTTAGACAGTGATATTGTATGATATTCCTCAGAGATATTTGTATCGTATAGTGCAATCTTGTTTGTTGATTTTAGAAACATACATTCTCCTGAAGCATACGGTGAAACAGAGATATAGAAAATTTTTTCATTAACACTATATGATTTACTGCTCAACTGTTCAAAGATCCACCCATTATCCTTGTAGTAGTACCGTCCTATAAATAGTCCAAAGTTATTTCTTGCATAAAAGATTGATGATAGCAGATTTTTGTCATCAGTTTTTATTTCCAATATATCAAAATCACTATAAGATGTGTTAGTAGAGTGTATGTGTTCGTAAATTTTAGTATCTTCTGTATCATTACCATGGAGGCCAAAGTGAGGGTTGGAATTGGAACAAAACTTACCAACATTCTGTCTATACCTTTCTTTACAAAAGAATGATGAGGGATGGATTCTGAAACGTTCAATACAATCCATATGTATATTTGATGGATTTGAATCAATTTGTATTTCTAGACCATGGATTCCAGCATTAAGTGAACCACAAGGCTTAATCATTACCTTTCTATATCTTTGCCGATTTTTCTCATCGTAAAGATGAACAACATCTAATGAATTCACGATCTCTTGTTCTAAAATTCTCACGAAATTTTTTTTATATATTCCCCTATTGCTGAATCTGGACAGATTACATGATAGATAATTAGAATTTTCGTATGATAAAGCATATATGCCTTTATTCACATTGCCGCTTAGACCATAGAATGAATTGATTCTTTTCGTGGATGTGTTATCGGTAGATTTATACACAACAGATGTATTATGATTAAAACGATCGGTTAGTGTAGATCCTAGCTCATTAGACCATGTATCTCCTAAAATTCCTACGTATTAAGTGTGTAATATATATTTTTAATACCTGAGAGTGTATTTACCTCTACATTTGCCGATGAGGATAAATAAGGTGGATCACATTCCACTGATGTAAATAATGGACTAGATTCTACGGAATGTTTCAAAAAATCAGTGTTCAAAGCGCGGTTTTTTTGCCCATATTCCGAAACGCGTTCTCTGAGAGAAAGATAGAACGACTCGGAGTATGAACTCCAAACAACCATCCTTTGGCCTACATAACACAAAAACTACATTTAAAGATACAAATAAATTAGTAGTGTGTAAAGTGGAGTTTTCCCAAATTATCGTGCAACAGTCACCTTCCAAATCAAAAGCTATTCTTTACATTGACCATGAAGGTTTCGGGAACTTCAATCTCAGAGAGACAATCTTCTTCACTTTTTGTGCTTAGCGTGTCTGCGTAAATTGAAGAATGAAATAACTGAGGTTCCTCATTGTTTTTGTAGCGTGAATCGTTTCTACTTCTACTAATACATGAGACAAACAGTATATGCTGTTGCCTTTTATCCAAAAGGAAGTAGTTAAACGAATTTAAACATGTTTCAGAATTGAAAGGATCATCTTCCCCGGAGCTGTCGTAAGTGTATATATCGACATCTTTAATGGAAATAACTTGCTGAGTGTTGTTGAATATAGAAATCCTGTCATACCTTTATTGTTTGCCAGAACTCATCGGCAAAATTTGGTAGTAATCGGCCGACAATGAATGATAAATTGTAGTATACGGTGTTTATTACAATATCCAAATTCTTGACTTCTTTAAAATATGTGTGATTAATGTTGCTAAATATCGATATTAATGTTTAAATGGATATTATAAACCTAAAATCATAGTCCGGAAAGCATTTGTTCATGAGTGTTTTGAAATGTGTTATTATATCATCATCCGATAAGTGTGGAGGATGGATATTAATATCATCTTTTAAAATATTGTTTGAGCTAAGTGGAAGTTATCATCTTAGTTAGCTTCTCACCGTGAATACGATACCAATTCGAGTTTTGCGTCAAAAAGACGATCTGTTGCATCAAAACTATGTAATAGAGCTGCAATTTTACTAAGACCACTATGTTCTAAAAATATCATCATCAATTCAAAATATCCTTTTCATTTGATCAAGTTTTTCTGAGATGTGAGATGGTACGTAGTTGAGAACGAACCCTTAGAGGAGGCATGTGTACTCCATTAATAATAGAACTTGACGCAAACTATAGCGTAATTAAAATATATTTATCTAAACGAATGAATAAAACATAGAGTGGATTGCGCGGTCATTTGTAGGATATGGTGTGGGTGTGGACTACTGTTACCTTTAATCCATGTGACTATCTACCTTGAGTATTCTTTTAAATTTTGGACTCACATAGAATGAACAGTTTTTTTGTATAATATTTGTATTTTATATCTTGTAGTTGTGGGAATACTGCTAAATGTTCATATTTAACTAATCGTTTATCTCATGTTCATACTAAGGTTGCAGTAATAAGATTTTTCATATGCATATTGTTAGAGCTGTTCACTCCCTTTATAGAAACAGAGCTTTACGTTACCTGTCCTCTGGAAAAGGAAATAATGGGCAGATAACAAAAAGACCACGTGAAGATGTTTCCCTATCTGAAAATGAGGATTTACTTGGCCCTTTACATACACAAAAACCAGGTTTATTTATACAGCCTGGCATACTATTCCAAGACTACCCTAATAAAAACTATTTAATCGCAAAAATATATCTCTTCTCCTTGATATTTCTGATTACCTCTTTTTCAGCGATAAAGATCGTACCACCTGGCTATGTAGGAATTATAGTTAGACGTAATGGTGAGTTTTGCAGTTTATTACTACGAGTCTTATAGGTGAGATGGACCAGTTTAACAATGAAGGAAGGATGGCTTTGTTCCGTATTCCCTTCATGGATAAACCTGTGGCGTTTAGAATCACACCAATCAGGAAAAAAATCGTAAGGAAATGCCTAACTTCGGATTCAAAGACTGTTGAAGTTGTGATTTTCCTGACATTTACTGCAAAACTTGCTTTCGCAACACACATATATTCCATTTATGGAACTAATTACACGAAGGGTTTCGTTGAAAAAGAACTATGTTTTGATATTGATCAAGTGGTAAAAAAGTATAATCTCGATGATCTCGTAGCAGGTGTTGATATAGTGGAAGAGATGTACTCCACTAACAGTGACATCCATGCAACTGTAACTCATAGTTCAATGGAGTCAGCAAACGAAGAAATCATTGAGAGATTCCAAGATGCTGGCGCTTTCAACAAAATTATTGTATCAGATGTGGTATGTTCGATCGTATGACTATCATTTAATTGCAGAACATAAGTTACAGAAATCCAGACATCCTGGATGTGGCAGAATGATGATTTGACTTCAATGGTAGAGGAGACGTACCTATCGCTTTCTAATTTCTAACATAGCTGGACCTAATAACAATGTGACATAAATCATTATAAATACCACAATCGACTCCTTGTTTTTGCAACAGTTGATGTGCATTGTCACAGATGGGAAATTTCGCTGCACGTCATTATTAAATAATATGTTACATACACGATTTCCAACAGCGACAAACAGAAATTCTTGTATTTTCGTTAGTTGTTAGCACTTCGACGTGGGTGCTTGGAAGTCCTTGAGGTTGTGGTATGAGCTTTTGTGAAACAAACCGTGTTGATTGAGTACATCTCCCGGCTTTCGGACAACTTTAATTTTGTTTCTGACTTTTGACGCTGTACTACCCATTATTGATGATATGTTGCCCCTAAAGATTACAACGAACAAAAATTATAAGCTTCCCAAGAATATTGCTCACATCAATAATACCTGCCAGATAATTTAAATTATTATGAGCTATAGATCTAATTTTACATATACTTGACGACGGAGTCCATGATTTTGTGACTGATTAAGTAGTGCAATTCAGCCATATCTATTCATGACTACCCACATCCGTAACAGAGCGGAAACAAATTTTGATTAGAAATAATTCATTTGTACGTTTATAAGCGATAATAAGTTGGAAATAGTTGTCTAAAGGGATTTTAAAGTTAAAGGAGTGGAGCCAACTTCTAGTTATCGGAATAAGATTCTACGATACGAATATATACGATTCATACGAATCTAAATGTTTGCGCGTACTCCAGATGTGTATACTTGTTTGAAATAGTTGATAAAAAGGATCTAATGGGGTGTAAAACTATAGCAGAAACACTGATCTTGAGCGAGTCATTCATAAAAGGCCCTACCTAATAAAATATGAAGGGGTATTTTATTTTTTGGAGATTCTATACTAGATCATAAGTATGGATTTTTTCAAGAGTTTTAAAACCAAGCGTGATTCCAACGCTGATAATTACAAAAGAGGCACCGTTGACACTGATAAATCATCAGCTACTAACATTGAATTTAACTATGAGTCTATTTGTCCATATGTTGATCATGGCCCGTTTTTAACCGATGGATTCCATGAAAGTACCTTTGAATTGAAAGATTTCCTTAAAAAATGGAATAAACACTACTCTAAAGGACTAAAAGATGATGAAGAATTAATCATATCGCAAATAAGCGGCATTAACGGAATGAAGAAGTTATTAAGTTCTCTTCCACATATTACAGATGCTGCAGTTCCGAAAAAATCTAAATGGTCCAAGCTATCTAATGTAGAACCTGCAAAGGATATTACCATCAATGAATTGTATTGGTGTACGGATATAGTCCTATTCAGGTACCTTAGAAGCTATGATTACAAGGTAGAAAGTGCATTCAAAATGTTATTAAAAACACTAACATGGCGTAGAATGAGAACTCCATCGGATATTACACCTGATACAGTCAAACCAAGTCTTGTTAATGGAATGCTCTACAGAAAGGGTTATGATTTTAGAGGTTCACCTCTTATTTATTTCAGGTATGTATTATTTTGTATAATATCAATGTATTAGACCGTATAACGAAACTCCTGTTGATCCAGAAATTCATATTCTTGGGATTTATTACACAATAGAGAGAGCCACTCAGACAATTCGGTTATCTGAGGGAAATGATAAAGTTTATGCAATTATAGATCTAAAGGATTGGTCTTTGTCCAGAATACCATCCATGGAATTATTGATTGAAACTGTCCGGGCCTTATCTGATCATTATTCTGATGTGTTGGATGAAGTTATTATTGTAGACTCACCGATGTTTATAAATACGGTGTTACAAATGGTAAAATGTGTTTTACATCAATCAACATCGAACAAGATTTTGTTGAAGCAGAGAGGGGACTCATTGAATCAGTATCTAAGACAGAGAATTCCACTGCCCTTCCTTGAAGAAACATTAGGTGGTAACTGTCATTTACGATTCAACGCTGATATATATTGGGATGTTGAGCAATCGCAGTTTAAGGAATATCAAGATAGACGCAAAAAATGGATCGATTCTAACAGAGCTAGTTTTTTTGAGGGGAAAGAAACCCTATAGTTGAAATATAACATTTACCCACACTCTAATTATGCCTAAACTGATATGCATTTATGTTATCCTATCTGTTGCACGTTAAATGGAGTGTCCGTTCGGGTTTGTGATGCGCGCTTATTAACACGACTGCTGATAACACATCAGCAGTTGCATTTTCGTGTATTATGGCCTGTTTAGCCTTTAAAATGCTGAATAGGAGTTTTTTTTTTCACAATTCTATTTATACACTCGTTTACCGTTCCAATGAACAGGTTTTTACATCTGTGAGTATTATACATAGAACATTTCACGTTCAAACATCAACTAATTGGGTAAAGAATGGATTGTTTTTGAGTGGTTTTGAGTCCAGGTTTTATTCTTCTAGAGTACCCGGGGCAACCTTATCTTCTAAGGCGTATTTAAACTTCGGTGAAGCAACTAAAGGCGGTTTTGGCGCCAATTTCAATACAACCCGTAAATTTTCGTCTAAGCCATATAATAAAGACGAAATTGTTCAATTAGGAGGTAAACTAGTAAGTATAAAAACCGTAATAAAGTTACCCATCCTTTTGGTTAAATGGGCACTCATTATACCATTTAGAATTTGCAGATGTTTCTTCAACCTTATATCGGTATGCTTTAAATCTTTAAACAAGTTAGCGCGTTTTGCTGCAAGAGCGGCTGTTGTAGAGAAGATTAGTGGTGTGTCGGGAATCTTCAAGAGTATAATAGGCGGTATTAAGCATACAATTCATTGGTGTAAAACTGGATCAAAATTGTATGCGGCAAATGTGAGAGTGTCCTATTACATTCTCAAAAAATGGATACGTGGTCACCCTGTAAGATACAATGAAAGAAAATTGCTCATGAAAACACTAAATGATGCACTCAAGTTGGTTCCATTTTCTTTCTTCATTATAGTACCGTTCGCTGAATTTTTGTTGCCGGTCGTTCTCCGGTTTTTCCCTCAAATGTTGCCTTCTACATTTCAAACACCAAATAAGGACGATGATTACTTGCAGAAAAAATTAAAAGCCAAGAAAGAATTGGCACAATTTTTTCAAGAACTTGTTCAGGAACGTACAAATCAAATATTGCAGGAAGAACTTGATTCATCGTTGCGAACAAAGGCTGAAGCTCTCAAACAATTTCAGGAGCGTCTTCTCAACAAGAATGATTTGGATGTAAACCCCTTTTTGAGTGCTAATGAATTGCTTGTATTTTCTAAACTCTTTAAGAAGGAGTTTGTATTAGAGAAAATGAGTTTAGAAACCCTAAAGGTGATGTGTAAATTACTTGGGATCACTCCATTTTCCATGCGTATGCATGTTGTACTTCAACTAAGGCATCATTTGTTAAAAATACAAAGGGAAGACAGGTTAATTATGTGGGAGGGAGTCGAAAGTTTGACCATGGAAGAATTACAAGAAGCGTGTAAAGAGCGTGCTATGAAATTCTACAATGTCACCAAGGAACAGATGCAACAACAACTACAACAATGGTTGGATTTGTCTAGTAGAAGAGAGATACCTTTGATTCTTTTACTTTGGAGCAGGTGTATCACCATGACACATGAACCAATGTTCATTAAAGATGTAGACTCCGCAATTGATGATGTCACAATTTCTGACTCGAACATATCAGCAGATTCGAAGCCGACGTTTGCAGATTCTAAAAGCGAAATTTATGATACGAAAACCTCCGGTTATGATGATGAAAAAATTAAAAAGGGTATTAAGAATGTGGTTGGTAAAAACAAGGTAGTACAAGGTGTGGTAGAGGCAGCCGAAGTAGATGTAGAGCATCTACAAGATCGTGTGGAGCGTTTGGAGGAATTATCACAGAAAGCAAAAGAGCTTAAGGATATTATCGAAGGAAATATAAAAGAGGAGGAAGTTATTTCTTCGTTTGAAAGTATTCAAGATGTGCCTACGAAGGAGCAATTTATTCAGAACCCAGAAATATTAGCCGACAGTTTTGATTCCTCAATACACACAAATGCTGCAAAGAAACTTGGATTATTGAATAAGGAAGAACTCATTTCACGTCATCAGGAACTACTATCTGCTCTTGACGTGCAAATGCAAATTAGTGATTTACAATATGACCAATTAACCGAGTTATTTTCTTATCTCGTTAAAATAAGCGAAGCCGCAAATGCAGTTGATCCGGTTATGGTAAAGCATGAAGATTTGAAACTTCTGCTTGATTCGACCAGACAAGAATTTTTGAAAATTGAAGAATTGTCTCACAAATTCCAAAAGATTTCTCAGAACTTGGAATAACTGTTATTTTATTTTTTTTGCACCTATAATAGATGCGTATGATACCGAAGAATCATTCAATCTTGTAATTCGTGACGACTATACATTTGTTTTCCCTACAGATATAACTAACCTGTGTATAAAAAAGGAGTGTTGAAACTATTTGTAGGCTTGATAGAGATATCATCTTTAAAGTTCATGAATGGAAGCTGTATGCTTACCTTTAGTAGTATTTGTATGGGATTGCGGCCACAAATAGTATTCCCAGTTTCATCTATATAATTTTCGAATCCTGTAAAAGCTTATTTTCTAGTTAATAATAACCTATAAGATCATGGCTCGTGATATATTCTATTGATTTTCTGTCCAACATTTCAATTGATTCATGAAGTGGCCTGTTCTCCTTCTCGTAACCTGTTTTGGTAAACTGAAATCTGGATCCAAAATGACAAAAGTCAGATGATATTATAAATAGATTAGACTACAATTATCCTATTAACAGTTAGTAGATTTTACCTCGTCATTGAAATATGGAAGTAGTGTATTTGCTATATGATCCTTCAATTTATTGTTGAAATCTCCAACTATTATAGGTACTACTTTAATATCCTTATTTCTGTATAGAACTTTAGTATGTGTGAATAGAACCGACTCATTTGTAATATACTTCACTAATGGAAGGTGCATCTCGATTGAGTGTTCTTCTTCCGAGCAGTCATTTTTTATTGTAGAGAATCCTTCAACTTTGCTCAATTGATCAATTATTTCGGTATCGACATCCAAATGTCCCAAAGGTGTATCCAATTTAGCAAACTTATCGATTCCACATCCCAGTAGATATAAATAATGCGAGGGTCCAAGAATGAATATTCTCTTCCTAGATTTAATGAAAATGGGCAAGTGATTTTATAGTTACACTTGTGTTGCATCTATTTGTGCATACGAATATGCCGCAGTCTTTAGGGAATATGCATATCCAGCATGTCTATGTTGTTATAAGTTGGTTTAAATAAACTCATACATATTATTTAATGAAACTAACGGGGCAATAATGTATTTAAGTTTGTGATGTGTAAGATCAGAAACATTCTCCAGCGCTAATCTAATCTCAGATCCCAAGACCCTTGCTATACAGTTTATAATGTAGTATTTGAAACTAACGGGAACTTGGATACCAACTTCCAGAATGAGTTGGTCTCCTCATCTTTGAAACCAAAAGAAATAACTACTGAACTCAACAAAGATGGCGTCACCTCACAGGTTTTATAATTTTTAAACAGAAAGCATAATTATTATGTATTCTCAATATAGTGACACTTAAACTGTTTATAACGTGTAATAACTCAATGTCGTTATACAAGAACGAGCCGGAGATTCTACCAGAGCATCAGTATTTCTTGGAGGACAACTTCTCCTGTTTCATCATAGACAAAAATTTAGCTGGGTCTATTCTTCCCATGAATCTAGATGATTGGTATTCTGAAAAAATGCAATGTGCGAATTAAAACTAACGTTCTTCGTGTTCAACGCTTTCTTGCTTATTTCTATCTATAGAAGAATTATTAAGATTATTAGTGACATACCTATACAATTAGTATCTCTCAAAGTTGGCATTAGTTCTACAGTTTTCGTAGTTGGTTTTTCCTATAACAATTTTCTCTAGGAACATGTCACCAACCTGAGTAAGATACGGATGCATCAATGCATCTTTTGCAGAGATTCTCTGATTTGGATCTATTTTTAACATCTTCTTCAAAAGATCCAAACCTAACTCAGTCATACAAGTTGAACCATGGAGCATTCCACCCATAATACCAACCTGTATTGCGATATAGTGAGTTCAGAGATATAACTAACATTGAATACTTTGTGAAATGTCGGTTTATATGAATTTATTTGAAATATGTTGTTCTTTATAGCTGGTAGTTGTGAAAACCCCGGCCAATTCTCTTCAGTTGGTGAACCACAAAGTTTGAAAATTTTATCCAGGGTATCACTATCATTAGCACCCATAAATAAGGGTTTAGATAGAATTATCTCAGCAAAAATACAACCTACACTCCACATGTCAGTCTTTTCAGTATATTCCTTTTGCCCTAAAAATAATTCTGGAGCTCTGTACCAATGTGTAACTACATTTTGTGTATATGTTTTTATTGGATTACCAAATTTTCTAGCCATTCCAAAATCACAAATTTTCAAAACACCCCTGTTGTTATATAAAATATTAGTGGTTTTTAAATCACGGTGCATGACCCAGTTTTGATGCATATAGTTGGTTCCTTTAAGTAATTGTTCTAATAAACACTTTCTTTCAGAAAGAGTAAAATTTATTTTTCCATCATGCAGTAAAGTTTTTAATTCATGTTCTACGTATTCCATAACCATGTAATATTGATCACGTTTTTTATTGGTTACTACCTCTCTAACAGATAAGATGTTTGGATGTTTTAATTCCAGCAATATGGAGATCTCCCTTAAATATGTTATTGGAAACCCCTCTTTCCATTGCACATCATGATATTTGATATGTTTTAGGGCAACTATTTCCCCAGTTTCGCGGTCCAGAGCTCTGTAAACTGTTCCATATGTTCCTTCCGATATTTTATTCAAACATTTAAAATTTTCAACATCTCTACAACACTTTACGGTACAAATATAGTTATGTTTCCTAGAATCTACATCATCTATATCCGTGGAAATAGTAGACGTATTTAAATTTTCTCCTTCAGATATGCTTTTGAGGACGTCTATGTTTGGTTTTGATTCAGCAGATACATCAAACTTAGTTGTATCCGGTTCAACACCGATATCATTAGCATGTTCCGGAGTTAAGAGATAGTCACTCATAATGTTTACAGAAGTTATCCATTTTTAAAGTGAATACTTGTGAGAAGCAAAGATATGATTTGTTATTGGAGAAAATAATGTCTATATGATGATAAGAACAAAATTTAACAAAGTAAATTAATTGTGTATATCCATAAGCTCAAAATTAGAAATATAGCGCTGGGAATCACATTGACTATGTGCACCGAATCCCCATCCCGAGTATGCCAATAATTCTATTCTTGGAACATGTCAATTAGATTCCATTGGTTAATTTTAAATTTAATATATTGTAACATACATGTGCTTTGTAATTACAAAGGAAACCAGAGTATGGATGGAATATAAGCCATTCTCTGGTTTGAAATGGAAGTTTCGGAGAATGAAGCTCCTAGTATTTATAAAATTCTAAAGGGTACAATACCTGGAGGTTTGTCGATCTATTATCTAGATTCCATACATTTTGGTCCAGGCATCTTGATAAATTTGATTTGTACTCCATCGGATGTTATTAAAAATTACTGGTACTACAACAAGACGTTATCAAACAATCGCACTAAGCTATCAACAATAGATGTTATAAAACATATTCATAGAAATAATGGGTCTCTAAGCTTCTGGATAGGTATTCTTGACGTTCTGATATAACAACATCAATATAGGCCTCCATTGGTCGATTCCTATGACAATAGTTGGACACGCTATCTTTTTGTATACTTATGATAGTTTGAAACATGACGTTAGCACACCTATAGCAAGTCTATTGTCCAGATTAGTCACGATGGTATTCGTACAACCACTTGATTGTATGAGAACATATTCTCAAGCTAATCTTTATGGAAACAAGGTACCATCATTTAAAGAAGTTGCTAAATCGAAGGGTTTTTTTTCATTGTATAAGGGATCATATCCAACTCTTATTAGGGACATACCCTTCTCTACTTTCCATTGGCCTATAAATGAGTTTCTCTATAAGAAAATAACTGGGTATGCTACTATGGGAAATCTAATTTGGTTGTAGGATGGAACGATTCAGGGAAAGGGAACTAACGCAGATGGAAAGTATGTACATACCGTTTATTTCTGGAACATTTTCATCGATTATCGCAACAATTTTCTCACAACCATTTGATATAATAAAGACAAACATACAGGTTCGCTCAGCATTATCCACACCAAACATATATATATACATTATACAGGCTGCTGGATTAGATCATAGGTGCCTAAAAAAATCTACCGTGCTATCGGAATTTAGACGATTGAACAAAAACTATGGAATGCGTGGATTTTTCATTGGTATAGGGCCCAGAATGTTTAAAGTTGTACCTGGGTCCGCAATAATGTCGGCCACATACTATTATTATAACAAGTGAACTAATGTTTAACAAACTAGGCACAATGTTCCTGAACATAAGACGTTATAAAGCCTAATATTGTACTGAATATAAGTGATAAGTGCTGTTTGTGTGTGCTAATGTGCAGTCTTGTGGTGTTGCCTTACAAACAACTTGAAAGTAATCGATATTCCTATTATTATCTACTATTTTGAGATGCAGTTTTAATAATAAATCAAGTGCAAAGAAATGCAGACGCCGAAGAAGAAGAGATCTGACTACGATTTTTATTTTAGGGGTGTAAATAATAACTTTTGCCCACCAACCATTGATTCTAGCACATATACGTGTTTATCTGAACCAAATATAAAAGATACTATACGTTATGATGATATAAAGACAAAACCCTTTCTGAATAACCAGGTTGTAAACATTAATGTTGGAGGTATTAGATATACTACCACACTTTCAACATTATCGCGGGATAAAAATTCCTATTTGTACAAGTATGTCGTTGGTGTAATCAAGGGTATCGATTTTAGTAATGATGATAAGTGTTTTGAGGGTTATGTAAATATTTCAACCGTTAATCCTGGCGATTTTATTAGCATCTTCGTAGATCGAGATGGAAATATTTTTCAATATATTCTCAATTACTTGAGAAATGGAGAGCTGTTCGTGCCGGACGATTTGTTTATTTACCAATCTATATTATCTGATGCAAAATTTTACAATATTACCGATTTGGTTAACAAGGTTCAGAGAAAAATCGATGGGCTGACGGATGTTCCTTGCGACGAAGTAATGGTTGTGTATGATAAAAGCAATGAGCCATGTCCCAATCAATCTCAGAGGACAGACTTTGAACCGATTGACAATGTACCTATAAGTCAGTTGACTAATTCCGAGTATAGCCACCCTCACTCACAGAATTATTTTCTCACAATTAACGAGACTGTAGGTTTACTTTAACAATATACATTGTTTTAGGATAATATTGAAGAATCTTGTGAATTTATCCAGACAACGCCACTCAGATCATTAGGAGACGTTGAGTTTAATACCTCGGCTGATTTTTAACTTTTCTATTCATATATCATATAGCCTAGAAATCATACAAAGATTTGACTAGTTATTTTGCGATTTGAAGAAATTATATATCGTGATTCTCGTGGGTGTTTTATATTCTGCTTGACTGTCAATTTTATTTTTGAGTTTAGTTCTATTGTTTCCCAGATGGCTATTCTCTTTCCTTTTTGAGTTTAGTGGTGGAGTAGATCTATTTTTATTTGAGTGTAATTTATTTTGAGGCCATAGGTTAGTATTTCTTGGTGATACTTCGCTTTTGATGCCGAGGGTGTTGTTAATAGGGAGTTGCTTTCTCTCTCTCAATGCAGACTTGTTCAACTCGAATGGTGCTTTGTTTAGCGCTTTTGTTGGAGTAATTGATTGATCTGTCTCAGAACGAGGTTTGTGTGAGAATAACAAGCGCTTGTATTCCCTAAAAATGGTTAGTAAATAAGTTTAAATTTTTAATATTTTTGTAGCTATTATACCTTTCCAGTGCAAGATAGTCTTGGTTTATGGAATTACATTCTCTTTTCCAGTTGTCACGCAAATCATATAATGTTTTATTAACTTGCTCTAGTTCTATTATGCGATTGTTTAAAAATACAATTTTTTCCTTAGTGTTTAGTGCATTTAAAAATCCATTTACATTATCAGAAGTAAGATGGTTTTTTTCTTCATTCTCAAGGCTGCATACAGATATACGGATGTAACAACAAACTAACTAATTGTTGACAGATTTAAACTTTTCGATTTCTGCCTTTTGCTCGGAGATAATTTCATTCAGTCTATTAATTGTTGTTTTATTGGCAGCTTGGGATAGCTTCAAATCCTTATTTCGTTCCACTATTGTCTCATTTTCTTTTATATTTTTATCCAATTCTTCAAATAGTCGTAATTTTTCAGCCTGAGGATTTAAATTTATATAATTTGAAATACCTCAAGTTCCAATTTTTCATTTCTTAGGTCTAAATTATCAGAAATAGCTCTTTCCAGTCGAATTTTTAGCTCATACTGTGTAAACAAATGACTATATAGGAAAACGAACATTATTATCCAGGGATGTGTGTGCTGTTTCCGTGTCAACTTCATGAGAAGCTTTGGCTAAAGTATTACGGATAGAAGATTGCTGTAAAAGATTTTAAATACCTGGCATTCTAATAATATCATATTTTAATGTTATGATTGTGTTGATATTTATTGGTTTTCTGCACAGCGGGCATCCGCTAGTCCGTGAAGTTATTTTTTCTAGCCAGAGTTGTATGCTATATGAATTTTGCTCACATATTTAACACACATATATACCATTCTTGATGATATATGTGTCCACATTCGGGAATAAGACACAAATTCGATAATAGACGATCATAGCAGACACTGCAGGACGGGAATTCCCACTGATCCATAAGTTTGTTTCATCAGTATTAAACTAAAGGTATAAAAATGCGTTTTTGAATTAACCTTTTAATACAAATGATTGTTATTGTCATGCCGGATGTGATCCCAGTGTCACTTCACCATATTAGTAGTGTGTATGCATCCACTTTACCATTCATGGTATAATAGAGTTATTTATGATACGCATCTACACTGATAACTTTTTATAATGGAAAAGGGCCCAGAACCTGGGAGTTTGACTCAACAGGATGGGCTGGAACTCATCAGCGTTACTAAGGACGAATATAATAGTACATTTACGAAATATCTGCATATAAAACGAATTTTTAGGATCAAAGATGTTTATTGAGAGCCCGGATGCTATTATGGATGATTCCGTTTTTTATCATATCAAGAAGGTAATATCATATCTCTATTGTCAAGATAACATTGAACTTGACTCTAATAAAAATTTGGGTAATAAACATGTTGGTAAAACAACTGATGAGTTTGTGAAAAAGTTAAATAGAAATGTTTTGAACACACTTGTCGATGGTTATGTTGGCTATTCTTGGCTTTGTGAAGTTTGTGCCTGCTGGATTGACGAATTCACCAACTTTAATAAGGGTTCTTGCAATTCTGGTATGCTTTATCTATTTGCGACAAATTTTGTTAAAATATAGGACTAAAAGATGAGAAGATATTTCACGGAGGAACAGTGAACATTGTATGTTTATCCAACTTCGTTAACTTAACTTTGACATGCATAGATAAATGAAGCTCTTATATCCTATTTGACAACAAAATATGATACAGAAAAAATGCGTAAGAAATATTTTAGTTTGATTACTATTTCATTAGGTGTGTATATGGAAGACAAGGGAAATCACGGAAGTTGGAATCCACCTGAATTATATTGGAATCTAATGAAGGTATTTAATTAATATTGTAACAACATAAACCCTTCAGTCACCTATGGTAGTATCGCAAATGTTAAAGATTTACAGGGATAAACCGAAGGATGAATTTTTATCATCCTGGTATCAAGATTATATGAATAATTTCAATTCTTACATCAAAATGGAAAAAAATGGATTGAAAAATGAAGGATTATCTCGTATAACCAGTAATTTTAGTGTTTTTACCCTAAGAATATCTGAAGAAATAAGAAAATTTTTATTGAAGGATGAACTGCTAGATTCCATTGATTTTGATACTTTTGGATCAATAAGTCCCTTGTTTTGGCATGCTGAGAATGCTTATATATATTCTCAGGCACTATTACACTTTATTTATCAGTGGAGAATTGATTTGAGAGGTTGTAGAAGATTATCTCAACTTATATCTAAGGCTACACTTCATCCAAATAATGATTCACTCAATACTACAAGCAATAATGAGCATTTATTAATTGATTGGTCCGTATCCCAGATTCATTTACTGATGACAAACTTCGCAAGATTTCCGACTTTGCATACATCTTTTAAAAGACTAACGTCAGTTCATCAAACTAAAAATTCCCACCTAAACAGTCAAGATGTATGTGATTTTTCCGAAGAATTGACTAGAACATTAAGTGCATTTGATAAATATGGGTTTTTGCTATTTGAGCGCCAGCCATCCGAACCGAAACTTATAAATTTAAATGAAGACAAAGATTCGACCCCTGATGAATTTTTTGACCAATCAGTATCTCAGTACGGTGATACTAAAAAGAGAAATGAGTATATGCGCCTAAGGAATGCACCAGAAATGCCACCACTGGAAGCAATTCGTGAGAGTAATTTGCTAAATTTATTGATTGATGATTTCTCAAGTAAACACATTATTCTGGATTCTTACAGTGTAAAACAATACACAAATTTACTCGCTTTGCTCACAATAATATCACCATATGAAATGCTCTACTTTCATTACGAGGAGAAAATTTGTAGCGTTATCAAGAGAATGCCTCAACGTGAGGTTTGGCAACAGTTTTACTTACCAAACGATGAAGATCCTTTGGAACAGATGGAAAATAACAGAGATAATGGTGTTGAAAATAATTTTGATTATGAAAGTTATGATTCAAATTCTGATATATTTGATATGGAACCCCCATCCGTTAGTGATGATGAGATAAATATAGATGACCAAATTTCTGATTCTTCCTTACCTAGTGACAACCGAAATAGTAGTAAGAGTCATAGGTCAGGAATACACAAAGCTTGGAATAGTAATACTAACTCTCCAGTGACATCCTCAGACTCTATCCTGTCCTCAAAGGATCTATCGCAAGTTACAGCATATCGAATGGATCATATTACTACTGAAAAAATGGACGATTCTTGTGATATTGGTAAATTAGATGATGGAAAACACCCTGATTATGACATTGAAAGTGAATATATGGAAATTAAAAGCACTCTAGAAAGTGCTATATACAATAACCTCAATGAAGAAAGTAGACTAGGACCTTCTAGAAATATATCTAAGAAAAGAATTGATGAAATGAGGGATTTGTATTCATCATTTAGAGCAAAATTTAACAAGTTAAAAGTAGTAGCAATGAATGAATTATACCAGTTATACTTCTTGATTCGTAGCCAAGAGAAGAATAGAGTGGAGTCTGAATATGAAATGCACAATTTTATTACAACAAACATCGCAGCCTCTGTAGTTATAGCATATATAACACAGGAAGTTAAAATTAAGGGGAGCATAAACGCACTTTGTAATATAAAAATTCTACTTTTGAAAAATATCGCAAACAGACATCCGGTTAAGAGGAACGTTATTGTTTTACTTCTTAGGTTAGTTTTTCATCTGAATTTAAACATAATTTAGAGATATTTGTAAGTGTTATGTTAGTGAGGATATCGAAGATGGAAACAAAAAATTGGAGGTTTGCGCATTCATAAGAGAAATTTTGGAATATAGAGATTGGAAGCTATAGTTGACCTATTGGTTTACATTGCAAGATTTGAAAAACAATGTATACCAACAATTGCTATATTCGATTCCATAGTTTGTTAATATTTATTCACACCGATAACCTGTAGATGAATCTTGTTGATCGCAGTATAAGCCGAACATTCATTTCTAATATATTGAAATATTGCGGCCCACCATATTCCTTAGAGTTTTCACTTGTGCTAGCTAAGCTCATAGAAAATTTCATCAATTTGGGTGAGTTTATATGTTACAAATATGAATACAATAAACTTAGGTAAAAATGGAATCTACAATCTAAAGAATGAAAAGGAATCCATCCTAATTAAGAAATTTATCAAACCATTTGTCCATGAGTGTCTGATGAATCACTATAACAATTCCGAACTCATTCGAATATCCAAAGGATGCAACGTCCTGTAATAAAAATTGTGTTTACACTTATAACATCTAATACATAATGCATTATCTATCAGTTGTCAGATTTGTGTGCATAGCTACGGGCAGATCCACGCAGCTACTATTATTTAATTTCTTCCACTCGCATTTTCTTTGTATAATATTTTTCCATTGTTTTAAATCTGGTTATTCTATTTAATCTTTACACATTCCATAAACTTTCGAGTTGCATCTACACATCTTTATTATAAAGGCCCCTGCTGTTTTGCGTCTAGACAAATTATATAGATGGAAACCGCCAGTAAATTACATTTAATTTTTGCAATATTTTAGTCGGATTCTTAGACATATAGTGGATCTGAACAGAAATGGAGTACATAGATCATGAGGATGGTCTAGAGACCAATTTCTCTAATATGGACAAAATTAACATCACTTCTGCAATAAAGGATTTATCCATGAATAGAGATTGTAATATTTCTCCTTGTGCGCTTGGTCTATCCATACGGATGGATTTGGAAAAGAGGAGGAATACACAGACTCCTTCAGAGAGACAAGCTATGCTCTCTGGTTCATTTACCGATGTCAAATGTAGTAGTAATTTGCCAGATAAGATAAATGAGGCAATCAATATAATAAAAAAATTAGAAAGGAGTTCAGGATCGCTGCTCTTCAGAGAGGCTCTAGCTACAAGAATGCAACTGCGAACGATGTCATTAAAAAATTTTTCAACACAGAATTATGGTGACGCTTTGATACAATCACACTATTCTCTACTTCTAGCGAAAAAGTTTCATATGGAAATTAAAAGGGTGCCATTGAGCGGAGAAATGGCTATGGAACTCTTAATATTAAGTAAATGTTATGCTCAATTTGGTAAGTATGATAGGGGAAAGGAACATTTGGATGAACTTCGCTTTCTTGTGGAAAATACTCTGTTATACTATGATGATAGCAAAAAGGATGAACAGGGAGATCACCATACTATAATTAATTGTGATAAAAAAATATTCCCTGATATACTCTATACATTCGCCGAAGTTTTAAGTTGTTATGGTATGTGGAAAGATGCCGAATTGTTCTTTTCTAAGTATTTAGTATTGATTTCCAAAATATATGGTCAAGAAGACATGAAACTAAGCAATGCGATAAATAATGTATGCATATACATGTTGAGAAGCAAACAATATTTGAAGGCGCTTCCATTGGCAATTAAGGCTCTAGAAATACAAAAAAAGAATCTGGGTGATTATGATGCAGAAGTGCCTAATATTAAGGTAGCAAATGCATATTGTAATGTTGGAATTATTTACCGGTTGTTAAATAACCCAGTTGATGCATTACATCAACTTTTTATAGCTATTGATATGAAAATGAGAATTTATAAAGATCGTAAACATTCTTCTATTCAGGATATATTGTTATCCATAGGGTCTTGCCTACACAGCCTCAATAATTATAGTGCTGCGGCTTCTATATATCGTGAAGTTTATACAAGACGATGTGAAAAATTGGGTAAACAACATCAGTCAACTTTATCGGTAAAACAACTTTTGGAAGATTTAGATTCTGATATAGTTGTAAAGGAATTAAAGCAAAAAGAGGAAGAAAAGGTTGAAATTAGAAAATCCTATGAAAAACAAATTGATACACCAAATCCAAATATTGAAATCGCTAGGATACAGGCCTTATATTGCAATAAAAATAATCATTACAACGTACCAATAAGAAGAGTAGAATCTACATCAAATTATATAATTCCAAAAGAAGAACTGGTAGAGCTATCAAAAAAAATATTCATACAATATAGCAATAAAAGACTGCCTATTATTAATATACCTCGCCTTTATCGTGGGAAGTTATTTCTTAATGAGGGTCAACCTCTTATGGAGTGCAATCAGGATGCTGTGGATTTGTTTACCGAATGGGGACTCGTTCCTCCTGAAGTAACCGCTGGGGGTGATGTAATATCAAAAGGTTCCTCACTCCCTGAAAATGTGTTACTCTTCATACCCCTCACTGAAAATGACAATGTAATTTTAAAAGGCTTCTATGATAAACCAATATTTGTTCCCAATCCAGCTATATATCATAGCACATTTCTGGATAAATTAAAAGAATCATCGAAAATAAACCTTTCAAATACTGACGATAAAGGTATAAGCTCTGACAGGAATATGGAAAAGGATCTCGGTACCAATCAAGTTACAGAATCTGATGGTATAAAAACAAAGGAGCCTCATTTGAGGAGTTCATTGTCAGTTAAAGAAAGAGTTCAAGAAATGGAAAGAAAGAATACAGTAAAACCGGAGATTAAACCGAAAGGAACAAAAATAGAACCTGAACCTGTTGAAATCACGCTGTATGAAATGATAAAAAATAAAGACGATTCAAAGGGCTCAAATGCAAAGTTCTTGGCAAAAATTGGTTCCTTAGCCAATTTGAAGGTAAAACAAAATATAATACCTGAAATAAAACCAACAACTCTTCGAAAATCTGCGGCTGCACAGAGAATTTCAAGAGCTCTATCAAAAAAAGGTATTGTTAAAATTGTTTCTTCGCAACCCAAAGTAATGCGGTCACCGTTATCTAGTAGTTCTGATTTGAATTCTGATACAACCTTATCAGATATCGAAGAAAACAATTGTAATAATAAGTGTATAAGAGATTTTATTATACCAATCCCTACTGTCAGTGCGACTCTTGTTGATAAACCAAGGGATTTACCGTTGAACTTGAAATCACTTGATGACAAAATTCCGGATGATTTTGTTCAAAAGGTAAGGTTATTAAAACTTGTAAAAAAAGAGGATGGCATTGAAAGCTGTTTGTTGATGGATGATACTGGATCACCGATAGCCTACGTTCCGTGGCAAATTGATATTATATCTTTGACATTGGCTAAATCATGTATTGAGAACGATTTTTCCAGAAAATATGGAATTAAAGAAGTCAAAAGTGTCTCAGAAGGTGAGTTAGAGGGATGTCGCAATTTATTAATGGGACAAGGACTTACAGAATTAGGATTCGGGAAGTTACTTGGTTCTGTAGACTCAATTGGAAATAGCTTGACATCTGGAATTTCTCTTAATATTCCATCTTCTGTCTTGAAAAATATAAAGGAACAAAGTGAGATACTAGAAAAGGAAAAACAGGCAAAAGAAGTATCTGTTAAGAAGGCGCCCCCGAAAATCGCTCCGATTTCCAAAAAGAAGGCTCCTCCAGCCATTAAAGGCAAAGGAATGAAAGGACCACCTCCTCCTCCTAGTCCCTCACCTTTGTTGAAAGCTAAGCAAAAAACTAAATCAACAGTAGCTGATAATTCGAAGACACGGAGATTTTTTTGGGATCCTATTTATGGTGATGACGTAAAGGGAACAATATTTACAAAGCAAAAGATAACTCCAAGTATTAAAAAACAGGAATTAGAAGAATCCTTTGCTAAGAGCGTACCAAAAGAGAAGGAACAAGTTTCCACGAAACCAAAGATGATACAGCTATTACCCGATTCCAAAAGATCTTACAACATGAATATAGGGCTATCAAAATTTAGTAAATATACATTTAAAGAATTACGTGAAGCAATAATAGATCTGGATCCGGCCATATTGACAGTAGATGCCACTGAAAGTCTATTGCTGTTAATACCCACACCCGAAGAATGCAGTATAGTTTCGGAGTTTGTTAAATCAGGTAAGATTCTCTTTTATAATAATAGCATTCATAGGGGGTGATTTGACTATGGTCGATCGCCCGGAGCAATTTGTCGCTGTATTACTTGGAATACCCATCTTAAAACAAAGACTCGAAGCTCATCACATCGCATTGCTATTTAAAGATAATTACAATGAGATATCTGTACCGTTGGAATCAATAATGGAGGGTTGTGAAGCAATCATGTCTAGTGACAAACTAAATGTACTTTCGCATTTTATATTAAACATCGGTAACACCCTCAACGAAGGCGATCCAAAAAAGGGCAACGCAGAAGGGTTCAAACCAACAACATTTGCCAAGTTAAATGACTTTAGAACCACAACAAAACCTCCAAAAACATTGCTACAATATATTTGTGACATGGCTGCTGACGAGGACGAAAGTATTTTAGAAATTATTGATGAATTAAAAAGTTGTGAAGATTGTACCAAAATCGATATAGCTGTAGTTGAAGAACAGATGAATAGATTCAAGACAGACATTACTAAAATTAAGAATGCAATTTCTGTTTCAGAAAAGTCAAAAGATTTCAAGGATCAATTTTCATCCATTATGAACGAATTCTTACGTGATGCGGAGCCAAAAATCCTAGTTATTTCTGAACAGTATAAGGAGGTTGTGATGACCTTTAAAGATACGGCAAAGTATCTAGGTTACACAGAAAAAGAAATAGATAAAGTAAAACCAAATGAATTATTCGGGCATGTTTGGGGATTTGTTCAATCTGTTGACAAGTGTAAAAAGATAAGGATAGAAAATAGAATAAAAGAAGAAATGAAGTTAGCTGCTAAAAATAAAAAGGCTGAGGGTAATATAAAAATTTCCAAAAAGATCACACCCTCAAACTCCACAACAGCAATTCCTAAAATTATGGATAATGGAATGAAAAACATTGTAAAAACACTCGGGTAAATTTTAATTGGGAAAAAGATTAATGTTTGGCTTTAATTTGTTTTTGGTTCTGAACAGGGCCACCAAGAATGGCATTTACGACTCCATTCTTTCTGCATTTTAATGTTATAACCGATAAATGAAAAATTGATATTTTTACATGGTCCATTATAATGCACAGTCGGTTTGCAAGTTAAAGAAATATCTGTATTAGCTACATTATAATAACAGTAATAAACCATTTTCAAGCTCCCACTCATCTATATAACATATTTATTTCATGTTTTTACGAACCTGGACAGTATGTCGAATATTTTCTTTTACAGTTTATACAAGGCCAATTGAATAGACAATTCTTAGATAACTCCCTTTTTTCCACTGCATCCATTGTCGTATATACTATGTCTTGACCCAAACAAGGACCTACGGGGTTCATGTTTGAGCTAGCACTAAAATAACCTGAATAACCTACAGGTGGATTACAGTGATGTTTGTTATCAATATATTCGTGAGTGAATCCCTAAGTTGAGGTTATATATATATCAAATCATACCAGGGGGCACGGTATAGTATAATCTCTTTGACAGAGATTTATATTGCTTTTATGTTTTGATTCGTTTGAACCTTCTCTTACTTCTGACATATGGTTAAAAGTTCTATATTCATATACCCGATCTTGTTATTCTAGGCGGTGGAATGCTTTTAAGTTCATTGATAAGCTACAATGGTTACGAAGTAATGGGTTTCTCAAGGAAAATTTACCTCTTTAGCAGGATTATCCGACTGTTTACTTATATCAGAGATATCTTGTATTGATGATGAAGCGTCTTTAACTATGGATGATACAGAACCTCCAAATTGGAGAGCAGGATCGTCGGCCAACAAAGATGTTTCATTATCCTGCATTATGTAAAGTCTGTATAGAATAATAAATTTCCAACACACCTGTGAAAAGACGATTCCAAAAGGAAAAAAGAGGAGGATATACATCCAGAACAAGCAGAAAACCATGGAAAGTGTCAACTGTGTGCTTCAACCATAGACATATTAAACGATAAATACAAATAAAAACGAATTTTTGTACATTAAAGTTGAGGATGTAGAAATTTTTTAATGAGGCCTCAATCATCTTTCATATCTTCCCAATTTGTGGATAGAACTTGCCCAGAAGAAGTAGTCTAAATTTTCAATATTTAAAATAAGTGTAACATTACGTACAAACGATTTTATCATAGCGCGCTTGGTATTATCATCACCGCCAGAATAGATTTCTTGCAACAACTTTAAAAACTTCTCTTCCGGGGCGACATCATTCTCCTCTTTTAACTCAGTTTCGAAATATTTATCACTAAACTAAAAATTTAAGTTAAGTGTGAGATTTTAATTGTATTTCTTACCTTATCATTTGGTATTCTCCCTTTGTGTTTGGATTCGAACGTTTTCTCAGACTGTTCCTCAAGTGTGTGCCAAAACCCAGCTAAAATACACTCATTAATTAATTTTGATGATATTGTAATTTATGTGAAATAGGTGTTAAGTACAATGACCCAAAACATACGAGAGACTTTTCTAAATTTAAATTCGACTGTTTTCTGAATTAATCATTTAAAATTATAAGAAATTAGTATATAAGATAATCCACTAACACTGGTCGTTGTTATTTTGAAATTGTCCAGTGACAAATCGGGAGTCTCCACATGAGATGAAAGAATTAGAGGAATACTTTGCGATGAATTGTCTGGAATTAAACTTTCAAAAGTGAGTTAATGGTTAAAATGATATACCGGATGAATCAAAGAATTGGATTTGGAGATTTCTATCATTTAAACTGTATTGAATGGATTCCTTGACAATATTCTCATAATATAATATAATAGTTATCGAATGTTCATCTTGGTACCAATCAATTCTATATTTAAACGTGTAAATAGCTAAAACTGTATGGAGAAATCACAAACTTGCCCATCGTATCTACTGCTACTAAGTATAGACGTATATCAATTGTACAATATTAATATATACATATATTCTTATTGTTGATCCAAAGGAGTAACAGTCGGTAATAAATCAATTATGATGGTTGGGTCAATTCACTAGCGTCCTGGTAGTTAGTAATTATTTAACAAATTTCTTGGACTAAAAAATAGTGAAAATTTTGTAATGATGAAATATTTGGCGTAAAGTTAGAATAATTAAAAAGTGATATACATATAACTCGTGAATCGTCAAATGGTAAGTTATGCATAGCTTGCAAGGTATAATTTGACATAGATGGGCGATACACAGATGAATATGATGAACGATCATCAATCTTATGACGATGTTCGAAATATCCCTCCGTTACCTTCTAATCCTATGAGTATATTCGGGATACCTCAAGTTCCAATGGGTATGCAAGGCATCCCTCCTCCACCAGGTATTTCTCTGTTAAAAACCATATAAACTTACAGGAATGGGTATGGAAGGTCATATGGATGTTAACAAAGATATAATGATGTTTAATAGTGAAGGGATGCCTGGTGTTATTAACATGTTTCCCCCAATTCCACAACAGAATCCACTTTGTTCACAACCCCCAATGGTTCCTCATACAATGAACGTTCAACCCACATCCATACCCTTGGAGAATAGTATTGACCATTATATGGCAGCAGAAATTGCCTCCATCATTCATACAATGTCAACATCACAACTTGTCTATATTCTTGCATCATTAAAGAAATTTTCTAAAGCTGCTCCATCAGAGGCCAGAAGGTTTTTGATAAACAATCCACAACTCACTTATGCTTTGTTACATTCACAATTTCTCCTGGATGAAATTGATAAAACAGTTTTGCCATTGAACAAAATAGATACAGAAATTGCACAAATAAATAAGCTAGAACGCACGGTATTTCAATAAACTGACTGATACAAAATATTTCAGAGCCACCTAGAAGGAAGCCAAGCCAATGATCACTATTCTGAAGACATGGCAATTGAAGAAAACATAAATACAACCCCCTCCGTTCCATCTACCAATCAAATACCCCCGACGTCTACTTCATTATCGGAGGTATGCTCTTTAACTATAAACTTTATCCGCAGGAATATGACCCTTATCAATTTAATGATCCAGATGTAATCGGCTTCAGGCCTAATGTGCAACCTATAGTAACCAGTGCTAAGGTTGAAACACCGCCTAGGGGAAACATTCCAAGCATTGAGGATCTGATGAGTCAAGGAGTACACCCAGCTTCGGCAGTTCTGGTAGAAGAGGTGTTGAAAAACACTGAAATACTGACGAAGTATGTCTATAGCTTACCATCTAACTAAAATGTTTAGCATACAAAGGGCTACACTGGCTGAAATGGAATCCTGGCCAAAAGAACAGAAACAACAAGTTTTGGCTATCAAAGTGGTATTACATCTATGTTCTATGAGATTCATCCATTATCAGGCATTACACCTAAGAGGGATCGCAGTAAATTTATAAATTTTTCGCATTTGGATTAGTTTGAACGACTATATATGCCATATAGTATATATCTCCAAAGATTTCTTGGCCTCTGGTGCATTCTTTCCCCATGGTGTGTACCCCCATGCTACCACGTTACGGTAACATACACATACTTTCTAGCAATGGCTTCTGATTTTCCAACTACTCAATCCCCAGAGGGTCTGGTAAATGTTGCCTTTCAAAACGTGGCAGCCTTCGATTGGACTGCCCTTCACCTTTCTCCATCCAATAACGCAGTCATTCATTTGTCATTTTCGAGCGAGGTAGAATCTAAAGGTGATGAGTATGACCTAAAGTCACTTGGATATTTTCCTTCTGCACACATTCCAGTGGATTCTCCTCTACTTTTGCTCGCCAGGACTCACAAATTCTCAGCTGGTTTGGGGTAAGTCTATCACATCCTCTTTACGCATTATGTAGTGATAAATTGGAGCATATAACTGTGAATTCGTCCGGAACATTCACTCTGGACCTGGTGCTTGGGTGTGGAAAGAATAGCGAATTTTTACTCTCAGATCTCTATACTCTAACAAAAGGTGTGGCAGAAGTTCTAACCAAGTACAAGATTTCCAAGGCTGCCTTTGTCCTAGAACATATGGAGAGTGAGTTCATAGAGGGTTTACTCACCGGAACTTTTGTTAACTTGAGTGTTGATAACAGGTTCAAGAAAGACGCCAAGCATGAATATTATCTCAAGGACGTCCTCGTATTTCACTCTGACAAGGACGTTGAACACACTGAAGAGGTTAGTCCATCTTCTCATCCATAGACACCCATCCCGTAGAGATCCAAAGTATTTTCATCAGCCATGCACCTCACAAGGGAGCTCGTTACAGCACCTCCAAATTATGCTAATACAGTCTCCATCTCAACTTTCATCAAGAAACACTTTGAGGAACTTGGGCTGGAGGTCAAAGTCTTAGAAAAGGACGAGTGTGAGAAACTAGGAATGGGAGCATATTTGGCGGTTTCACAAGGAAGCAAATATCCTCCAAAGTTCATCCATGCAACTTATAAGGGTGAAGGTCCAATTAAGAAGAAGATTGCCCTCGTAGGAAAGGGTATCATGTTTGATGCTGGAGGCTACAACATGAAGAGTGCTGCCTCTGAAATACATTTGATGAAATTCGATATGGGCGGGATGGCTACAGTATTTGGAGCAGCTAAGGCCATAGCTGGGTTGGGACCAAAGGGTTTAGAGGTTCATTTTGTATCTGCAACCTGTGAAAACATGGTCGACGCAAATTCCTACAGACCCGGTGATATTATCACCGCCTCCGATGGAAAGACCATAGAAGTTACAAATACTGATGCTGAGGGTCGTCTGACTCTTGCTGATGCATTATGTTATGCTGGAAAATTGGATGTTGATGTCATTCTAGATATTGCTACTCTGACTGGTGCGCAAATTATTGCACTCGGTATGTTTTATGTCTTGTAATACATTTGTTTAGGCTACAACTATTCTGCGTTCTTTGCATCTAGTGATGAACTTGCCGAAGTATTTGCTAAATCAGTAAAACTATCAGGTGAACTATCCTGGAGAATGCCATTAGCAAAGGAGTACAGAGATAGTCTCAAATCAAAAGTTGCAGATCTTGCCAACCATAGCCCTGAAGTAAAGGCTGGTACAATAGGCGCTGCTCTATTTTTGCAAGAATTTGTAAAGGTGAGTTTCAGACATAGAAGATAAGATAAAACAGAAACCCTGGGTACATGTCGATATCGCCGGCCCTGCATTCGACAAGTCAACTGGAAGGGGTACGGGATACTTTGTTAGAACTCTGACAAATTTCGTCCTGGAGCTCGCAAGGACATCATAAATTAACTCGTTTCACTTCACTAATTGCAGCGTGGTGCGGACTTCCTATCTATAAATCTTGTTCGTCTACACATCTATTGTATTTCCTAAAATTATTGTGTGTGATATGATTCAAAACTTCTAATTCCAGCTAAGGAAACAACTCCGATGTGCCATGTGGACTATTTGGCCATTCGTAAACCCTGCACATTTTTCTAAATGTTTTTCCAAAAACGAAAATATTGTTTTGCGTATAAATAGACTTGAAAACTGAAATACGAAGGGATTTTGGTCCGTCAACACGAAAATGATTAAGATGAACACTTCTGATAGGTATAGTCGTTTGAGTCACCAAATATTTGCATCATCCCTACGAAATGAAGAAGCGCTAAACTATAATAATTATGAAGTGGAATCGGTAAAGTATACGAAATGGGTAAACAAAGTAATGCAGAGGTTATTGTCCAACAATAGGGTTGACCTCATGAAGATGATGGAACTGGACAAATTGCACGAATGTGAGCTGGATTTTCTCAAATCAGCAGTTTCATACTTATCGTATGTATCTGGACTGTACCATACAGAAGAACGTAAATCGTTATCCCTACTCAAAAGATGGGCTGGGTATCCAATAACTGAGGATCTAAACGCAGTGGATTCCGCTAAAGAAATATACATTAGCAGAGCTATATTCAAAAATACACTGTTGAAATTATTCATAAATAAGACTAGAGATTATAGAGTTGTGCAAATGAAGGAATTTTTGAATGGACACCCACCTACGTCGGCGATAGAAATGTATAATAATACAACTGAGAAAATAAAGCATGCAGATATATCTAGTGTCAGTCCTAGAGTCTATCAAGAATGTACAGGGGTGAAGTCAAGTCCGACCAAAAATACAAGATTTGTACCAAAGTATGAATACTCTCCAAAAACTACCATTGGAAGATTAAAACAAATCCTAGACACACCAGACACCCCTAAAGATTTTTATAATCTGGAAATATGTGAAAATGAATTTAAAACCAGTAAAAAGGCTGTAACACCACATGTGGATTTGGAATATAAAACCTCGCATATCAAGACTGATATCAGTAAAGAATACCCAAAGTATATCATGCAAACTAGCAAAAACATTGACCCAAGTATATACTATATCAAGCCAAATAGCATTTTCTAAATATAGTTCAGTGCATAGAAAAGATATGCCGTCCCGAGGTCACACAGCTAGGAAATCGCACGAAAAACTCACAAGTTACACCCGCTATCGCAGTGAATCAAACAGTGCTCAAATGAATATTTTGCGAAAAAAAATATAAAATATTATACGAATACTTCATTAGTATCTTCTACCCAACGGGATAGCATTTGACGATGTCATACGTCCTGATCTGCTATAGTTACCACCCCAACGTCTAGGTTCGTTATGGGTGTGACTTCGTTCGGAGGCTAAACGGGATAATTCTGGACTAACTGGTTGGTTTGCTTCTCTCAAAACCCTAACTAAATCCCTAGCTATGCGATTTTTGTCTGGAGTCAAAAATGTGTAAGATGCTCCTTTAGTTCCGGCTCGACCGGTACGACCAATGCGATGAACATAATCCTCAATTTGGTTTGGGAAGTCGTAATTAATGACGTATTTTACATCATGGACGTCTAAACCTCTAGATGCTACATCAGTTGCAATCATAATTGGATGTTTACCGAGCTTGAATTCATTTAAAACCCAGTTTCTCTCTTCTTGTTTTTTATCTCCATGTATGCTGAGGGCAGGCCATCCGTCTAACCGCAATTCGCGTGTCAAAGAATCTGCTCCCTTTTTAGTTTCTGTAAAAATCAAAATTTTCGATCCATCCATGAGCTTGGGAAGTAAATTTTTCAACGTATTTCTCTTTTCAAAGTCCTGCAACAGAATAACCTCTTGCGATACATTGTGGCAGGCAGTTAAATCCAGTGAACCGATATTTATGTGCACGGGTTCCTCACGGCACAAATCTCTGGCCAACGACTGGACTTCCTTTGGCCACGTGGCAGACCACATGAGTGTCTGGCGATCGGGCCTAATTTGTCCCACGATTTTGCGAATTTGTGGTTCAAAACCCATATCTAACATGCGATCAGCTTCATCAAGGACCAAATATGTCACCCTTCTTAGATTTGTTACATCCGATTCCAAAAAATCAATCAGCCTTCCAGGGCATGCCAAAAGTATTTCTACACCCTTTCTTAGCTCCACAATCTGTGGTCTCTTTGGTACACCACCATACGCTACACTGCTCTTTATCTTTGAACTTGAACCGAATTGAAGACATTGCTGCCTTATCTGTTCCACCAATTCTCTAGTGGGAGCTAGCACCAAAACTATAGGTCCATCACCCGGACGAAGTAGGTGTTGTGCATTAATATGTACTATGGCTGGTAGTAAGAATGCAAGTGTCTTGCCCGATCCTGTTTCAGCAATGCCTATCATGTCACGGCCAGATAACGCTATTGGCCATCCTTGCACCTGTATAGGGGTTGGAGCCTGAAATCCTACAGACTCTATGGCCCTTAATATATAATTTGGGAAGGAGGTATATTCAAATTTTGTGACAGGTTTTGGAACATTAGCCCCGGATATGATGGTAATTTCTTTCTCTTTTCTTATGTTTTCCACATCTCTAAACCCTAAAGCTGCAACTTCAGGATGTTCTGAGTAAAAATTTTTCTCAAATGGAACCAAATTGTGAGATGACCAATCTATGGTAGATAACTTAGATCCTAATGAGCCATTTGACTTAAACCCATGTTGACTATTATTGTATCTGTGACTGTTTGGAAACCTATTGTTCATATTGTTACCATACCCATAATTACTGTTGTAATTATGAGAAGAATAACGCGGCATACCACTCATCCTTTAACCAGGAAGTTTAACGCTACAAGTTGTAAATATACGTAACTACAATATACTATAACATCTATAATGTATAGATTCGAACACATGGAATGAGTTTAAATTGAAGAATCCCAAATGACACAAAACATACTCAAAAATGGAGTATACAAAGTATAAAGGGCGTCACGGCTGTACAACAAAACAAAGGCATGTATTAAGGCCACAGATACGTGATTAGAACCTAATAAACTCCTGAATGAGCAAGGGAGGAAGTTTCGGCTAACAAGGTACCTAAATGGGGTATACAAAGATCTGGCCCCAGGCGTTATTTTCAATGATTACACACGAATATGCTGTTTACAAGTGATGATGCTGGATTCTAAACTTTATTGGAATAAAGATCTGACATAATCGATCCTCCTCCAAGTCACCGTCATGGAACTGCAAAAATGTGTACCAAAACTTCCATTCTTAGTTACTTTGCAGTTTTAGACATCACGTCGTAAAATACACATTATCTAATGTATGAACATATATAAAACTATCTTCCACATAAATTTTGAGTATAGTTATTAGTTGTGTCATTTGAGCGAGCACTTCGTAGTTCCGTAAAATTGCTTACTTAGTACCTTATTGTTAACGTGAATACGTGGATAATTCGGTGCGATCGTGTGTTTATAATGTATTGTTAAGGGTAGCTGGGCTTATCTAGCAGTCGCGGTGAAGCCCGGCCCCCTAGAGGGACTAGCTCATGTACAGCGACGGAACTTGTAGGTGCAGTCACTACACATGAGGCCAAATAATAGATAAAACATTTGTTTTATGTAATATTTATCTTTATATAACAATTTTTGTCAGGTTGCGCACTAGGAGCAGACTTGTTAGAATTATATCTGTTCTACTTGGTTAACCTTGGTAGTTGAATATGTATTCTTAAGTAATTTCTAATACTGTAAAAATTATTGTTGATCAAAGTTTGTAAAATATATGACAATGACGGCCAGAAAAGTTATGTATTCCGTTGGTATTTCCAATAAGTTTTCTGCCTTTGAAGATGGTTCTGACACTGAACAAGTGACCTTCACCAACAAAGATGCTAAAGCAAAAGTTCCAACTTCAAACACAGTCTTGTTAAGTTAGTTTTCTTTTTATTTGTTTATAACAATGTCACAGACAAGTCGCAAAAACCTGCGAACAAACCAAGCAAAAAGGAATATGAGGACAAACACATCGGTACAGACTCTAACGACATGAGAAGTCATCAAATAAGAACTACAATTTTGACTGAAGAACAATTACGCGATACTCGAGCAATGTCTCCTAAGAGGGGGAACATGAATCGGGATTCAAAACACAAATCAGGTTCTCAAAGAGTTTTCGACCGAAAAAGTGGAACTGGAAGAGGTAAAGAAATGAAAAAACACGGTGAAGGTGGGCACAATTGGGGTGGTGTTACAGACGTTACAAAAGCAATAAAAGAAAATAGATATGTTTCCATCGATGGAGCACAAGAAATCCCAATAGAAGATCATGCTCAGAAAATTGAAATGATTGATTACTTGTCATACAAACAACAACAATTGTCCAAGCGTTCCAAACTACCTTCACCCTCTCGTGATCAAACAAGCATTCCCACCGATCAAGAATTTAGAAATAGTGGATATGTCAAGTATATTAAAAAGGAACCAGATAACCATATTTCTCACAAGGATAGAAATATAAAGGTTTGTTCTTCATTAATAGATAACATAAACTCTAAGGTAAACAGTGGTATAGATGGCAGGATCCATCAAAGTGTTCGCTCTAACCACCTGATATCCTTCATCGAACGCAAATCAACATCTAGAAGAAGCAAGAGCAAGCTACATGAACAGGTAAATGAATACAAGTATTATTAATTGTTATTTAGAGTGATCACACAAAAACGAATGTCGCCCCTGACGTCGCTGATCATAGCTTGTTTCCATCACTTTCATAATTTATGCACATTTATGATGCGTACTTCAGTTATGTTCTAAATCTTGTACAAATCTAGCGAATTGTTTTAACATCTTTATTTTTTGGTTCCTAGCATCGCCGTAATGGTGTTAAGCTGATTAAGCCAGTCCCCAACGTTTTCTGCAAGTATGTAGAATGTTTATATAAGCAACAAACCTGGTTGTGAACGAACATTTGACTGTGTTTGTGTGTTCTGATCCTGTGCATTAGTAGACGCAGCTATGCCAATCAAACTAAGGCAAATAAGTGAATAAGAAAATAACAAACATTGGTACACTAGATTCCTGGGCGTGCTTGTCGAAAAGAGGATTTCCCGGAGCGCATATATAAATGTTATAATCATTTCCCAATGGAGCGACACCGATCTGAAAATCGATAAATATTATTATCATGTACGAACCCTATCTTTAGATTGGAAATAATCTATGTACTCCGTAAAAGAGTCCATCCTGGAAGCATTCAGCGCTTGCAATGAAAACACTGGATAAGTATAAGTTACAAAAAGAAAACAATACCTGCTATTGGCACATTCTTAGAAACATCTTCCCATTTTGAACGGTGAGTTATATTTATAACGTCCAATTTCTCATTCAAGATATTTGAACACTGGCCACTTATGTGAAGTGCCATCGAATCTATGAGTTTTTTTCCGTTTCTTGCCAACTTTCCCCTCCATAACACATTCTACAATAACAAATGTGAGGATAAGTAGATGACAAACCAGTGGTTGGTCAGCCTGAGCAGTATTCGACTGATCAATGTTGCGATTGTCATAAAGTTGATCAGGGGTAGGTACTGCCACCTGATTAGATGATGTATACGGTGTATCAGATGGAAAATTCGGAATTCCTGGCACTTGATTGAATTGATGGCGCATAGGTAAAGAAGGATCCATAATAGTTGAAGAGGCGCGAGTGAACAGGTGAGGAGCCTGGACGCGCAGGTGCTCACAGAGCCTTAATTTAACCTTTGGTTGTGTGTATGACATTTTGAATGTCTATTCTGAGAAATGAAACGTACAAAGTATGAAAAAACTAAACGTCAAAACCCCAGGAACACAACCCTTGGGATTCTGAAAATAAGGTGATACGATAGATTCATAAACATCAAAATTTCAAGTATTAGCATTGTATTCATCACTCCTAGAAAACCTTATCATTGAGAGTGTTTCACCGATAATTTTTCGTGTGCCTATGAGATTCGCCTTAAAACCATTATCCTCTACGATGCGTATTATCGTGTCGATCTTGTTTCTCTTCTCTACCAATAAGTATACTACTCCGTTTTCTGATAGATAACTACCAACGGATTCTATAAAACTGACAATAACCTCAGCTCCGTTGATCCCACCGTTCCAAGCACAATCGATCAGATTTTGAGAACCACTTAATCCGTATTCACAAGGAACATATGGTGGATTAAAAAGTACTAGGTCAAAAAAACGGTTGACGGTTGATTCACCTAGCAAATCAATGCAAACGACGTCCGAATAACTCGAAACAGAATTGAGCTTAAACATGTCCATTGTGCTTTCATTTGCACGGTTATTAATGTCTACTGCCACTAAAAACGGCAAATGTTGTATTGCCTCTGAATGATCTGTTCTAACTATCTCTGATTCTAATGCTAATGGTACGTTGGATCCATTCGATAGATGTGATTCAAAAAGTTTTAGGAGATAGGTCGAAATGTATCCACTTCCAGAGCTACATTAAGTTAATCATCTATAGATTCGCAAACATACCCAACTTCTAAAACAAATAAAGGCTCTAATGCCAGTATCCTGGGAATATCCTCCTTTAGGATATCAACGAAAAAGAACGTATCCTCACTAGGTGTATAGACATTTTCTTTGTATGTGGAATTATCCATATGACTATAATCAATGGTATTTGACATGGCTAAATGCAAAATTCAACGGTAATAACGTATTCAATTCTACAAGTCCTTCAACTTCGTCAACGATTGCTTAAGAAGAGTTCTATCAATCTCATCACTCTATAATATAAATATTAATTTGGATAAAACGAACAATAATGGAGTGGTGTAACCAAGTGAACCTATCAGAAAGAATTTCATCCATATTTAGTTTCTTCATCCTAATAGTCCAATACAGCTCCTATATTGTGAATATTTTATAAATAAACCAGCAAACTTTTGCAGAATCCAAAGCGAGTGGAAACGCTACTATACCAAGACAAATAGGACCTAAAAGGCGAAATGAAGGTCCTCCCGGAAGTTTTGTCATTTCTACAAAGATAAAATCAAAGAATAATATAAATTCATGTGTACAAATGCAGATGTGAGGATGCGTTCACAACGACGTACCCCTGACAACCCCAACCATTGCAAAGGTTTAATAGAATCCATACTACGATATCTAAAGCAAGTATAATTTTGCACAAATTAATTCAAATCGATCATTTCTAGTGTAGGTTTCTTGCGGGTATCAGTAAAACCGATAATATCGGTTTTACTACTATCAAACCTACCATTGACACGACTCTCACCTAAACTCTGTGTTGGATTATCTGAAATGAAGTTATCCATATCAGTCAACCTTCGATATCTTGATAACCCAGAAGTTGGACCATGTCTTGGAGCTACGTTGAGAATTCTTAAAATATGGACAATGGGATTGTATCGAAGAAAACCTTTTAAATAGCCAAAAGATATCAAAAGTACGACGAGATGCAGTAAAGAACAAGTCAAACATGCGAACCTGGCGTTGGGAATCTTTTCTGGCGATAGCTCTACACTGTCCGTTTCGTAAGTGAAATATGCAAACAAAACTTGAAATAACACGCAGTTGAAACTGCTTGTTAAACAGAAGATATATCCTAACTGTCTCCAATTCATTACATCAAATGTTACCTTAAATACACAAGAGCTGTTTCCAATAATTCTTCAAAAAAAAGATAACCCACTCCTTGATATCAGAAATCAAACTATAAGATTAATATACATGTTCCGGATAGAATTAAGACCAATCCTTAAAATACAAAGCAATCTGTTCCTCAAATAATTTGGAACGTATAGGCATGTCAAGTTGGTGGAATGGGCATTTTTGGACAAAATCGGAGTACAACTCGTAGATGTAGTTCAAAATAATGTTTACGTGAGACTTAGACGGCCTATTTGTATCACATACTATAAATATACATAGCCCTGAAGAAATTTAATTGACAGAGCACCAACGAACCTGTTAAACTCTCCAAACATTGCAAACGAAACACGTCCGATTCGATATATGTTATACCTGAGCAAATTGATACATACTGTTACAATTTCAAATAATCAATTCAAAAGTAAAAAAAGTTACCTTTTGGTTTAGGAAGTACTGTGTGTGTGTCACTAGACTTGGGAATACATAACTTTAGAGAAATTGTAGATAAACCATGTAGCGTACTGGCTAAACGGATTATATCATTAGACGATAGAGTATCATTTCCATTTAGACACTATAATCATGATAAGTGTTCTATGGCAAAAATACCTTGTAGTAAATCAAACAACCGTGTTTGTTGATCATAAACAATGACAACATGGCCACTTAAAGATTATGATTCACGTTTTTCATATGATTAAATTTGTTGCAAAAACATAGGCAATGGTTTAATTATAATACCGAGGAAACAAAATATTTAAGAGATAGAAGCTATCAAAGAAGCCGTTCCCTAAGATAACAATTCTACAAACTAAAATTCAACTATACACAAAAATTATAATATAAAAGTAAAAGCAAATGTATGAAAAGGATCAAATGTTCGGTGGTTCCATGTAACAATGTGTAGAAGTGGGTATCACCAAACTAGTGGCATAAATAGCTACGATATGTTCATAACACTCTACAATGAATTAAGCCTGCATTTATACACAAGCTAAAAGATGAAATGTGCCACTGGTCCATTCACGCAAAGAATGTGTTTCGATAATTTCGAAAGTGATGTAAACACAAAAACACGTGTAATTAATAATATAGGATTGTTTTGAATTAAATGCTCCTTAATAAGATACAGCACTGAAAAATCAAAACAGACGAAACGCAACTCGATAAAGTGATTGGTATTATAGTGCAGCAACAAAGGGATTGTAATACTGATACAAGATGCACACCCAGTTTCTGATATATTAGCCTAAATTGTATGTATAATTTTCCTATTTTTATGTTGGAAGTTTCTGGATGAATCGCTATTTTCTACCGTGATTATACATTCCTACATATTCCGTTATTTTTGCGATTTTTTACCATTATTTTAAACAAAGATGTCTGCCGCCACTTTGTGGAAAAACTATAAGCTGGATGATGTCATAAACAGGATGATCTATCAGAGATTCCCCGAAGGCAACAAAATAGTGTGTAACAACGCCAAAATGGTCATTGAATCCACAAACATGTTTACGAATGACCAATACACACTCCCCCAATCTGTAGACGTTCATATTCGTGAACTCTATCCTATTCTACATCGAATAAAATCGGAAAGTAAATCACTATCTGTCCAAGAACTGGGAAATATGGCACATTCGCTGGATACTATACGTTCAGCTCCAACTGATATACATGGAACTTTCGATATGGACTGTAAAACTCCTATGCATAATTATGACACATTCACGAATATCGAAGATAAGGGGGAATATAATATCGAGGAATTTCGTAGTATGGATTGTCACGGAGGAAATATGTTTGGTTATACAAATACCAATGGGTCCCCCTCAAGCGACTCTATCTATAAATTAGATTTTAATACGCCCATATTTAGAGATGGACCTCAATATATCGGTGCTGGAGGGTATACAGGTGAAATGCAGAAATATGATCCAAGTGATTTTGATTTCAAAGATGAATTCCTAACCGCATTTCAACCTGGAAACGAATATCACAATGACTACACTACTCTGGAAACTCCTGTGGCAAACACGAGCAAGATAAATGACAATTTTAACAGCGACACACTGGTTTCTTCATTCGCATGGGAGCAAAAGTTAAATCAAAACACTAAAGTTAGTGCGACCCCAAACAATCTCTTCTCTAACACTGGTTATTTCGACAATAAACCAAACACAATATCGGACTCTGTTAACAGACCTGGCAATCTTTGGAATGAATCAGATAGCTTTAATTTCCGTTCTAACTTTAATCCAGACTCGCCCATTAGGTCAATAAAAAATGATTTGGACATAAGGTTCCCTTACGTAAGCACACCTACTCCCCAAAGGTCTTATTTTAACTACATATAACTGGTTTAGGTTTTGCTTTACGGTAGCTTACCGGCTAATAAGGGAAAATGTAGCATATTATAACTATAAGCTCTAGCGCACATTTATATATTTAACAAAGTATATATAGTTGAGTGTTACAAGTGAGATCTGGTGACGGGGTACAGAACTGCGAGACAAGAAATATTGGAAACAAAGTTCCATTTAAACAAAATATCTTGTAGGTGTGATCTGAAAAATCCTAATGCAGTGGTCACCCTACAAGAACCCCTGGCAAAGATAAACTCCACGCCAAAAATCTATCTTAATGTGGGTAAATATTGCGATAGATGTAAAATCAAAATGGCGCTAACTTGTAAATCCCTTTTATATAGGATAATTGAGTTGCGTGTTCCTATAGAAGGGGAACCATGGAAAGTATATGCATTGGGGGTCATAAACATGGTATTGTTCGGTTGGGGAATGATATTGAGTGGTTTTATGAATAATTGTGCGGAAGATGTGATAATTGGACTTATGCAATTCATAATACCGTTCGTTGGTTGGATTTGGGCAATATTTTGGGGGATTCTCATCGTTTCACATAAATTTGCGGACACAAGAAGCAATAATAGACTCAAAAATGACACAGTGGTCTCCGATTTCTAGTTTAGCCTCCATAACTCATTTAGCCGATAGAGGGTAAGATCGGGGTTGTCCTGAACCTGTATAATTTTCACTTAAAATAAACATGGATTGACCTTGTAATAGTTTTAATTTTTATATTATAACACTTTTCAATATGTGGTTCATTAGATAGTCTTGTATACTTGACAAGTGGGATGTTGAGGTGGACGTTCTCTGTGGACTTGTATACTAATCTGTTTTGATGATAGTAACACGATTAGAATGTGAATAAAATCTTGGAGGATGTCGTCAGGTGGACTGCGAATCTCTCAGCAGAACTACTTCAGCACACACAATGCCCTAGTAGGTGCTACCGAGGACCAATCTGTCCGATTCATCCTACACGAACTCGATGGGACTCGCCATGGAGCATTACGTATCTATCCTTTTTACGATATACAGGTACTGTTGAAGTATATGTTCATCTTAAACGGTTTCCCTTCAGATGGTTAAAAGACTGCTTATAAAGAAGCTTTGTCTACCTTCTGGTACAGAGGTAAAAGACTTAAGGATTCTATACAAGGGAAATGAACTTCCAAATTATCGGACTATGGATTCCTACATAAACAATAGTAGAAGTGAATATAAACTGTACTGGTCTGTTAAGGAAACCAACCCTGAATTTGGAATCCGTCCTTTGGGTATAAAAATACCCTCCAAAATGCAAAATATAATTAACGATATTTTGCTGTCTATGAAACATAACATCAAGCCAAAGTTGACAATGGATGGGACAGGTGGAACATATCAAATGTTTAACAAACTACGTAAATGCTGTGCAATATTTAAACCGATAGATGAAGAAGCTTTTACTCCATATAACCCTCGCGGGTACGAAGGTAAAATGAATCAGCAGGGATTCAGAACGGGTGTCTTATCTGGAGAAGGAGCCAGTAGAGAGGTGGCTGCCTATTTGTTGGATGAGGCCTACGGGGGTTTGTGCGGAGTACCCATAACAACCATGGTTGAGGCATCCCACAGCGCATTCAAAAACAGCTGTGATTCTAAATACACCACTGATTTTGAACCTGGAGCTAAATGGAAACCTGGTTCGCTGCAAGAGTATATAGAATCTAGAGGCACCAGTGGAAATTATAATCCAAATTTGTTTAGTATTTCTGATGTCCACAGAATTGGTATTCTTGACTTGAGGGTTTTAAATCTGGACAGAAATGATGAAAACATATTGGTTGTTAACACTACTTACAGTAAGCAATCTAGTAACAGTAACCGAAAGTATAGACTTGTTCCTATTGATCATGGACTCATATTGCCTGACGCTATAGATATCGCTGACATAGATCTGGTATGGTTTACTTGGCCACAATCAGAAGTGCCATTTTCACAAGATGAACTTGATCTCATTTACTCATTTGATCCTGATAAAGATGCAGAAAGACTAAAAAAACATCTCCACATCAGATCTGAATGCTTGAGAACTATGAAAGTCACGGTTAGATTGTTACAAATTGCTGCTAGTATGCATCTTAATCTCAAGCAAATTGCACAAATTGTTTGCAGAAATGACATAGATACCCCATCTGAACTGGAAATTACTATTAAAATTGCTATTGAACGAGCATATAAAATCACAGACTCAACGTCATTGATGACAACAAACAGATTGGGATATAATATAGACCTTATAGAACATGCTGGGAAAGTAAACCAGTGCAAACCAGCTGTATTTATAGACGATGATAGTAGTAGTTCTACATCATCATCTGACAACGAGGATGAGATCGTTTCCAACACGCTTCCTAACGTTGATGAGCTACCGTCATCAACGTTTTTCAATTACAACAATGCCGAAGACCTAAAATATACTAATCTAGTTCACACTGGACGCACTAAACGTGCCACACATAGAAGAAGAAAACCTCAACAATCTGAAAAATCCATATGGTCTTTAGAAGATAGTAGAGGGCATCCAATACAATTTGATTGGGATGCCGCATTTGAAAATACATTTTTCAGATTGCTCGAGGAAATGTTTATAGGTGGTATTCAATCATCACATCCAAGCTGGAAAAAATACCAGTATAACGGAGAAACAACCGAACAATTTCCGTGGCTAAATGAAGACACACATACATTTGCCTTTACACACTGTTGGTTTAAACGTGACTAAATTTGTAATAACCTAGTAAAAATTTAACTTTGGGACACTATTATATGTCAATTGTAGTAGATATTCTACATAATCCTTTTCCAATAGTAGAGTATTTAATATTGATTCCGGAGCTTCTAGCGATATATCAGTGTCCCCCTCGGCTACCTTCTTACGTATAAGCTGCATTATTTTCATGAACTCATCTAGCTTATTTGAGCGTTCTTCACTCTCAAACTTTGGCCAATTATGCATATCTTTCATAGATTTTAGATTTAAAGGCAATTCCATCGAGTAAATAAAGCTAGATGCAAATGGAATCATTAATCTAAGCATATCCAAATAACTATAAACCAAAAATCCTATATCCTTTTTTCTTAGTCTATAATATGGAATTAAATAACTGGAAAATATCTTGACATATTTTTCTAGCGATAATATAGCTCTATCAAATCTAAAATTTTCAATATAAGAGCCAACATTAATTCCAAGATGTGAGAAACTAGGACTTAGATAGTACCTTAGAAAATCCGACTCTAACTGAAATTGAATTTCAGAAATGTTACTAATAAGAGCCTCTTCACTAACTTTTTGTATGAATTTTGTGATTTGTAAAACTTTAGTAAGCAAATATTCTATTTCATTACAAGCGTGTGTAAAACTATGAGCAAAGTCAGATTGAGATGTCAAAGAAGCCAGTTTCATCCTACACGCAGACTTAGCTCCATCGCTGTATATGTTCTTGGTTTTTTTTCTATTGTTATTAATGAGCGAACCAAGTGTCACCGTGTTTCCTAAGGATTTGCTCATCTTTTTACCGTGACCGTCAGTGACCATCCCATGTAAAAATATATCATCAAACGGCGGATTGTTATCCAAAAATTTTGGACATAAAATGAGCATTTTTGTTATCCAACTCTCTAAAATATCATAACATGTATAAACAAGTCTCTTGGTGCTAGCATTCTGCTCAGATGATTTGTCAGAAAATTGCGTAATGATTGGCCATAATGCTGAAGTGAACCATGTATCAAATACACGTGTGTCAGCCTTTATAGTATATCCAATATCCAAAGCTTCAGAAAATGGCATTTTTAAATATCTCTCTGCCAGATTTTCTGCTTCCCCAAGGCTGTTAGCAAACAACATCTTAGACATTACGCCATTGGTTAAGTACCATATTGGTAACGTAATTCCCCACCAACCATTTCTGCTAACGCACCATTGTCTTTTACTTTCTAAACGCTTTTTTAGTATGGACTTACGACATTCTGGGTATACTTTTACTCTCTCTGTTTCCAACAAATCTATTGCAACTTTAGACATAGTATCTACATTCAACAACCAATGAGCAGTTGGAATTATTATTACCCTAGCATTTTCGTCCAATATATCAAATGGTGATTGTTCACAAACTTTTCCAGCAACTCTGGAAAATGACAGAAAATCATCTTTTGCATCGTTCAAGGTTAGACTTACCAAACGTGATGGAACATTTTGAAGTTTTCCGTCCATCCTCACAATGTTTATTATGTCAAGATTATGTTCCTTGGCAATAAAAAAGTCTGATTCAAAGTGGGCAGGTATTATTAACTTTGCCTTTCCCAGTTCACGATCATTCAAGGATAATATCGGGATCACTCTACCATTGTTAGGCATTATGGCTTGTTTTCCTGTTAAACTCTTAAATAGTTCGGAAGACACTCCCAAAGCTGCTGTTCCGTGATAAAATTCTGGATGTGTAGTTGTCGCAATTATTTTTTCATCCGTATCTTTAACAGGGAATATTATCTCATAAACAACCCTCTCTTTGGTATTTATATCAACTTCTGCTGCGGATATAATTTCTACAGAATTGTTGCGATATCTTGCAAATGTTGGCCAATATGATTCCTCCAATAAACCACTATTATAGAACTCCATAAATACATCCTTTGTTATCTTCTTACTTCTTCTATCAAGCGTCCAATTGGAATAATTCCAGTTAATATCCAAGTTGTACAGATTGGCCAAATGTTTGTTTCTAAGTAGTCCACATTCTCTAAATGCCATTTTTAGTCGTTGAGATTCGGAACCAAAGGTACCATATTTTTTGGTGAACCACTTCTGGAATCCGTGGCCTGCATGATCATTCCCAAATGCTACATCTACATTTGTACCACTCATCTCACAGTATTTGAGAAAAATGTCTCCTCCAACCAAATTCATACCGTGTCCAATGTGTAATTCCCCCGTAAGATTTGGAGGAGGTGCCAACAACTTTACAAGGTCTGCATCTACATAAAATTGTCAAATAAGTGTAAAGCTACCTTTAATCGTGGGAAGCGCAAAAGGGATGGAATCCCTGCTGCGAGATAGAGCCTGTGGGCATAAATAGGTGGTTTTCTTTATCGAAAAGCATTCATATTCGTAAAAGCAATATAATATACAGAGTAAAAATGATAATTTAGTAACAACGGTCTGGATTGAGACGAAAGCTACATCCATGCTCCGAATTTGTCACTCCGAAAGAGGTACAAATCGGACCCCAAAGTATAGCAAGCAACTATCTTTACATTAATATACATAGTGCAACATTGATAAATTCTAGGAGCTATTATGGTGTCTGATGATAGATTGGATAGGACACTCCTCATTAAGTATCTCCTGTTTCTTGCGGAGTAAAGACTGATAAACCGAATCCTTGGAGGCAATATCTCCAATTATATTTTTTAGAAGGATAAGATTCAGTCTGAACCTTAACAATAGCTTTACATTATTGCTAACTGTGTTATTCACCAAAGAGTGTTGTTGGCAAAACGCAACATATCTTTCTCCCTCATTTAAAGCCATTGAATGCGGTTCTATGACAAATTTACTATTCAACCCACAAACCGGATGAAACTTAATCCTGCAATCTTTCTGAAAACACTCCAATTTAAATCCAGAGCGGCAATTGCAAACATCGCAAGCCTGAGAATCGACAAAATGCAGATCCTTAACATCCGACCGTTTTGTGCCCAAACATAGGTCCAGCGTCTCCTTTGGAAAACAAATTGCACAAATAATATGAAAGTACAAGGAGCCGGCGGAGTTTCCAGGTAACTCCTTTAGCACACCCGAATCTCTTTCACATATAGAGCAACGGGCCCTCGAATCAGAGTTTCGGCATGGGTCACAGAGAAATGTAAGACTATATGTCTCTCTTTCAGCCGCACTAGAAGTTGGCTCTTCCGTATTTTGCGATGGAATAAATAACGGTGATGGTGCTATCTTTTTGTCCTGTGAACTTAATTTATTCTTAGATAATGAACTTTTATCCCCAGAAATACTAGTAAGATCATTATCACCGTAACATTGATTATATTCTGCCGCTTGATTATCTATGTAACAGGAATCATGGACAAACACCTTGCATTTCCTGCAGCAGTGTCTGGCCTCAATTCCAAAGCATACTCCACATCGACTCAAACTTGCAGTATTAAATAGATTCAAGGACTCATTTTTTACTAAGCTATCAGACTGTTGTGTTTGTGACTTCTTTTTCTTGTCCTTGTTTTCAAACAAAGAAGAGGCGGTGTCTCTATTTAAAAACCTTTTATTTCTTATGGACATTTGTTCCACCCAGTTACGATCTTTATCATGTAAATTACAAAAAAACTTTAAAGTTATACGCTGTAAAAGTGGATCTCCATTGAATCCCTTGAAAAGATGGTTGTAATTAGTATCTACTGTAAATCTAAAGCCGTGAAGCCACGCACAAAAAGGGTGAGCATAAACATGGCAATCATCACATTTCAAAACGACACCCCAATTTATTCCACAAACAACACAAAGCTCCTCCTTACGCCAAGAAGCTATTCCACGTATATTCCATGGTTCAAGAGAAATATAATCATTACACTTAGTCTCAGGCATTAGAGAAATTAGGCAAAAAACATGAGCCCAATCGTCACCTTCACAGCGTTTAAATGCTCCGCCACCTCTTCCACAAATTATACAAATAACACTGCAACTTTTAAATCCTGTTTGCCAATGTCCACCTAAAACTCTTTTCTCATATTCACATCTTCGACAGATATAATCATTCTGATCAATATCCCTTCGGCCCCTTCCTATACCATAACAATTTTTGTGGCAATTCATGTAGCAGCGTGAACATGTATAAAGAGGGTTCAAATTCGTACTAAAACACCTAAAGCAGACGCTGCAAAACAATGCCTCAGCTACAGAAGTATTCTTTTTAAATGATTTCTTAGGTTCAGAGACAGATTGTGAACTTTCTGCCTTGATGGACTCCCTAGATATTGAAGTTGAAGTCTTGGAAACCAAACTAATATTGTTGTGTTCCTGTTGTTTAGCTTGGGTCTGAGGTGGAATATCAATAACATCACGACAACCCAAAGAAATATAACTGACTAAATCACTCCATCTCTCCACTGCCTCATATTTCGAGAGCATCATATTATAAAAGGAAAACCTTTCTGACATCCTTAACCCAGACGAATTCTCCTCCAAAATGCTAGAACAGAGATTTTCACGTACATGTGATAGTTCCTTCAAAACAACTTTCAATTCTGCTTCCAATAATTCCTTCTGTCTTAATACGAAATCCTTCTCATCAATACAAGGCCAATTCCATCTACCTAAACGGACTGTTTGTATCTGTAAGGTGTCAACATTTGGCGTGAGGGGACTTTGTGTAGATATTATGCCCTTCGTAGTAACATCTTTTGGCGCTGATTGAGTGCTCTTTAGTGATGAAATTTTTGGTAAAAGCGGTTTAGACGCCGAATATACAGGTGTATTCGTTGTACTTGGTAAATCACCAATGATATTTTTAATCTTTTCCATAATAAGTGACCAATCAATATAATTCAGACAGCTAGTGTCCTTATTTGCAGAGATTCTATCATTCATAACGGCCAATTTCATCTCTACATCTGTAGCGAGACTCATTTCAAAAACACAACGCTTGAGTATCTCACATTCAAACATTGAAAGAGGTATAAATTTGTCTAATTGCAAATTTTTTAAAGATGGTCTAGAAACGGAACTCTTTTTTAAAATATTTCTACGTGCCCTAAATAGGTCACTCTCCTTAGAAGACAATGACATTACGCTATTTAAATATCTCAAATCATCCTTTAATCCATATGCCATTATTCCAGTCAAAAAATCAATGTCCTTACCATTAGTTATCTTAGCACCAATATGGCCTGCTCCAGATGCGTAGGTTGTTCTTATCAAATCATTGTGCACCTGAGAAATTATATGTCTAATTTCTTGATCTATGAAAACGTTAGCATAAGAAAGTGATGAAGGATCGCAATTTTCCAGGAAGTAACCTCTAAAAACATTGTCTAGTAACTTTCTATTCGCCTTAAAAACAATGATACCACAAGATATACCTGTATCTACTAATACGTGAAAGCGAATGTATTTCGTATCATTTGTGGATGGAGATAACTTGGTTTGGTTTTGCGAATCCAAATCCAAAGAAAATTTGATAGAATCCAACAAAGACAGTATACCCTTGCAATTAGAGAATATTTGCTGTATAAAACACTCAGATAGTTCTCCCGGTTCTAATAAATCATATGAAAGCAAATTGCTGTCTAATGGCAAAATCTCCTGTAAAATTTTCTTTCTCGAAACCATATCCTGGCTATTCAATATATCTAGAGCAGCGGGACCAAACGATATACGCTTGAAAAACTCATACTTTTGCCAAAGTAAACGTTGGCCTCTGTACTTATTAGGATCACTTGAATCCGTCTTTTGTATATTATTAACTTCCAACGGAGTCTTAATCTTTATATTTGTTTCAGGTGTTTTTATATTCAAAACAATGTCATCGGCATTATGAATATCTGATTTAAATTCTCCTATATAATCAAAAGTCTCACTTATATCATTGCTAAACGCATCCACAATATCAGACAGTTTTCTCTTGGGTCTCAAATTCTCAGGTTCTATCTCAAGATACTCTGGAGGTGAGAATGTACTAGTCATTTTTATGGTTGGAACTAAGGGGTTTGGACGTGACATTCTTTCTGAAGCATCCAAACTGTAATCATCAACACTATTTGTCGCAAGTAAAAGATCAGATACTACCTTTTGATATTTACTATATGTACTTCTTCCCCTATAAACTAACACAGCACGCCTTTTAGCTTCCATTTGAAGGGACGTGCTAATAAACTCCAAATCAGTGTGTTCTTGACAAAATGCGCCCTTAAACGTAAAATACTGGATTCCCATAACGGAATTAAACTCTACTATGCTTGAAAACGCCCTTCCTACGTAACCAGATTTGCGATTCATTGCACAGCGTGGGTGCAGATATCTGAAACATTTTGGAAATGAGCAGGGGAAAATTACACCAGATGATAAACCACACGCATCACAGATTGCGGCAGCATGTTCATACTGTGTCCCTTTTGTGCTAGGTGAGTGTTGTTTGTGTAAATGCTTAAAACTAATATCTGAACCTTCAGTGAAAAATATGCAACTTAAGTGGTTCCAAACTCTTTTTCCTTTATTATAACGCATTATTCCACCGGAAGTGTTACAGATAAAACACAATGGAAGTTTTGTTCCAGGCGTTTTATTCCTACAAACGTCACATTCAAACAGAAAAACCGATGGTGAATTATGAACTAAACCATAACATTTGGAATGTATTACCGTGCCACAGTGTCTACATTTGGCTTTATCAGATGCCAGAGGACCCAAACATGCGTCACAGACCTCCTTCTCAATAATGGCAAATGAGTCTGCACTTCTGTTGTCCTTAGAACGTATCTTACATGAAAACAAATTGATTCCGTTGTCACAATTGCAATCAAAGTATCCGTAAGCTTGATCTGGTTGATACTTGAAGGATTTTGCTTCGTCATTAAGAATAAAAGGGTCTCCCTCAGACTTGGAAATATTTTCATCAATAATTGATCTGTAATTGTCATATCTTACCAAAGCAGAGATGTAATCTGACGGGTATGGTTCCTCTTCGTTAGGAGTGTCTGCGTCTTGTAAAAGTTCGTGCAAACACTCACTAGAATCATCTCCAAACTCCAAATCGACATTTGGATTCGCACATTTCGAACCCATCATGAGTTCTTGTTAGTTCAAGTAAAACTTTAGAAGAATTTGACTCATGAGTCTCGTTTTTTATGAATGTAAAGAGCTATATGATGAGCAAAATAGTATGCATTAGCAAATATAAAGCCATTATTAGATGTAAATGAGGACTACATTGTATAAGGAGACTGCTATGAACAAGTTTGGTGATATTTGTGCCTAAATTTTCATTATTCCATGAAGTTGACTACATTACGTTAAATATTAGGGGTTAAGAGAGCAAATAAGATCATATCAAGTTTATATACACATTATGAGTACTTAACTAAGGGTATATGAGTGGCTAGTTATATAAAATGTGAAGGGAAACGCAGATTCTGGGTGAATCCTAACCTTGGTTGATATGCCCAACGTCAAAGATAAGGGAGATTTACAATAAGTTTTACACCAGTTATAACGTTTTTTAACGAACTTGTCGTTTATACATATATTTTTCGGATCTTTGGTAGCATTAAGATGAGAAATCTGCTGCAAACTTGGTTATATGGACGTTCCGCTGTTTATATAATGAAAGGGTATTCGTGGCTTCAAAATTTAAAGAGTCTCCCGTATAAATATTCTCAAATAATATCTAAATTCAGACGGAGATGCCTTTTCTACAGATAGATCCTGTTGTAATAATGTGTCTCCTACACGTACAAACCATCTATAATTTATATATCATTGACAGATTCATTTGAAATAAAATATAAAGTCAAAAAATAATTTTACTTGTGTTGGATCTGTGTGTCTATTTGTGTGACATTCTTCCCAAGTGGTGTATCCCCGCAACTGTACTCTGTTTTCAAGGAAAACTGATTCTGGCCTGTAGATTCGTGTCGTAGACAGCCCATCTGTATCTCAACATGATAGGTTCAAGGAAACATAGATATATACTTACTGTTATAAAAACATGCATTATCTCATATCTCTGGTTTTTTATTGGAAAAACTGCCATTGTAAATGCTATCATATCTAGCAGCGTTACAAGATGTCTCGAAGAAGGAGAGGGTTTTGGTAATCCAAAAACATGCAAACCGAGACTAAATGCCGAAATAAACGTATTTCATGGAAAGGTACGAAGGATGATAAATAATTAAAATATTGTAGAGAATGTATAATTACATATTTCGCGACAAGAAAGAACCGTCAAGAGGATTGTATGTGAATATAGAAACATCCCTAACAAGTGTGGCATATGATTTGGAATACATCAAGGTATGTTTCCCATAAAGTATAAAGTTGTTTAGAGCGTCCCTTACATGTACAAGGAGCATAATGTAGCAAAATCATACAAAGAAACAGGTCCGGATTTCGAAAACCACTGTCCCAAACTAAGCCACAATAAATGTACTAAGAACGATATCCCTGAAGAACTTAGAGAAAGTTTTCCTGAGGGGGCATGTTGTATTTGTGGCTTAAATGTTACCAGTAAATCACCAAGAGACAACTATAACTGCGAGCAACTGGATGAATATGCTACTGGAGCAGTTATAAGCATGAGTTGTTTGGAAATTATCGGACCATGGTATAAAATGTACAAGTCGTCTTACCCACCTTCACAAATTAGAAAGATTACGGTTAATATTTATAAGTTTGATTCCAAGAATGACATAATACCGGATGGTAAGACACATAGATAACGTACATGTCTATACAGTCAAAAACCCTAAAAAAGTGGAAGAGGGAGCTTCGAAAGCAAAAAAGGTTTGTCTTCGTATTCATCCATATAAAGCTTGTTTAGACACAAAAAACAGTAAAGGATAAAGGGACTCCTCAACCATTAAAACTTGGTGCAGAATTTGTTCAAGTCACATTAATGAACTCTGCAACGAAGTATAAGGATGGTATGTTCACCACTTATTTGAAATATGAATGTAGAAAACCTTGACATTATGGTTGAGTATATGTCTAGTGCATCAAAAGATGGCAGTCCAGCTCCGCTAATAGATCAATATATTTTTGCTCCATATTATCCAAGAAGCAATAATACTGTAAAGGGCGCTTCTCTTAAGGTTTGAGATCATTGAAAGTAACAAACATCTGCAGGACAAATGTTTGGATCCTGGATGGGATGAAAAAGCACGTGCGCTTTTGCCAGGTTAGAACTTATTACAGATTATAAATATACAGGCTTGCCAAAATCGATAGCTATTTATATGCGTTGCACAAAAAATCTCATAATGGTAGATAAAAGTGCGGTAGACGAAACTGGTGTAAATTGTGACAAAATCGGCATTGCTCCTGGAACTTGGTATGATCACAAAAGACTTTGTAACTCTCCAAAAGAGACATGCATCCGAAATCAACTTGGATGGTATCATGGTGAGTACAAAGAAAAGGTTTGTTTAACTTTACTATAAACGTAACGATATAGACGCGTGTACCTATTTTATATGGTGTTTCTCCTACGTTGACAGTAAGAAAGATAAACAATCAACTTCCTATGGATATGAAAGGGCCTAAAACTACTTGGGATGATAAAAATTTGGTTCACATGCTAACTTATACCCATAACATGGAAGACATAACAAAACTAAAAATTATTACATTTGATGCCACCGTTACCGAAATCGTATCAAGCTCACCAGGATTCATTTTAGAGGCCAAGTTTGTTACATAAATTATGATTTATTGATTTTTAGAATTGATGGTGCATGTGAATTAGGGACAAGGAAGCCTTGTAAAATTGATATAAAAACCAAGAATATGGGAACCATCAGGGCTCCATTTACCCACAGGATCCATTGTTATTGTAAAGGAGACACTGAAGTATATGAAAAGGCATCTGGTAGCGCAACGGAGCAGACAAAAGATATAGAATCCAATGGAATAGCTTCATTTTCTATGCCGTTACATTTCAGAGGAGGAAACTTGTCTGAGGAATTGATTTGTAAGATAGAATTATTATCTGGATCTCATACACATCTTGATACGGTTAGGCTTCCAATTGTTCTTAAGGGACTTAAATTAACTCTTTCGGTGGACACAAGGTCGAAGGACATTCAGCTGTCTACAAGAGAAGAGGAAATTATTCCACTGGTAAGTACTTGTACTTTTATGTAGTATAATGTAGGTTCCTACCAAAGAGAAGGCTAAAGAAACGGAACCGACATGTTCCTGCAGCAAATATAACATCTTTTGTATATTATTTAACTGTAAGTTAAGAAGGAATCTGCATATAAATTTCATAGTCCGGAGTTGTGTCAGTCATTATTTCAAAAAAGTCTACTTTTACATACTAATTGGCCTCGGAGTTTTACTTGCGATTATTCTTTTGCCAATTTTGATACCCTTTGTGATAAAGGTAGCTTCGGGAATAGTATGGCTGTGTAAATTGCCATATAAAAGATTGCGTCGCAAGAGAAAAATAGAATCAAATAGAATTTTAGAATCTAACTGGGATCATATGCACCAACAATAGAGATGTTCTAACTTGTACAATATAAAAAAGTAATTATATGTTACAAGATACCCATGCAGCAACTTGACCGTAAATTGTTCGTATTGACTTCATCAACTCTCAAAGTTTTTTTTGAAAGTTTAGGAGCAAGTTTATCCCATTTTGATGGATTTTCTGAAATTTCCTGGGCTAGCAAATCAAATACGTGGACTATATTTTGTCCAGTTTTAGCGCTTGTTTCAACGAATATTAGGGATTCCTCCTTAGCATAGGCCTTCGCATTTGCTAATGTTTGAATTGTTTCCGGATTTGAACCAAGTAGATCTATTTTATTTGCAACTAGTACTATGATCGTTTCATTGTTATTAGCAACACGTATTTGGTTGACCCAGAATGCAGCATGTTGTAATGTTTGTGGTAAAGTTACATCCAAAATAACAATGGCACATGCAGCTTTCCTATAATACATAGGCAATATACTTTTAAAGCGCTCCTGACCGGCAGTGTCCCAAATTTCGAAGTTCATTTCCATATGTGTTGCGGATCCATCATCAGAGCCACCGGAGATGTTCTTTGATGAGACTCTTGAGCCATTTTGCGATGATTGATAGCAGTTTTCTAACGCTTCCTTGTCAGTCCTTTTACTTTTATTTTGAACATCCCGACCGGAGATTCGTACGGTATAATTAAAAAAGGCACCTCCAATCGTAGAGTTTATATTATCAGAAAACTCACCCCTGGTCAGACGAACTACAAAGCTTGATTTACCTACAGAAGCATCACCTAATAGTACTGTTTTGTAGCTCCTTTTTTCCATCATTATCAGAGCTTTTAACGTTACAGACAACACAACTCACTATAGCCTTTATTGCTAGAAAATGGACCACTTTCCCGATAGACTCAGTTATAAAATAAGGTTAAACATAAATTATGCCTTGTGAAGATGATTGATTTGGGAGAATGCATTGTAGTAGAGAAACCTGTGAATATACTTACACACGCTAAGATAATATGGATAAAAGTTGAGACAGAGCATAAAATGCTAGTACATATAGTATATATTTATATTAAAAGGAGGGATTTTCAATAAAATACCTTTTAAATATTTTTAAAGTGGTGCTTAAAGCGAAATCAAGGGGGACCCCTTTCAGTTTCTACAAGACAACGTATACGGATATATTTGTTATTTTAGGTATATTCTGCATTTATATTTAAACTTTGTATAGATTTTATACTCATTCCAGAACTAATGTGTTTTAAGTACACTTTACACATGGCTTGTGTATGGACATAACAACATCGTTGTACTTGAGGACTTGATAAAGGTATATATTATCTCTGAATTATGAAAATTCCAAATGCATCCCCTTCTGGTATCATTGTGAATTTCGAAACTCGTTGTTCGAGATATTTCCATCCCAGAGTTCTGGAATACGTTTTGAGGAATGAAGCCCTCAGTCTAGCTAGGAACAACGTTAGTACTAGTGGACTTAATGTGAAATCGCAGTGCTTGAAAGATAAATTAATGCAGTTATCATCTTCCATATTAAGTTGTGCATCATGTCTACAATCCTCGACGGTTGCTAGGATATTCCATGCGTTTTCTAAGCTGGTAAGGACACTTTTGGAGACTCATTACATTTATTTTAGGAATTTTCCCAGAAGGAACTCTACGAAGAATTGTCTGAGCATTTCGATTTTGAGTCGGCGAATGCCAAGACATTATCTATAGTTTTGAAGTCATTTGCAAACCATCCAGAATCCTTGAAACATGTTAAAGATGGGTTTTTAATGAATATATGCAATAATATAGTTGCAACAATATCTACCGCAGTATCGTATGATCTCACTATCTATGCTACATCAATTCCAAAACTGATTTATCAGAAAGAATGCTCTAAAATAATGGATGAATTACCTAATAAGAAGTTTTATGCAAAGCGTTTAATCTCTTCTCTGAGAGCTGTCTATGAAAATGTTTTGGAAAGGGTAACGGAAATAATAGATGCAGATCAAAACAGCTTTAAGTCATTTGAATTGGCTCTTGTACTGGAATCTATATATTATATGGGTTATTGTAATATATCTGTAAAAAAGGCGCTGATAGATAACTTTAAATCGATAATTTCCAGCTCTCCAAATGCAATAAGTGAGACGTCAAAGTTATTATCGTTAATACCATCCCCGACATATGTAAAAGAAAACATTTCCAGCCGCCAACTACAATATGAAGTTACAAGATTGGATAAAAATCTAGCAGAATGGATTATATTGTATCTGAAACCTCATCTGAGTGATCTTACATGCTCAGAATTAGTGTTTATCGCATCTGCATGTAATAGACTTCGCTTATGGTCTCCGGATGATTTTGCCATAAAGTTTGCCATATCATGTCATGAACTACTTGATGAAAAGCTTAAGCCACACACTCTGTCACAATTACTCTGTTATTTCCTCAGAAGATATGAAACATCTGTAAACCGCGAAGTTTCCTACCAAAAAAATCAGAGCGATTTGGGGAGCCTACTTTCCCTCTCTAGGGTCTCTCAACTATGTGCGAATATTGGCGAAGCGCTATACAAACATGCACAGAATGAATTTTCAGATGAGGAAATAAAGATCATTGACAAAATAGTTAAAATTGCAAGTCTCGCTAGAGCAAAGCGGTCATTTACTTCACTAAGGCTTTACACTAATTAGTTTAATACTATCGAACATCAAATACCGTATATTTTCAGGTATTTGTCCAATATGCTTCCTAAATTTGGAGGTAATTAAATTAAGTATAACGAACCAGCTTTTTCAACCTCTTGACTAAATTTGTCTCTGAAGGCCATAAATTCATCGTATTTAACCTATAAATACATCGATACATATAATTCAAACAAACATTTATATTATTTAGAGCAGATAATAGCGGGACCAACTTTGTATCATTTCCACCGAGAAACTTTTTAAGGATGAATCTGTATTAAACATTCATATATACATGTTAACATACGTCTCAACTGATATAACGGATTGTAGATTTGTTTTGCAATGGTACAGAAAATTTGCAAGCGCCAACTGAGTTGGAGTATGCATGAATAAGAGCCTGAAAGGTAAAATCTTGCATTTGTAAACACACTCCGGGTTTTCGTGCATTTGCATCGAAGTACCTTCAACTTGCTTAGAAATGCTTATTATCACATTTAGATGTTCACCGACCAGTTCGTCATTAATCTCTAGGCTATCCTTCAGATACTAGATAAATCATAAGGATATGTAAGTAGTATACTTGTAAACAGGATTCTTGTATCGTATACAGGGGTTCACCCGTATGTAGTACCAGTAGATTGAAGTCCAACACTTCACAGACGATGGGTTCCATTTCAAATACTTCTGAGAATATTTTGTTAGATATACTTAACTATTAGAGCACAGAGGTTTGGGGATCTGAAAACACGAACTTGCGATATCTAGATTGTTAATGTGTCCTAATAATTTATCGACATATACTGTTCTCCACATATCTTCTAGTTTGATGGCTAAAGTAGTGCAGGTAAACCTGTGATAATTACATTCACTGTATACAATTCTCACATGATCAGGCGTGGATCGTATTCTAAGAGTGACTTTCTCAGGAAAAAACGATTGAAAAATGTTAGCGCCGTTTCCTGAATTACTAATTTATGGCAATATATGTGCTTGATCATACTTTAACTGTGGTTTTCAAATGGTTTGTAGCTAGAAACTTGGAGAGTTGATAAGAATAGTACTTAACGAGCCACTGTTCTTCTTCGAATGTGGGAACATCTAGATCCACAAGCTTGTCTATAGAAAAAAAGTATCAGGTGAATGCGTTATGAATCTACATTTGATCTTTTGAAGCGCATTATTGTAAGTATCCAACCGAATTCGCTGTAGCGTATTTGGAGAATCTATTAGCCAATTCTTATAATGCGTACTGTTTCTTGGCCAAGTTTCTTGGCCATTTTCGTAAACACTTTCCATCTTAATATATAGACCAAATTAATGACATCACAATAGGTGTGTAGGAGCGGGTAGATGAATCAATTTTGGGCAGCACAGGCGTAACAGACGTATGAACGAATAGGTTCGTCTGATATACAATTATATCATCCACCACTTGGGTTTTCCTACTGGTTTTCCCCTTCAAACGGTTCCATACTGTGGGGAGCCAAGTTTACAATCCGGCTCTCTCTATAATCTCCCTTGTTACGACATTTGTATTGAGTTTTGTATACTATTTGCTTGTTATGGACTAAACATAACAATTATATACCGTTATCTTGTTTTGTACGTCAGATATTCGTGGGTTATGGAACTTTTAAGGGGTCCATTAAAAAAGTATATCCTTGAAATCTGATCACGCTGTAAAATTTGTAATTATATCTACAAATGATGAATTTTGATTTTTATGTAGTTATTTCGTACGTCTAACCACAATGAGAGATCGAAACAAACTGTCCGAAATTTTGGATATCATTGAACTAGAGTCAGAAAATAAACCATCTGATAACACAGAAAATAAGGAACTTGATGAGCTAGTGAATCTGGTACATAGCCTAGATAAGCCTTCTTTGTTTAAAGGTTTGTAACACGCCTTGCTTTATACATTTTTGTAGTTTTGAACGTGGTAGAATCAAAATGCAATGTATCGGAGATCATAAAGGAACATGCTCCAGAGGCTTATTCTAAGCATGTAGGTTTTTTGCTGATTGATCAATTTTTTTAGGTAATGGATCCTGAAATGGTTGTAACTGATGCTACCACAGGAATACCATTGTTAGACCAAAGTGATGATATGTCCATGGAATTTGATACAAAAGAAGCTGAGTCTTCATTCACGAAGACGTTTGACCATGAATATTACAGGAAAATAGCAAAATATGCCCCTATAAGACTAACTTACCAAGAGCGTAAACTCATGAGATTATTAGATAGCACGTTACACGTCAGTGAATATACTGACAAGGTTGATATAATTCATGAAGGGAATAAATCGCGTGTAATTCTCAAGGAAATCAAGGAAGTTTCTGCAATTTTGAGCGGCCTCGCAATCGCATACAATTATGAAGCAGGGCAAAAATTAATTCGCGACAGAGAATACCACACTAATGCTGACTTTTTTCGAAATATATTTGAAATAGGGAGGCGATACAAAATTTTAAATCCAGACCGTATGCGAAATTCTTACGGAAAGTTAGTACATTTTCTTATGGATTCCAGGAAGCCTGAAATTCGGGAATTACTGAATTTTGATTGTGTTGCTCCCGTTAATACAGTTTTGAGTTTTCTTTCAAAGAAAAAGAACGGTCTTGCCATGCTTGCCGACCCCAAAATTAAGATAGCCACAATGGAAATATCTCCCGAGGGGAAAACACGATCTCAGATACAGCATGAAATAGCTATGAAGGAGGATGCTGTAAAATATATGGTTTCAAAGTATGCTGCAAAGAAAAGTTCAGGTTTGATTAGCATGAGCTTTTCGTTTTTGGCGAGAAATTTCCAGAGTCATGATGCTGCAGACGATGATGGAATGACAAGTGATGAGGTAGAATCTTGTTTGTATTCCATTTGTGATCACCATTCTCATCTACGTTCTTTTAGACGTCCGTGTGATCTTATGATTTCATATTTGAAGGAAAACTTCAACCCTAATGATCAGAATCCAGAATATAATCTTGCTATAAATGCAGGTTCTGAAGGCTCTCGGTTAAGTCACAACCATTCTAGACAATATACTTATGTTTTGCAATCACTCTCCCTATGGCGTGAGATAGCACATGATATGTTTGCCCTATGGCATTTCGCAGAGTCTGATCTTTTGGATTCAGAGAATCCTTACAGACTTAGGAACACGGGACAAGGCCTTAATAGAGTTCAGGAAGGCCCTCATATATTAAATGCAATGAGACAAATTCTTAGGCGTGTTCAAATGAATGTAGGTACATGGGTAGGATCACATGCAATTCATCTTGGAGATCATAACGTTCCGAATTCATTCATTTTTATAGATAAATACACACAGGTACGTTTGTATTTCATAAAAAATTTTTTTTAGATACCCCGCATTCTAACTCCCATAGTCACATGCCTGGAGAAGATTCCGGAATTGTATAACACCACTCAAGCTATGAAGCAATACATTGATTCTCAGTTTAGAGGACCGCGCAATCTCAAAATGACAATACTCACTGATTTTTTCAGACATGCCTTTGATGGAAGCGGAGCCGACAATTTTAATGACGCCGGCAGCTGCATTGATGGGAGACTGACATCAGCGTGGAATTGGTGTTCCAAGATAGAAAAGAAGCCTTACTTTCCCATTTTCCTACTCACAGGATTCTGTGGATTTGATGGAAGATTTGATGAAGGATAAAGTAAAAATTGCAAAAGTATACATGTGTACATTATTACATTAAAGGAGTTTGTAGAACTCTTTGAATTGCATTTTTATCCAGGGTAGGTGCTTTATCAAAGCTTCAAATTCTTGTTTGCTCAGCATTAGCATGGGTTTGATGCCGCAGCAAAATACTAGGGTAGGCTCTAGAGTTTTTCCATCCTCAAGCAAACGGTTCATCACGAACAGTCTACGACCAAGAGGTTTTAACTAGACAGATAATTTAAAATCAGAGTCGAACAAACCTCATTTTGTACATCTATACGTGTTGCCGGAGGCCAGCCTTGATATACACGTGTACATTGCGATTGCTTTTTTACCAGGGCACGGAACTTTGCTAGAGGTTCTCCTAGGGGATACCTAGTGGCCAGCCCTAGGGAACCGCTAAATCTAACAGAATTACTCAGGCAAACCATAAACCTCAGATATTGAAACATCAATCTCCAACTGGAGACAAAATTCACCAGAAATACGCTAATATACAACACTTGAATATCTAAACTGCGTAGGAGAGTGCAAAAAATCAGGAGACAAAGGCCCGGTGTCACGCCCAATCATATAAAAGGCACTCTAAACGACAACGGAACGAAAAATAATCTATGATTTAAACAAAAAATGTTTCCAGGAATAGTGGATAGATTCGCAGTTGGAGTAGATAGAAATACATAATTGACGATCTAATCAGCCGATGGGACACCAATGCAAAATAATGCTTTCGCTATTTATTAAACACTACAGTTGCAACACTAAGACAGATTTCATGACCGCCTAGCGAGATGAATACGATGGGTGCATACCGCGTAGCATGGTTGATGGTGGTACTGTGTTAACATTTGATCGCAGATTACCCCATTGTCTATTGATTCGAATTAACGTGGATCAGAAAACTTTAATATCTTTAACTATTGTTAAACTTGTTCAGATATATTGAGTTAGTGAACCATATGGCAGGTAGGATTTATTTTATATTGGCTTGTTAGATTGTATTAGTTACCATCTAATAAGCACCGACTTATATGTACCCTTTTTGTATCACGTTGTAGCCTTTCTAATAGGTGATTTATTTCTGAAGTACACCTCGTAAAGAAATTGCGGCGTGGCTAGGTAGTTAGATCTGAGTCAACATTATGGATGTACTGTAATATTGTTGACCCCTAAACAACTTTTCTAACAGGGCACCGGAAATAAACTCCTACATGGATGAAGAACTACAAATAGTGGACGTCTGGGCAGATAACTTAGAAGATGCATTTGAGAAGATAAGAGACGTGTTGGAATTATATCCTTATGTATCTATTGATACGGAATTTCCTGGTATAGTCGTTCGACCAACGAATTACCTTGAGGATTATAATTACCAGACAGTAAAATGTAACGTTGATTTGTTAAAAATTATCCAATTGGGTTTAACGTTTGCCGATTCTGATGGATCAACGCCAAGCAATGTATCAACATGGCAATTCAATTTCAAGTTTGATTTGCAGCATGACATGTACGCTCAAGATTCCATAGATTTATTAAAAGATAGTGGTATTGACTTCGAAAGTCACCAAAAGCGAGGAATTGAACTAGCACATTTTGGAGAGTTGATTATGTCATCTGGTTTGGTTATGAATGAAGATGTTATATGGATCTCATTTCATGGTTCCTACGATTTTGCATACCTTTTGAAGGTTCTAACATGCACAAATTTACCATCTAGCCAATCCAGATTTTTTGAATTGTTACATGACTTTTTCCCGTCGCTTTACGATATCAAGTTTCTGCTTGATGAAAGATCCATTAATTTATCGGGAAGGTTGTCACTCCAAAAGCTCGCTGAGCACTTGGACGTTGAACGTGTGGGACCACAACATCAAGCAGGTAGTGATAGTTTGGTTACATCACGCACTTTTTTCAAACTTATGCAAAGATACTTTGAAAACAAGTTGGATGATGAAAAGTACCAAGGCGTAATTTATGGTCTAGGCAAATCTGTACCTAATCTGGAGATGATGAAAAATACCAGTGATCATTTCCATTCACCCAATTATAATCATAATGTACATTTTACGCAGCCTATTAACTCTTCAGTTACAGGCGTTAAGTGGAGTAATAACATTCAAAACAACAACATAAACTTTTATGATTCTCCATTCGTGAAACCGAAGGATACCTCGATTTTGACGGATGGGATGGTTTTGTACGATAAAAATGCTTTCTCTCATAGGATTGTTTGATTTATTATCCATTTACGCTAAGAATATCTCGTATGTGATATTCGTGATTGAATTGTTAGAATTGTCTATCGAGCACATTATCAACTCTCTTGCTCTAGAGTTACTTCAGACTTTCACACATTTTTGGTCTAAAATATTTTTCATTATTGCCGATACTTGTGACATGTCACATTTTTAACTTTAAATTTTGTATATATGTATTATATGTTAAGAATTAAATTCCGAAAATTTCAATTTCGCTTTTTGGTCTTATGATCTCCGACATGCGACATCTTTGTTTGCACTGTATGTTTTTTGTCGTAATCTACATAAACTTACGGCTGCCAAGGCTACGTCTTCACTGCTGTATCTCGCACTTTCAGTTGGATTACCAGAAGGATATTGAGCGCCTTTTCTTGGATGTAAGGAGTTACAGTAATTTACACAGTCGTTTTGGAATGTTTCCAGTCTACAATCTACAAATGATAACGAGAACACAATTCCCAAAAATTTTACGATTAAATAACCATTCATTTTGAAATAAAGTTTGCTAAAATTAAAAATAAGTGATTATTGATCTACAAATGGATCACAGAATGACATCTAGAAAGACATCTGTTTAGTTCCATAGATCTAATTCCATTTGAATCCAGCAATTAAAAGATCTTACAAACAATTTAGAATACATTTGCAGTTAGGCATATCAATATATTTTATTCAATCGTAAATATGTTGTCCCTCAGAGTAATCATCATTTGTGTTACTGGAATACTTTTCAATTCCACACAGAATGCACAGGCAGCAATACTTAAATGTCATCCACATAAGCAAGTTTGCATTGAAAACTGCAATAGAAAGCATCCAGGAGGCATCGGTATTTTGCGTTCACTGGTTAGTTTTTCCCCCCAATAAGCATTTGCTATAGTGTCATGCTGGGTGTTCTGTGTCTCAATGTCTTTTAAAGAGAACGGCTAATTCATTGCATGTATAAGAAATAAAGGCACAATTTATCACGTTAACTTAGGATTAAAAAGTCAATTATAATTACACTTTCTAGTATATGTTTATTTTATACTCGTGTTTGTGAGAGGATGTAGATTGGTTTCCTGTTGATTTTTTTACCGTTATCAGTTTGTTTTAACGGTTACGTCCTGATAGACCGTAAATACCTCATTCACGAAAATGTTTGCGTAGATATAGCGATTGTGTAATTTTTGCTTGTTAAAGAAAATTCTCCTCAACCTTGGAAAATTCACCTTGCTCTACAAACTCAGATCTAGATATTTTTACAATCACAGATGTCACTAACTAATTTATAAACATATATCTGCAGTAATTAAAACGTGATAACTGGAATAAATTTCATCAACCACAATGAAGATAGCAAAGAGATCATTTCTACTGTTCATATACACTATAGTTTGTGTATTGCCAACATCCCAAGCTGCTCTTTTCGGGTGTAGTTCAGACAAAAGGAGATGTTTAAACAGCTGTGACGAGAGACATCGTACATCTGTGTTCAGCTTCGCATCTAGAAGTGCGGTAAGTTTATTATATTTTGTAATACTCATATAAATATCCAGTGCAAGGCTAGGTGTATTCTTACTGAGTGTGTATTGTATCCCAATAGTGAAAAAAAAAGTGAGCATCCTGCAGACAGGCTTAGAGGATTTAGCAGTTAGGCAATAAAATGAATAACATAGCAAGTATACATTGAAGAACGATAATATTTTGGCTTAGGATAGACAAAACATGGATAAACTTATAGATATGTGCTACTACATTTTAACGTGTTAAAGCAGCGAGTATATCGTTAGTATAATGCTTTATTTTACATAATTTTATAATTCGCAACGTATCAAACACCAAATACAATAGTATATTTTGTGACAAGGGATCCTTTGACACGCGTTTTAATCGATTGTAGATGAAACAGCGGTCTCTCCAGGGATTGTAGCCATAATCATCTATAATTCCAAAATTTACTAAATTTAGTTAAGTTTTGATGAAAAATGGTTTCTTATTCCATGTTCAGTCTCTACTTCGTTTGTGGTAGGGAGTCCATCCACACAAACCCATTAAAGTCTTTATTAAGCTCAGATTTCCGAGCAAATTTTCGTTATAGAAAAATTATTAAAGTTAGATCATGTTTAATGTCTAATGTGTACTACATAGTCCTCGTAGTTTATATTCTAATTGTCACAGAATCCACAGGAGTTTCTTATAACAGGATCCAATACAACCTTCCTGGTAACGTATTTGTAAAAAATGGACATTATTATCGCAACACACTTTTTATATCTAACGGAACTTCTAAGTTAGCCTCCTCATCCAGCGAGGATACGATATCTCCAGTTAAGGTAATGACTTGTTGCCTTTTCTCTAAATTTATTTCAGATTCACCTATCGCAGTTATCTGTTCAATCGAGATCAGAAAATGTAGTCAAGGCAGTTCTTCTTAATCCACAGGATCAGCAGGGTCAATCACGCCTCCCGGTTCAGCTACCAAATGAGACATTTCTCTCTGAATTTGATGCTTTAGTCAGACGTGGAATACCAATGAAAGCCTTAAAACAACTATTTTTTAATCCGGAAATAGACGAAGATGATATTATCGGCGAAAATATCACAGGTATTCCTCCATTTTTACCAAGTAAGGAAGACAAGGGATGTAAGTTATTAGGACAAGACGAAATATCTTATATGGATGAATCAAATGAACAAATAGATCTTGATCCTGAAGTTTATTCTATTAATGACATAGTTTGTCAAACACTAATTTCCTCAATACTTGAATACGAAAAAAACAAAGGAACCCCTCCCAAACTGGATCTTCAGGGTGAGGAGATAGGTACAGATGATTTGGATACAAATCTGCTCGAACATTTTTACGTTTCAGATGAATGTGGCCTTCCTTATCTTTTATACAAATGGAATAAATCATACCTTGAAGGCTTAGAACATGTTCATCCCTCACAGAAGGAACATTACAATAAGGTTTGGTATCAAAAATTAAACAATTTTTTACTGCATCATATTGAAAATTTCAAAAAGGTTATTGAAATTAAGGGGGAGCAATACTTTCAGTTTGAGGAAAGCACGAGTCAGGATAAGCTCCCTAGGGTCAAAATTGGAACAAAATTGGTAAAATTAAAACCTTGGACAGAATATCTTTCTCCACACATACTCGAATTTGTTGCAAAAAGTGAAAAATATAATAGAGTCCTCTCAGGTAAAGGGGCTACTCCCGACCGACTTGATGATATAAGAGCAGAACTTCTCAAAGCATTTATTGCGGAATCTCAAAATCCATTTTTTATCAAGAAGCTGGAAAAGGAAAAAAACAAACTCTGTAAAGAATACGTCAGATTCTGTTACGCTAGACGACATAAGATAAAGGGGAAACCGGTGTCTCCACCTATTATGCCATTTTGGATTTGGCATGATTTTTGGAAACGCAGGGAAACCGTGTTTCAGGATACACTATCCGAGATATTTAACGATATATTGTTGGCTGACCCACATATAGACTTGAAAAAAATAACTGAAGGTACCTTTGATAAGTTTGATGTTCAAAAAGAGAACATTGACGATAAGGATTTAAAACTAATCGTGCATGACGTATATATTGATCCAGAAATCTCCAAGCTAAAAGAACTTGTGAAAAAACAGGAGACCTTTCGTCTATCAAACGATGGACCAAAAAGCGAGCAAACTAATGAGACAGACAAAATGGATGCACCAAAACCTCTCGGATATTATTTTAAGGATGTTATTTCATTTTCAAAATTTGAAGATGCTTATAAAAAATTTAACATGGACAATTTGGGGACCCAGGACTATAAAATATACATTGGACAAATAGTAAAGGGAACAGTATATTCTGTAACTCGGGATAAAGTCGTGGTTGACATTCATGCATTTACATTGGCTACTATGCATCTAAGAAATTATTACGATAGCCCTTATGATGTCCCAATGTAAGTTATTTATGTCTATGAATATTTATCACAGAGGTGGATTCCATGGTCGGTTTCAGGAAGGTGACCAATTAATGTTTGAAATAACTGAGATATGGCCAAATAAAATTACGGTATCCTTAAATCGTATAAGAAAGATGTCTAAATTTGAAGAAATATTTTCGCAATATGAACAAAACAATATTTTTAATGTGAAGGTGCTACAAAGATATAGTAGAGGTGTTTTAGTGCAGTATACAGAAGATTTTAGCTCATTTAATGACAACTCACTTTCGTTTAAAAATGTACATGATCTTGATAACCTAGGTTGGGTTCCAATTAATGAACTATGTGGTGAATATAAAAACTACAATGAATTGATATCCAGAAATCTTGTTGGGAAAACTATTCCTGTACTGTACGATCATTATGACAGTAATAACAACATCCCAATTCTCTCAAATTCTCATGCAGTTCGCAAACTGATGCTTTTATATTTGAACCCGGGTGACGTCGTGAAAGGACGCGTTATTCGTTCTGATAAAAATTTAGCTCTTGTTCGAGTAAGTGGAATAACCTGTAACAAATTTTTTTACAGATTGGGGATATAATTGCCTTCCTTCCTGTTTCAGATATGAGTGAAGACACCTATCAACAACACCTAAACGGATACTCGTATGATATTCCGGCGGTAGTAACAGCGGTAGATGTGAACAAAGAATATGTTCAACTATCTACGAAAACACTATCAAAAGTCACTGTTGAACAACTATCAAATGTGAATTCTTATATAAAAAAATATAGGAAATATAAGGATAATATAGAAACTTATAATATGAGCGAACATTCCAGAGGACATCTAGAATCCAAAAGAGAAAGAGCTCTGGACTACTCGGGCATTGAAATTATGGGACTATCCCAACATAAGGGACCTTCATCTCTGAGGTCTGCCACTACAATAGCAAGAACATATCATGAAGAGTAAGTTAGCACTATACTAGCCCCGATAATATTCAGGAACAAACATAAAAAATGGAACCTGCTGGATGACAACTTCTTGGAAGATGACGTTCTACATGCATTCGACACGAAACGTTGGCAACTTTACAAACAAGACAATTGGGTTGACCTACCAGAGATTGAGCAGATGGTATTCAATAGAGGTTACAATAATAACGACGAAGTTTGCTACTACAAGAGCAAAGGGTATGAGTTTTATACGCTTAACACATTTATATAGTGTCCAATACAAGATTGATTTTACACGACGTAGTTTGGTAGATCTGGATTCATATGATGTGTATCCAGTTAGAATGAGAGACTATCAACCTTAAATTTTGCGATTATTTAAGTGACGATACCTGTGAGGTGCCACTTTGTTGCATGCTGCACTAAAACGTCTCTTCTTTTTCCCAAAAGACTATCGTCTTTGTCGACAACAACTTTTATATAGTTCTTAGTGTGTCCTATTGTGTGGTTTCTCTTAACGTCAGTTTGAGAAAACCACACAGGTAACGTTTTTCCCAAGTAGTGACTGTTACACTCGTAGGAAAGAAAGACCTCGGTAACCTCTCTTGTGCGCGATTTTGCTACCTTGTTAGGGTGAGCCTTCATTTTAGCAGCGGGAGTACCGGGCCTTGGGTAGAATTGTGATATGTTAACAATAGGCAGTTTTAAATCTTTCAATAGTTGTATTGTTTCCAGATGCTCCTCATCTGTCTCAGTCGGAAATCCACAGATAATATCTGTAGCTAATGAACAATCTGGAACCGATTCACGAATCTTGTCAACAAGAAATAAAAATTCATCAATATGATATTCGCGATTCATGGCATCAAGAACACGATCACTTCCAGATTGTACTGGTATATGAATGAACTCAAAAACATTTTTGTGCTTTAATATCTTTGCTATCTCTTCGATATGCCGTTTAATATAAGGAGGATTTGACATACCCAAACGCAACATAACATCTGGGGGAAGAAGCGGGAGTATCGATTTCAGTAAAACTACAATATCAATCCCGATGTCAATTCCATATGCCCCAGTATCTTCAGAAGTTAACCAAATTTGGGAAACCTTTTGAGAGACCGCAGATTCTACACGATCCAATATAGATTCAAGCGTGTAGCTTCCAAGAACTCCTCTAGCTTGTTTCGTCTTACAAAATGTGCAAGAACCAAGGCATCCAGTTGAAAGCGGAATAATCTCAATAAGTTCATTCTGACGAATTTTTGGAAGTTCTAAAGATGGCAACGTTTTTCTTTCTAGCAATACTAGCTTCCGTCCTTGTAGAGCATGTTCAACAACCTCCACAATTCGATCAATTTGTGATGTCCCCAAGAGAGATACCGAAGGATCTTTCAGAGGCGTAAGATTCTTGTCCGCTTGTGGTACACAACCACCAACGACAATAGGAATTTTCAGGTCCTTTGCCTTTCTTATTTCTGTTGCCATAGCATCCTGACTAGGACCTTTAACGGTACAACTGTTAATTACAGCCACCTGAGCCTTGCTCATGTCATCTGTTATGTTATATCCATATTCTGACAAGATTCCCATCATATACTCTGAATCAGAACTGTTATGGGCACAACCAAATCCGCGAAAGTATACTGTTTGAGACCCCGGAATCAAAGGGGTATGATTGCATGTTTCCTTTTCGTGTACCAGCTTCTCTGAAGAATTATTGATTCCATTTGGTTGCTGATTTATTTATATGAATAAAAATTAAAAACCTACCGATGAATCTATATGAGAATAATCTGTGGTAGCTTCCTCAACAGAACCATGTCCATCGATAACAAGCCATCCTTCCGTATCTTCTTGCGGTATTGCATAGCTGGATTCAGTTGACTTTCTCCTTGAGGCTCTAAAAGATGATCTCGGACTAATGTCCGGATCAAAACTTTTGTTTATCTGTGTAGAACGTGATTTCATAGAGTAATTTTTTCTAGTCCGACTTCCACCTATATCTTCGATCAGTTCGCCAGATTCCAAACTTGCGAGCTCAGAACCATTATTTGACTCTATGTCATTAATATGAAGTAACTACAATGTCTAACCTTCATATTTTCCTCCTTTACGATCATATGAACCTATATTGTCTATAACTATGAATTCGTCAATTATGGACGATTGACCGTAGGTATAGTCGTCACTTATTTCGTTTTCACTACAAAAATCATCATCTTTCCCGTATAATTCGTGATCATCCGTATATAATAATTTAAGCCTTTTGAACAGACGTCTTTTTTTGGATTTGTTGTAATATTTGTATGCGATATAGGAAACTAGCGCTATTCCAGCAAGCGTACAACCCACAATGGGTGTTTTAAGTCTAAAACTCATTCTTTAATTTGAATCATAATAAATTAATCACCGAAAAAATGAACAATCACTTCGGAGCTTAAAACTACGTTACTCAAAGAAACTAAAGGTGATATTACCAATAACTATATCAAATATGCTATAAAATACATTAAAACTGTTTCTTAAACAATAAAAATATGTCAAAACATCGATAAATAAACCTTGAAGCAATTACTAGAGCACAAATATAGCACTTCATGGGTCCAAAGAATACAAATATTTAGACCATGTCACACACAAGGAGTTATATACCGTAGTTAAATAAATAAGTCTGTTTAAAGATCGATGGGGTACCGTTTTGGCCCGGCGAGTAGATTCTCTCATACCCAATGTCAAATTATGTGCCTTAGCAGCCAGTTCCCCTTGACTTTTTGGTATTTTTATATTATGGAACAGGTACAATAGAACATTTGTTTTTGGCAAAACTTATGAACTGTGTGTATGATATTCCTTTTCTGAGATATGAACAGTTTCGCAAATATTTCTCTAACACATCCAATGAAATATACTAGTTTTTATTATACACACTATAAAAATAGTTTCAAGCTTATATTTATATGGAAGACATCGTTAAATAGGTTTAAAGACATCTCATGGTTCCATTAAAACACCAATGGGTTTACATTCCAATTAAACCTCTTGTATTACGGATAGTATATCGGTGATGTAGGCAATGAAATGGATTCTATTGGGATTATTAATCCGTTATCTCAGTTTTGCTGCCTTTGGTATATTATTAACCACGAGATCTTGTTGCAACATCTTAGTACCTTTTATTAAGGATGATACAAATAGATGTTATACGATACTAAATGGAACAAAAAATCATCCCGAAAAGTCCGTGAAAAGGGCAAAGGGGTTGATACTACCGCAATGCAATTTAAAACATCAAGCAAATATTTCCCCCAAAAGGGTTGGTATAGAAATATTGAATAAAAGTATAAAATCTTTACACTGCAACACTTCGGCATTTTTGATACCCACTCCAATTGGTTTGGATAATTATAGAGTAAATATTACAAAATTAAGATTGTATTCATCCTCAGATTCTAGAAATAATTCCGCAAAACCAGATCCTACCATAGTTTCTAGAGGCATAAATCAAAATTATGGCAGAAAGTTAAGTGTTAGATCATTTTTTAATCGCATTATCGGCGCCTTTAACTTTTTAAAGAGGTGTATAAATATTATAATTCACCCATCAGTTGCAACTAAGCAATACTACAAATATGCCCACTGGAGAATGTTTGAACGCTTTTCATTTTCTGTCCTTCAAACAATGGCTTCTAATATAAAATCTGCCCCGACTAATCTGCAGCAAAATAAAGTTGAAAACACAAATATAATTTTAATGTTGAAAAATAAAATATCTGAAAGCAAAATGAAGTCAATTCTGGCAACTATGATATTTAAAGATGCATTTTCACGAATATTTCACTTTTTGTGGTTTAGTGAAATAGGTGTGGGATTTGATAATAACCCCAAGGCATTTAGATTATTAGGTAGTATTTTATGCAGTACGGCAACCCTTATTGATTTCGTCTGCAATGTTTTTACATTTGGACCAAAAATGATAATGGGCGCTTGTACAAACGCGGTTAGGCAAATAGGACTCCTTACAATGTCTGCCTCCCAAGGACCATTCTATAACTCGTTTCATGTAAAAAATACGGCAACAAATATTGGCGAAATTACAGCTAAGCTAGAGGCTCAAAATCCAATTTGCGACTTTTCGGGTATAGCATTAGGAATATATCTAACCAATTTGTTGAATGAACAACCATTTGTAATCCAGGCGACAACTGTTATCTTAACATCTTTGATTTCAAACGTGGCAACATACATGTGTGTAAAATCGGTAAGCTTTAAAAATTTGAACCCACAGAGATGTTTTGTTGTTCTTGAAGATTTTGCCAGTGCACTCTTACGGAGACTAGATCGTTATCTGCGCTACCATAAGATGAGGATGGAGATAAAAAGACAAAAGGAAAACTTCAACAGTAGGAATTCAGATGATGAGGAATCAGAATCCATTGAATCCACTTCCAGTAACTCGTGTTTTGATGATGATGAATGTGGAGCTATCGCCGAACTAATATACAATTATGAATTCGATACGGCTGCTAGACTTTTACAAAGATTTACATCTACACATTTATGCAACAAGCTCAGAGCTTCAAGAGGAAATATAGATGAATCTAATGAAAGTAGTATTACTAATAAGAGTACCATTTCTGATAATTATTTGGATGACCCTACTACAAAGCTACCAGATGAGCCTTTAAATTTAGTACAAAAGAAAATAAAAATCAAATTTTTGACACCTGATGATATTGCCAAGAAGGAACCATTATTGTTTCCAGGTCGCGAAGGAGCACTAAGGATGGGTGCAATTAAGTATTCATTAAATGAAATTTCAGTATGCCACGCCACCTTGCTGGAATATTTGAAGATATTCAAGGGGGAACGATTCGTGGTTGTCTTGGGCTCAGACGGTATAGTTGAAGCTGCAATCCATCGTTCTGCTAAACCACGTGATGCTATACTCGCCATTCTTACGTACAATATTGCAGAAAAACTTTGGACCGTAGTCACCGAATCTACCGAAGAGGATTTTATCGATTTTCAATTTAACCAAATATGGGAAATGTTCAAGCGATCCGCAGTTGGACTGAGGGATGTACTTTTGCATCTAAACGCAAAACTTGAGAACAGGAAAGGGCACAGGCTAAATACAGATGGTCAGCAGTTGAAAGAAGAGATGGAAACCTGGAAAAGAGGTGTACAAACTGTAATATATGCATACACAATGGCTAAAGCATGTATTGACGAGGTAATGCTCAATATAGAGGCTGTGAACTGGGATGTGGATAAATTCGAGTTATGTTCACCTGTTAAAGGTTGATTTTTTGCATTTTAGTAGTATAAAATTGATGGTTTCCCTGGAAACGCAGTGAATCTTATATTTGTTTCATCTGATTCAAAACATTCCTTGTTATCCATTATGTGTACATCTGTATAGTATGCTGTTATTAGTGGTGACTTTACCTGACACATCCAACGTTTGTACGATATAAGGTGAAATTAATTTGTAGAGATCTAGTTCAGAATAAGGAAGTTGTAGTAGCAATGCGCTAGATCCTACGGTAGCAGCTTCCTTACCCTGGAAGCTTGCAAACGCTAGAATCGTCTTTTTATCCTTTACAGAAGCGTTTTTTACTAATTCTGATGTGCACATTTCCTTTATCATTTCCTTTTCTGGAATGTCCTTTTCTCCTACACCCATACGCTGCAAGAGCTTAAGCACCTCTTGATTTAACACAGGGTATTCCCTAAACATTAAAGTTATATTATGTTATGTTAAAACAAACCTAGCAACGTAAATCACAGCGCCAGTGTACTTTCTACTTCTGGAATGCTTTTTATCCAAAGCCTGAGACTTCTCTTTACATTTTCTGAATTCTTCCAAGTTTTTATAAAGTAATTTTATTTTCCTGAAGTAATAATCATAGTTAAAACTAGATATAGATACCTGTGCAGATTCCAATCTATACCGGAAGTGAATGTCGGCCATAATTCATTCGAAAGTTTTGTTTCATTTTTTAAAAGATAAACCCATATGTATTCACAAATATGCGGTATAATTGGGCTAGCAATTTTGCAAAATATCTCTACGGGAGATTGTTATTAAAATTCTTGAACAAACCATGGTAAAACTTTAGTAATTTGTAGTCAAACTCGTTTCTGGAGAGTTGTATGTAATTCTGTCTCAAAGTAATAAAGTCATAAAAGCATGCCTTTAGTGCATCTCTATAAATAAAATTCTCGTAAGCAAATTTCGCCTTGTCTGCCAAAACTTTGATTTCATTTTCAAAAATTTCTCCAGCAAATTTGGCCATGTCACTAATATCACTTGAATTCGAGCCAACTTGAGAAATATCAGATTGTGCAGCCAATAATACGGAGTGAAGTTTGAGAACCGCTGCTTCTGCTGTTTCTTTGGAAAAATTTGCATCATCCAAGCTATCACCAGCATCAGCAAGAGCAATTCTTGTTCCATCAGATGTATAAGTTTTTATTGCATCCTCTAGCGTTAGGAAATTTCCTTTTGATTTGGACATCTTCTCAGAATCTACAAGAATGTGACCATTGCAGTAATATGACTTAGGCATAGCTTCAAAATCCTTAACATCCTTCCAAACTGCGTCATGTATGAAGAGACTCATTGTTAAATGATTAAATATTAGGTCTTTTCCAGAAGATCGAAGATCTACCGGATACCAGTAAGAAAAGTCATTCCTCATTAACTCTAATTTCGATAGAAAATCGTTATTACAAGAATATTCACATGGTAGAGAATCAGTAATGCGGAATATATAATCGAATACATCATCGTTTAACTCCTTGGCGTCAATTCCTAATGATCCACAGCTGCTTCCAAAAATGTCACCCTGAAGATAATGAGAAATAGTGTAGTAAGCCATATATATAGTACTATCAGAAAGACTTTCAATCAATGAATTTTTGTTCTTTTTGATATCCTCCCATGGCAGAACTGTCCCCAGACCATAAGATCGACTACACGCCCAGTTATCTAACCACTGAACAACGTGCTTAACTTGGTTTAAGGTGGACTCAGAATAACAAGTAAATTTAGAAGGATCTGCAACGTGGGATGTAACTGACCCTTTCCAGTCTGCATCACCAAATTTTGTGTACCATTGATTACAAATACCAACTACACAGACATCACCCGATCTAGAAACGACACGCTTTGTAGGTTCATAGTATATGAAGGCATCTGATTGTTTTATCATCTCACTTCGAATTTTATCTTTTACATCTGAAACCTTAGAACCCTTATGAGGACCTATATTCATGATTCCGTTATAGAATCCCTTCTTATATAGTATTTCTTTGCATTTTTCCAGTTTTTGTGATTCTTTGCTAGAGACGATTTTTTCTTCTTCACAAAGTTTCATAGCTCCACATGTACCGATCTCAGGAATATCGATTATTGGAACCGGATCAAGAGCACAATATTCTGCATTCACATTATAGTTGTCTTTAAAATACTCCTTCTTCTTTCTCATCTCGAAAATTGTTATATAATCATCCGGAGAATCACTTGGAACACATGCTACAATTCCAGTTCCCTTAAGCATAGAGGCAGTAACCATGGGAACAACATAAACAGTTCCGTATATACTCAGTGGCGCTATTACAGATGCTCCTATCAAATCTTTACCATTATATTTTGCTATGCAATGCAAATTCTCAAGTGTACCAGATTCGGAGTTTAAAAGTGTAATTCCTTGATGAGCCATATTATAGGCGGATCTTTCAGAAGTTATATAAATACAATCACATGATTTGACTGCTTCTTCAATAGTAGCCATATTTTCCACAACTCCAAACGAATTAAACTCCAGGCTTGGATTATTGTATCCAAGATAAGCTCCATACCTATAAAGTTTTAGTGAATTATAAGTAAAACCTACTCTCCTACAGGTACTACAAAAAGATTGGTTTGTCCATATAGGGTTTCTGGTCTTAAAGTTGCTGCCAGTAGATACACACTTTTCGTTGATAATATATCCTTGTAGCTTGCATAATCCTTCCACAAGAAATTTGCAGGGGAGTGTTCCAAAGAACTCAACTTCATCTTTATTACGGTGTATTCCTGAGATACTGCTCCTTCTCCCTCAGATCTATAGATATGGTAATATCAAATATGCAAATTTACCTATCATGATCCGCACATGGCTGCATGACTAATCTACTGAGAATGGATGGTCTAGATCCATACAATAGTGCATTTAACTTCTTCAATCTATTAAATTGCCACTCAACAAATGCATTGTAGTACGGATTCCTATTTGTAGTAATAAATGATCTTCTCCAATCAACTGATACACCAAGCATCTTCATATCTTGGATGGCTAATGGAGAAAAGTATGTTAGCCAATGATCTGGATTCGCAAATTTAGGAATTTCCTCATCACTTATTCCCATATGTTTCATTATTTCCATTTGAGTCATTTGCTTGTTGGATTTGGCAGATAACTTGGATTTAGCCGATGTAAACTTTGTAAAATCCTTTGAATCTATGTCGTGTTCTTTCTGGTTATCTTCGTCGACATTCAAGGTTACTGGGTTATCGCGTTGGTCATTATGGGCCTATAATAGCTCATTAAGTTCATCATAAAGCAAACCTCTTGCAGTTCTAGTTTGATTTTATCTGCACAAGCCATTATAGGCATACCTATCGTGAATGCTTTTAATATGTATGTATTCGTACCTGTGCAGTGTAGCCCAAAGGGCCAAAGCACGGCTTTCCCCTGCGTTCTCTGAAATCTCGCCTGAAACTCTGACTTTAGGGCGCTAAATGCATGGCCTATATGCAACCTTCCATTCATATATGGAAATGGAAAGGTACAAAAGTACTTTTCCCTAGAATGGCTTGACGGCACGTTTGATTCGTAAACCTGTGTATCTTGCCATAGGGAACGTATTGCCGCTTCATTTTCAAGTAATTGTGCCCTCTTTGACATTTTAACCGTTTGTTATGAATTGCTATGAGTACTATTGCTACCTTGTGATAGAAGTTGTGGAAGGAACAAAATGGTGCCACTCATTTGTATATCTAGACACTATTTACCTTATCCCAGGCAAATACACATTTAATATATACAATTGTCATATTCTAATGTAGAATTATAAATCTGTTTTATTCTGGTCATCTACCATGAAGTCTTTGAGTTCCGCTTATCTAACCTTTGACGAATAGAGACTTATTATTTCAATAAGCTTGATATTTTAAATAAATAATATTATGGATGAAAGGGATAGAATTCTAGATCCATCATCAGATAAGAATCGCAAGCTTTCAAAGCATGAAACAATCGAGGGGCTAAAAAAACGCCCGGAAATAACAGCTATTTCTAATGCTATAGCAGCTGGATTGACAAACGCAATCATACAACCTATGGCTGTGTTAAGAACAAGGATACAGTCAATGAATATATACGATCATGGAATAAAAAGTAGACAGAATCTCATAGTATCAATACTCAAATCCTGTAAAAAGGATGGAATCCTATCTCTATATAAAGGGAGTTTGTGTTCAGTTTATACCTCTGCATTTGGATGGCTAGCCTTTAGATTTATATATGACAAAGCTGGGCATCTACAGGTGTTTAAGGATCACGATGATACAAAGCACAATTTGATAAGGGGAGGCGCCAGTAGCTTTATAACAAGTCTAATGCTACATCCGTTGTGGAACGCTAAGTTGGCAATTGAACTCCAAAGTTCTCAAACAAAAATAGATGGATGGCCTCAATATAGAGGCGCGTTCCACTATTTATTTTATACATACAAGGCTGGAGGTCTTAGGGCCATATTCACTGGATTACCAGTGTCTTTATCATCAGTTTCACATCATACCTTGTTAATTGTAATTTATGAAAGATTATCAAAATGCAATTGGTCGTCACAACCCCTTTTAGCGCCATTCGAGAGCTTTCAACCTTTCTTTAATGGAATGGCTTCACGAATAGTACCAACGGCACTATGTTATCCATTGTATGTGAGTAGAACAATGCAGCAATGTCACGGTACGGAAATCACAAAATCTTCTATATCGAGGATCATGTTCTGGAATGCACACAAAAACAAAGTTAAAGGGATGTATGCTGGATTTCAAGTACAAATTGTTCGATCCATGCTTAGTGGTGGGATAATGTTTGCCCTTTATGAAGGTATATTGACAAATATTGGACGGATAGTGTATTTGTATAATAATTAAAGTACTAAGGCACATAAACTACAGTATTTCCCTGCATGGAAATGTAATCTCTTTCTGTTAAGGCCAATATACGTGCCTTTATAACCTAATCGTAAATTTTAATACTTATTATGCATATAAATCTACCTCTATATCAGTGTTCGATCGTTTAGATGCTTCGTCTATAAGATCAATACTTTTCATTTCTTTGGTGTTTTTCATTATTTTAACGATTATTGCATCTATTTTTCCAAAGTCTTTGATGTCTTCACCTATTTGTGCGTAATCAATATTCTGCTAATTCTAACCTCTATTTTTATAAGTTGATTCAGTTGGCTTGTATACCGAACGTGTAAAATCGCTATAGCCAACAAAATTTGAGTTAACTTCTATTAGTTCTTTACCCTAAAGATTTTACAAGTTATTAAATAAGGCTTACAAATAATTTATAAAATTTCAAAATTGAGTTTGGCTGTATCATTGGCTGCAAAATATCAACAAGTGTAGAATGATCAACCGCTAGTTTTTCTTGCACATGCGCAATTTCCAAACTACCATCATGAGAATCATTAAACAAGAGCAACACTGATGCTTGCAAAACATCGCAATCCAGTATGGTTTCATCATCATTAATAAAGAATGATATTTGCACACGGCATAACTGAAATGCCCAGTCGATCTTTCTTTGTTTTGTTTTCAATAGATAAAACTCTTTTATGCTTTTCATTGTTTCAGAAAAACAGCTGTGTAATTTTATTCCACCATAGGATTTTTCTACATGAACATTATGATACTAAAGAAACAATACCAATTATTGGAGGCCAGTTTACGCTGGACATCATCATAACAGTAATATTATTATTAAATTCCCTTGTAAATTCTTGTGATTCAGTAGCATCCAAGAGCATGTTATCTAGTTCAAATGTATATTGAGTTCCAGATCTCAATCTCAGTTTGGCAAGAGATTGCTTTTCAATTTCTAGATTATTTGTGTTACTCAACAATCGTTGAGAGAGTGCTATTCTGTATAAATTTAAAAATTCATCCCTATTGTTCAACAAGATAAAAATTTCTGTGAGCTCATTCAATATATTTTCATCAATTTGCATATTTACTATTAAATCATTCCAATAATCTACAACATGTTTAGCAAATAGAGGGTCCCTTGCAATGTATTCTTCAAACGCTGTAATTTTATCATTAATCCAATTCATAAATTTGTGCATTACCTGAAAATAACGTATTTTTAATTATAGGATTAGGCAAATCTTTAGATTGCTTAGTCAATTTTTCTTCGCAAAAACAAATTGTTACGATATCTGTGGCAGTTACATAAAAATTAAAACGAACAAACGCTTGAATTTCGAAAATACTTTCACTATATTTTGGATTTTATTCTCAGAGTCGATACCGGTCAGAGATTCCTCAATAGCCCTTTTCAATTGCTCAGAAATAGATTGATGGGCACCCTCTAGTTTACTTAAAGGTTTGTAAATTCGTTTCAGTTCCTGTATTATGTATACAAAGGTATAAAACAAACCTTTACTTCGTTATCCATAAACAAGGAAAACAACTGAGTAAATTTATTGAATAGTTGTATTCGCTGGTTAAACAAAAGTGAGGATATTATAGTGGCCAATAGCTGTTCTTTAGTAGACTCGTTAAAGTATTTTTCACAATACATTTTTTCTTCTTCCATACAATGCTGAATGCTTGTTAATTAAAAACGATAGATTCTAACCTGTACAATGTGCAAGTAGTCACCTAAGGACAGTTCGCTAATCCACAAAGGTGCAATTTTTAGATAATAACCATTAGCCCTATCTAGTATAAATGGTTCTAGTTCCATCTTGTACTGTGTTCCTGAGGTTGAATCGAGTTTGTTGAACATTTCGACAATATTGGTAATGTCTGCATCTAAACTCGGATTATCAACCCCTCCCGATCTTTTTGAATCCAAAGCATTTAAAACAACTGATTTCAAAAAGTCCTTGTATGGTTCAAAAATCTGAAAATATTTGAGTTTGTTGCCAAAACAATACCAGTCGTTGGAATATTGCCATTCCATATTCATATATAGTAGGCTGAACCGCCAATGGTACATAGAATCGATCCAAATATGCAAATATTCCTGTTAAAATATGGATGTAATGTTTATATTTTCTCCAATTTGTCAGTAATATCTGCTTTAACTCAGATTCATCTGACTTTGTTGCTTTAAGACGTATACACATCTGTACAGAATAAGATTAAACGAAATACTAACCTTCGTTTTTATATATTCCGATAATGTTTCACCGAGCCTGTTGTATAAAAGCTCAGCATAGTTTGAATCTTTTTGAACACACATATTGTACACAAGTCTAAGCATATTTTATATTGTAATTGAGATTATACAAACGTATAGTACTTGATATAATCATCTGGACGTATTTTTAGCGGTTTTTTATCGTGAAAATTGTCCAAATAATCCAACTCATCCTCAATTCTGCAATATTCCAAGTCAACAGGCTAGAAACAAACTTTTCCATAAACTCGCTTCTTATACGATTCCAACTCTTGTCAAAGGGCACACCAGACGGCTCTAACATCTTATGAAAAGAAGCATCATTTAAATGTACCCAACCTAATGGCGGGCAAAGTTAATTAAAATAAATAGGACAGCCCTTGTACATGTGTAATATATCAAGTTGCTGGCGTGTGAATTTATAAATGTGGATTTGTGACCAGGCGTCGATGTGAGATTTGAAAAATTCTTGTAATGTGCGCTGGACGATATTCTGTAGTTTTATTAATGATTATGATAAAAACAAACCCTAATTGAAATCGGAAACTTTGGTGATGCGCAACTTGCCTAAAAGTTTTTTAATGTGTACCAAAAACGTACCAATGTAGTCAGGGTATGTGGCATCCAACTGGGAACGTGATAAGGAGCTGTAGAAACCAGAGCTGCAAGTCCAGAAACTCCACTAGAAACACTAGAAATATCTTCATTTTCTTTAACTAGTTGGAAAAAACGTTGAGTGAGATACAAATAAGTTTCATCATTGGCAGATATTGCTATAGCACTCAAAGCGTCCCTGGCAGAATCCCTAGTTTGTGTGTCTTGTAAACTTGATATGTACAAGTTTAGCAAAGATTCCGCAATTTTTGTATTCCTTATGTACATACACAAATTTCTTTGTAAAATTTCTGCTGCATGAATTGCACAAAGCCGTACTTTATACTGTGGAACCTTACTCATTTTCACTAACGTGCTTTCAATTGAATTCAATGCACGCTTATAATCCTTGATGTAGTAATACGACATCGCGATGTTGCTTATGGCCTTTGTAGCGAGCCTATTTATCTTGTCGTTTGTATGCCTAGATAGTTTTAGTGCAAATCCAAGAAATAAGGATATATATTCATGATCCAAATCAATCATAGGCATAGATGAAGAAAACAACAAGCTTATAACAGACAATAAACCCTTTATCCTTGAGCAGTCATCCTCAGCAAATGTAATTCTTGGTTCTGTATCCTTTATAAAATCAGAGATTCTTGAATGGATCCTTTCCTTGTAAATCATAAATTCAGAGGGCCCATTGCAACATATTGAAACAACAAGAGAACACAAATGGGAAATCTCGTTCCTAATCTGTTGAGAGCTGTTAAACAATGCACTCTCACTTAAAATTGCGGGCAATAATATTTCTATTATGATACCAATTTTATTCAGCTGTTGGAGTATTGCTTGTAGCAATCTCAGCCTTTTCACAACCTGTAAGTTGTAACCCGTAGTATCATTATCGTCAAGTGTTGAAAATTCAGACATTTGTAAAATATTGCTAGTCGTGTCATTATCTAGGACCAAATTAAAAATTGGTGTATACAAATCATGATCATCCAGTTTATAACCATCCAAAGTCAAACGAAATGAATCCATAAAATCAGAGATTCTATCAAGCGTGACAGTTTCAATCTCCCTCCTTACTAATGGGTAAAGGGATTCCCATAGGGTAGTTTTCTCTTCCAACGGTAACAAGAGGCTTGCCCTCATTAAGCTACAGCTGATTTCGAAAAACCCTATATGATTCTCTGGATAACTTTGTGGTGATTGAGACAAATAATCTAATACACTAGTTACAGTTCCGAGGTTATTTATGGAATTATTCGAAAAGAGAAACTGAAAATAGCCATAACAAAATATAAAATTGTAGGTGGAATGGTTGTTAGAATTCGAAGAAATTCGGTTGTTCGGCCAAGGTTTTCCAGCACGCGCTATGGAGCTGGTTATTATGCTAATCAAGGTGTTTGACACATCTTGTGATGGAGCAGCACTTTGCCTGATAGAATCATGATTCACAAACGGAATTGCCATAAGTATACGGTGAACAGCTTTTTCATCCATGAGTTTGGTTGAATAACTTGAAACTTTACCCACAAAAAAAGGGAAAAGACCAACCATGGCGGCATTAAGCACACAAACATGTTTAGAAGTATGATCACATGCTTCAATCAACCAATCAATATACCTACCAATATTCTCTTTAGAAATGCAAAAACTAAATGACACAAGTATAGCAGTACAATACAACTGAAACCTCCAGTGCAATAGTCCCTGTTTATTGATAGATATCCCTCCAGAAAGTGAATCTAATATATTATTTGGGACATTAGAATCATAGTCAACCATATATTCTTCTCTGGTATTTAGAAACAAAACAAACAGAGAATCATATTTGATCATCAAATTACCGTTGTTAGATGCAGTAGAAACTACGCTACAAATGAATTCAACAAACTTTGAAAAAAGATTGCTACAAGATAATATTCTCTCTATTAATGATATCTCAAAAATTTCAGGTATCGTGGCTAAGGCTTCTGATTCGTAACTGTCGGAGTTAGATTTTGGAACAAGAGATAATCCCTTATCTAGAGTGTAATCAATAATAATATTTCGAACATCTCTATGAACAAGAACAAAATCCTTTAAAATACCACGTGCAAGAGATGACAGCTGTTTATAATGACACGTCGCACAACTTAATACAATCTCCAGCATTTTAATCCGTTCATTTGTCGATTCATGATCAAACTTTCGCAGGTTTAAACGACTTTGATATCTATCATAAACAATGGATAACCAACCCCCTCTTGGAACATCTTGCCAAAAAGACAAACGATTCAAACCATAATAGTAAGATAGTGAAGAAATCATGGATCTACTTGCTGTTACAGTTATTCCTACGTTGCAATTATTCTTTAAGGCATATATTATTCCTTTATCATTTATATTTTCATCGTTCGAATGGGCATTCCTAACAATATAAAGGTTGATCAGTTTTAACAACTTCATGAGTATGTTTGTTACTGTTAAGTCATCCTTAGAATCAGAAAATGCACCATATTTTTCTATGATTGATAATATTACGGATTTAACAAAGTTTTGTAGATCAAAAACTGGAGTAAAATCAATAGGTGTTACAAGTGGTAAACCATAAGCATCAAAACTTCTGTCATCCACAGCAAAATCTTTTAACCCCTTTAAAATGTATTTACAAAGAATACATATCCTATTAATCCTATTAAAAAGAGAAAGGGTATGATCAAAAGACAAACAATCAGACTCAGTAACAAAAGATGGTACATTAATATCCGACAATATATCATGCGATAAACTCAATATTCGAGAAATTAACCAGCTAAAAAGCCGTTTTACAGCACTTAGTTCATCATCTTTAGCAATATGCCAATCAATATGACACAGTTTGTCTAAATTTAAACGATTTGAATCGTCAAAACACTCCTTTGAGAAATTTTTTGCAAACCAGGGAACATCCCACAATATGAAGGCATGGTTCATATTTTCATCATTATAAAATATCTCAGATGTAGATTTTGAATCTACGAAATAGACACCTATAAGAGAATAAATGGCTCTGCTAATCAATTTTGTACAAGATTTGAAAACAGATTTTGATTTGTGTTTCATTCCAATATTTGATACATAAAGTATATCGTTGATATATGGCAATATCCGAACGTTTGAGAACCTAACTAGTCCAGAAATACAGGATATATACCATATTAAACGGTCTTCACCAATTTGGTTAGAAACTAAATCAGAATCAGCTTCAAGTTCATGTTTCAAACGCGCTAATAATGGTTTTAATACACAAGTTGTTGCTGTTTCAGGATTTGAATAACTCAGACACGATGCTATAGCGGTCATATGTTTTAGAGGATCTTTCCTGGATGTGTTATTAATGACCCACTTGTAAAATAATGTGTACACTTCTGTCGCAGTACCCGCATCTACTTGCGATAAAATCGTAACTACCGCTGAGCGTAATAAAACAAATGTTCCAATATCGAGGGTGTTCATTAGTGAGTTTGGTGTCATGTTAGGTTTTGTAAGCTGACTTACAAATTTCAATAAGGCATCAAACCAATTTAGGCACCAAATCGGAAAATGTTGTGAAACGTGGCGCCTCTGCGCCAATATTATATCCAAAAGATTTATTGCATCATCTAAACTAGTGCAATTCTCTAATTTTCTCATCATTTTCAAGTGTGTTAGATCGTCATTTGCTTCCGATTGTACTGGTATGTTCGAACTAAAAAACCCACCTTGAACATTTTCCAGTGCATCAAGCCTCAATGAGTTAATTTCCTTTACAAAATCATTATCTGTATTTTCTGATAGCCCTTTTGAGTAACAAAGCTGAAAACACCTGCACTTTTCTTCATATGATAATTCAATATTTGATAAATCCATGCAAGGTATTTGTGAGAATATTACATTGACCAGTATAAGAATCTGTCCCGTTTTGAAGGGATCTGATGTATCTATTCCTTTCAATGTAACATCAAGAATTGATAAGAGAGCCTCGGGCATATATTTTATAATTAGAGCAGAAAGATGGTAAAAAATTCGAACTGCCATTATAACTTGATGAGGTTCGGTAACAGAGTCACAAGCTGTTATCATGTGATCGACAATAATGTTTAAGAGTGGATCTGGTTGTATGTAACACAGTCTTTTTATAGCATCTTCGTACGCATTGGAAACCTGTGGATGTCTGGAATGAAGTCCTTGTAGTGCCAATGAGTAGAATAAATCTGCAATAAATTTATCATTATTATTGTTCAATTTATAATCCACTGATTCATTTCCGTTATTAGACATTCCACAACCGACCCTTATCCTGTTAAAAGTCCTTTCACGGCAAACTCTGCGTGCATATGAAGCAATAAAATTCTTGGTAAAACGCGCAATATTTGTCGTCCATTTTCCATTATTTGAAGGGTGTGTATATGGATATATTGTATTGACTAGAGCTGTTATGTAATCAAAGATATCGTGTTCACGGGGCTTCATATAATCCAACTTTGGAGGCATTAACAATACCAGGATTTTGGCCAATTTTTTACAGATTTTTACCCTTTTATCTGATAAAAGTGTGTACAAATTTGGTGTTTTCTCCTTTATCTTTGAAGAAGAGACCCTATTTGGTATATTGAATGACAGATAAAGAATGTTAAATAGCTGTGGTATCTTACTAGATATGGTAGAATATAAAGGTTTGCCTGTTGCCCATCCAAATTTTACTGCTCTAAATAAAAGTGTGCAAATAAGAGGATTCCATGTGGGTACCCTATCTCCATTAATTAAATCCCACCATTTAAAAATTGTTCCATCAATTAGACAATTATATATAGTAATGTTAGGACATAGCAATGCAACCAATCTAAATTGCAGAAACACTTCTGTAGTCCCTGTATCAATTTCTAAGCGATTTCCAAATATATCTTCTAATAGTTTTTTACCTATATCGTCTCTGAACAACCAAATATGTCTCATAATCCCAGACAAAGTTACTATGGAATTAATCCATTCTGTCTTCTTCAAAAGACTTGTAGCTATTGAAGATGTGTAATCCCTATTAAAATAGCTTCTAAACTCTGTCAATATGACTTCAATACGTATAAAATAGAGCCTTTTATTAACATCATCATATAGACAGTCATAATCCGATTCCCAAATTGATGGCAACTGTGCCAAAAAATTATCCAAGATAGAATTCAACAACTTCATAGAAAAACTCTTAACTCTGAGAGTCATTTTCTTTTCGTCAAAACCGATATGTTTCAACTCAGAAGAACCAACATACAGCTCTCCTAGCGCTTTATTTTCATTTAATGTATTAAACGTTGAAATGTACCATAATTTCTTTGCTATATCTATTAGGGTTTCTATACATCCGTCTGCGATTACTGATATATCACCAATGGTATATTCTAGGTAGCGTTCTACACGAACCAACATATCATACCATGTTCTGGATTCCCAAGAAGTATTAATTAATTCCAGAAGTTGTCGTGATTCGTGGCTAAATCTGTCATTGACAAATTTGGGCAACGATCTATCAACACTGGAAGACAAACGAATGAATATGTCTTCCATATCTACTGAGCTAAATTTTCTAAAACAAAAAAAATCTGCATTATGTACATATTGTTATCCTAAAATAAATGAAGCGTCCACTTATTACGCTGGTATTTTAGAAAATCTTCAATAGTTTGTTGGGTCAAACAAGTTAGAAATATGTAACAGTTATGGGTCACACATTTAATATATTTATTCACACCTGGTCATATTTTTCTTTTTAAATTGGATATCCATGTACAGTTGTGTTATTTTATTCCGCTACCATACAAGAATATTATATATCCTATCACAGGTCGTATGTATCCCTATATTGCGTAATTGATACGAAGACACAAATCATTACAGTAAATTAATGCAATAGTTGATCCATATAATTAGTTGGATGATGCAAAGCTCAATCGTGTAGTTGTAGAGTTTTGGGTCAGTAACTTGCTGGGACATTTAACGACAATCTTGTCTGTGCAAAAATTTTAACGCATGAAAAAGTATACATTTGACTCTTGATATTCTATAGTTGGTACGAAATTTGAAACAGGTGGCCTACACAAATGCGTCCTTGTCGATCTGCTTCAAAATTCTCACGAATGTACCGATTGTAAAAATTTTTGGATGCCTGTGCATTGAAACCTTACTACATCCATCAACTATATATAGAAAATAGAGTTACTAGAGCAAAATTTAGAGAATAATGTCAAAGGGTGAAAAGAATAATAAGATTCGCACATTCTTCAAAGCCATAGGGTGTGCCAAAACTAATAATTCTGGAGGTTATAATAGTTGTGTGTATAGCTTGTGAAGCGTTCCGTATACTTCCCATTCATTATTTACCCTTACAAATACACTATAAATATATTCATTTAGATAACTCTGTTTCAAGCAAAATAGAAGAAGGAGATAATGTTAATAAATCTCTGGTAAAGTGCTACTTGGATAACATAAAAAGCATTTCTACCCAAACTCGTGCGACTCCCGGAAAAAACAAGCTCGTGCAGACCATAATATCTTTTAAAAACCCAATTAGTACAATTAATATTGAGCACTTTAAAGAACTATTCGAAAAGAATGTTGAAATACATAAAAGAGGCATATTAGTAGAAAGGAAGAGAGCTGCTATAATTCGAGTAGCCCATATCGTTTCCATAAGGCTAAATTCTTCTGCACACTTAGCGTTCTATTTCTTCTGTATTAATTCGAAGACTAAAAGACCTAATCTTCCGAATATTAAAGCAGGTTGCAATATCATTAAATCAAAGTTAGAATCTCAGCAAAGGTAATGTGTTTCTACCACCAACATCATAGTTTAGATATGTGTTGCACTTACTAATTAAGAATTCTATGGTATGGTTGAAGAATAAAATTGTTCTAAATACGTCAATCAATAAGTTTGAATGCAGAAAAAAAGGAAGGATAAATCCTGTATTAATTTCGTTTTATATTCTATCTAATTTGGTTAATTCGAAAAGATTCTACCCATTTTATAAACTTTTACATTTTAAAAAGGACCAATATTCCCTGTCAAAGTCCAGTCAAAAAGAACAGGTTGCAAAAGATATTGCACATAGAGCCATCAAAAATTTAAAGAACAAGAGCCATGATAGTGATTTTAGAGGAACTTTTAACATTGTTTCACAGCTGGAATTTTTTACAAAAGATCGCTACGTAAATTTCGCGACCACGCTATAGGTTTTAAATGCTCAATAGCTATGTTGTGGCCAGTAAACTTGACTACGAGGGCAATTAGTCGATTGCAATTTTTACAAGGGAAACACAAAGGCTCAAAAAACCTACTAATAACTGTTTCTGGAGGTGGGTGTTCTGGATTTCAGTATAATTTTGAGCTTATTGATAATACTGAGACCAAATTTAGGTATTTTAAATTTAATAGTTATCTCTATACGCAGGGTAATTTATGACAAAGACCTAATAAAAGTATTAAGCAATGATGAAAGTTTGTCTATAATATCTGGATGCACTGTAGATTATAAGCAAGAACTTGTTGGATCCAAATTTGTCTTAGATAACATAAAAAATACTTCGAGAAAGTGTTCCTGTGGAAACTCGTTCGACTTAGAAGAATAAGTATACACATGTAATTCATTTATATATGTTTTTGGTTTGTGCAAATCTAAATCGTACTACTCTTATTGTGTTTCTGTTTCCTAAATAAATTATCCACGTAAGAGGAGTTTAGGAACAATTTCTAAAATAGATTTATTATTCGTGTAAAATTTCCAAATTTTGTCGTTATACTTTTAGAAATACAAATTTGTGATATTACCTTTATCCGGCCAAATAGATAAGGCTATATTATCCTCCAATTCTAGTTGAATCTCTAAAGAATATATATGAACGTACCCAACTAATTAATCTGCCCTAGGTGTAAGGGTTGTGTTATATGTGCGTTATTAGTTCCTATCCTTTTAGACCCTACGGATTTTCCGTAGGTTTTGGGGACCTTCAGACCTTCTAGAAGCAGCGGTTCTCCGACGTTTTATTTTCCTCCTGATCCTTATTACTCTGTCGCGAGAGAATTCGAGCTTGTTTTCCACTTCAAGAGGTTCTTCCTCTTTGTCGAAGCTTCCGAGGAGTCTCCCAAAGATGTCTTCCAGCTTTTCTTCTGGAGCTCGTAAACTCCTTTTCTGTTTCTATTTTATAGTGGTCTTTTTATTCAAAAGATACTTTCCAAGCACAACTTATAGCAGTGCCTTATGAAGCAAAAATTGTAACAGTAGATATAATCGATAGGAATTTTGGACTTGTACCACATTTATCTATAACAGCTCCATTATTACAGTTCTCCCCTCCGACACTTATATTACGAAAGTCATCAAGCCCTGTTTTTTTAACCAAAGTATTTTGTAAAACTCTGAAATAGAGTACAGTATATACCAACGCGTTTAACTGAATAAGATGTACTAATAATTTGCACAACCAAAATGTACAACTCTTTGGCTTACTAGTAACATATCTAATAGTTTAGAATGATAACCCGTGGATAACTGAACTTGTTATTCTAGCATTTTGTATACGGTAGAAACTTAATTACTGCGGATAAATTATTCATAAACTAAAAATATTTTCGTGGTCTAAGAACTATGGTTTCATAAAAAGATATTTCTCAGTACCTTTTGGTCAACCAAAAACGAACGGGAATATTCATAAAGTAAATAATTTAATGAAAATTTTTTAGCTATTCTTTATCTTTCTAATTGTACTTATTCGATTAATTAATTATTGAGCATTTATTCGTGACCTGGCAACATGTATCCTAACTTTGTATTACGTTTTTTAAATACAACTTTTTTCACACTAGACACTTTACTCTAATCTACCATAACTATCATATTTAATCTAAATATAATTAAGGATAAAATTTAGATATTTATCATCCATTTCATGGAGATATTTTGTATCTATTTTGATATTAAATATCATTGTAACATTTTACTTAGTTTTTATTATTTTTAAAACGTGTCTTTACCATAACTTCAATTGAATCTTAGAATACTTGTTATATGATTAATGGAACCGTTTTTTTGCTCAAAAGATTTTCGCACCTGAACTTTGGACCCATGTAAATATGAACTATAATCTGCGGTAGCAAAGACTATATAAATCTCTATAATATATATGAATATATTTAAACAATTTAAATGACTGTGGATAAGATAAATACGGAAATTTTTATAATTCCGTGTTAATTTTATTTAAAATTTCACTCTGGTTCAGATGTGGTATGTGGTGTATTCCATCTTCTAGTATTAGGATACTAATGCGAAACCCTGATATAACGGGGTCGATATACATCCACAAGTTGTTTACTGCATTTATTTCCAATATTATTCCAGAGCCTCTATGGCTAGTGTATGATGTTTCAAGTTGTTCTATGGTAGAGGGGTTGAGGGTATCAGTTATGACAGCAGGTTTATTATTTGGAATAATAAGATTGTTTCGCACGTTTTCTGGTCCAGCATCTCCCCCAATATGTTGGACTTCTTCTTCATCATCACAAGAATTAGGATGATCACTATTTTGATTTTTCTCACTATGTGACGCTGAATCATTAAAGAAATTGCTATAAGATTCCGTTCGAGAAATACTATATAATTGAGCCTGTGATTCTAAAATAATTTGTGGGAGAGCGGCCGATATACTTCCATGCCTTTCCAGTGCATGTTCCAATACTAAAAATGGAATATTTCTTGGAATTTCCTTTTCATTTAGAGGTTCAGGCACTTTGTATGGATATTCAGGGAGATAAATATCAAATCTTAGAAGATCATACAATATTTTTGTTTTTCTCAATAGTTTTACAGATGAATATATAAATGGTCTGTGCCTCTGTAATCCTTCCATGCACGCTAAGAATAGTTCCTCCTTCCACTGGGACCTTTTTAATATCATTTGAAATTTATTGAGTGTATCAAATGAAGAATAAGAATCAGTTACTGTGACACTCTCCGAAAACCACATGGATTTTATTCTTTCAAAGCATTTTTTGTTATATTCCACAATGTATTGGATATTATTTAGCAGAGAATTTGCAAACTGTGCTCTCCTCCTATTATTATCAAGTTTATAAACATTTTCCACAGACTTATAGGCAGATAGCTGATAGTCGGTAAAATAAAAATCTACGAAGCTCATGGCTAGGTCAACAATCTGAGTAGACTTCATATCATGTAGTTGTGGTTCAATTATTTCCCTAATATGAAGTAACAAGTGCAGAGAGAAAGGGGTCCAAAACTCCAAACCATAAATAGATATGCAAATGTTTACAAGGTGCATTGGCTCCAATTTTTCTAACCTAGCCTTACATTCCAAAGTATCAAATGGACATGGTGGTAATGAGACATAAGAGTGGATATTCGTTTCAATTACTTTATCGTCTTCATATGGCGAACTTGACCCTTCCTTTAATGGTTGAATCAAGTTAGACCCAGTGATATACATGATTAATGGTGTTAGAATTCTAGTTGTTCTATTTCTTGTTATATACATCGCATGCAACATTGATATCATTTGAGTTGGACTAAATTGATATAATCTGCTGTATATGTTCCTTAGACAATTCTTAAATATTTCATCAGTCTGTAAAATAAGCGAGTCAATCATTTGGATGTTTTTTGGCTGATGAGGAACCGATGAAATAATACGGGCCAGTAATACCATTAATTGTTGTATTGTTCCACCTGTTATCAAATGGAATCCATTTGACAAAAACTTGTAGATTTTTATTATATCACAAATATCATCAAAGTGATACATCTTGGAAAGAATTCCTAATGAGGGAATAAATATGTTTAGATTTTTATTTGTGCCATTTTGTGCCCACTTTATGTACCTCTGAAACAATTCTGAGAATAATTCAGCGTTTTTGTAGCGTAATCTATACATTCCAAGAATAAATGCATGGCATTGGGCACAGTTCATAATTTTCAATACACTCCTGTTTTCCATCACAAAAGTAGATATTCTATCTATACATGTTGTATCATCAATCTTAATCTGCATTTTACCAAGGGTTGCAATTATTTGCGAGAAATCCGCAGGGATAAGCTTTTGTAGGTCATACGTTATCAATTGATTACAAAGAGAATCTACAAGTTTCTGGCTATGAAAATTATTCTTATTTGAATTTTGTAATAGACTGCAAATCTCCATAGGAGATAGATTATGCAGATTCCTTGAAACAAATGTTTCTAACGATTCTAAGAGTGGTACTAGTTCGCCAGTATTGTCACGGTGGCAAAACTCCGATAAAATATAAAACGTTTCTTTATCGAAAGGTAACTGTTTAATCAAAGTTGACAATTTCTGGACTAATATTTCTATAATCTGTGGAGCGTCAGAATACTTGTAATAAGATGAAAGTCTTCTAATTACCACAAGCAAATCTAATAAATGCCACCAAACAAAATTAATACCAGCAGAAGTTAGGCCATAGCACTGTCCATTTTCCCTTTCTTTTATAGCATAATAATTATATTGCCAAATGTCAGAGTGGTATGCATCGGTTTCACTATATTTAAATAAATCCTCTTTGAGAGTGCAAAGAAATCTGGAAATATCAATCACCTCTTCTGAAGAAGTCTTCTGTAGTGGAAAAACATTCAAAATAAAGAGTTTCACAAGCAATGGATGATAATAGTGGAAGTTATTAATAAAATAGAGGCTTATCCAACTAGTAAATGGATATCCATGTTCCCAGTTACTTGTGTTTATTATTCCATAAACTAACATACAAACTACATCTTCTGATAATATATTTTCCCTTCCTATTGCATTAATCCCCATACATCTAGATTTTGGATTAAAATAGTAAAACTCAGAAGACAATAATGCATGAAATTGTTCGTGTTTATCAATGGTTATTGGAACATCGACAGCATTACAATTCGTTTCTTTATCGTGGATACTGTTTTTATTTTCTTCAGTTTTAACGAATATACTTTGATTGTTTCTTAGACGAACAAATTTGTTAAAACCTTCGCAGGGAGGGGTACCATAGGCACTTTTGTTAAAAACTTGGTTTCTACGTTCAATGAGAGCGTCTTTTCCCTGAAAAATAAAGTTATATAATAGCCATTTGTTCATAAAAGTTGATTTTCTAGCTTTTCCACTTTCAGCATGATTCACATTTGCTTCACTAACGACATACAGGCTATGAATAATCCTTTTTTCCTCAGATAAACGTTGTGATAGAGCTTTAAGGAATATGTAAATTAAGTTTGAGGTGCATAAACCAGATCTGGAATGAGCCTAAGAGTTTAATGTATCAAATTTGACATTCTTACCTGAAATAAGAAAAGCAAATGCGGAATATCTATCCTTTTAATGTATTTTTTGAGTGGTTTGTCATATAGAACACTTTTAGACGCTGACGTATTTATATTTGGAGCTTCTAAATCAGATCCCAGACTTTCAGAGGTTGAAGCCACTTCATCACAGTGTAACATATATGTATAGATGAACCGTGATATTGAGTGCTTACGAAAACCCAAAAATCCATCGCCAATCAATTTACAAGGTCGTTTAGCATAAGGGATTCTAGATGAAACTGTCCGTTCTGATATGAACGGATATTCTGCTATGAATTTCAGAAGGTGTTTTGGTCCTTTGGATTTTTTTCTGTCTTTAGGGCGATTACACTTGTAGGCATTTTTAAGCCTATCACGGAATCTTATCATTGTTCACTCGTCGCATTTTAATGATATATATGGAACTTGTGTTACAAATTTAATACATCATACCACTTAGCCAGTGGCCTCTTCTCATTCCTTTGGGTTGGGTGTCATCCTCCATAGCGGGTACCAGGATGTCATTTTATCTCTGCAAAATGTAAAAAATTTACTACAAACTTTCGTATTTATCTAGTATAAAGATAAAATTATTTAAATATATGGTTTATTTTAAAATGTGCAGGGGGAATATTCCAAAAAATGCTCTCGACACTATGTTGTTTAATCACAGTCGGAATTTTTCTCGACAAATGTGATTGTCTAGCGATTAGTCCTAAAAATACCAACGATAAGTCATATCAACAGATACAGAACATCTTGACGAATGCGCTTGGCGCAAACATACATGGCAACCAAAACGACAGCGAGTCCGTATTTCCCTGGAAAAAATCAACAGCTGTACTAGAATACCACAACATATTACACTTTAACGATGAATCGGTAATTTTACATGCGGGAAATTAACAACTCTTAGGAATTTTTGAACAATCATATTTGTCATTGTCACATTGAAAGTAAGTTTATACTTTTAATTTTTCAATCATTCAGAAATACCGGAAAATGGATTAAATCACATTATAAGCGTGTTCAATGGCGCTATTTAATATCATACGGTATCCTGAGGAGTAATTCCACAGGCATTCTTGACCCAACTTGGCAACAACTTGGTCAACACTTTCAATTTATGTTCCTTTCTCATCCATGGAACATAGTCCCAGTAGTTCAAATACTTTGTATCCCACCCAGATGACTTCAAAAGTCGCTGTTTGTATAGAGTCTTGTTATTCATGGGTGGAGGGAATACATCAGTAGATTTTTGCAGGTAGTGGAATGGACCATGAACCTCTATAGAACACTTTTTAGTCCTTATAAACTCCTTTTCATTTTCTGGAATGTTCAAACTTTCCGGAAGTATGGCTAAATCAACAATTAGCCCGTATTCAGTAACATGCTCCATGACACAATTTATAGAAAAGAACTCCTTTAGCAGCGCAGAAATATCCAAATGTAACCCTGAAGAATTTATATTAGAAAACCTATGGAATCTGGCTGGTATTTTTTTAATGTTTTCTAGGGCTTCATCTGAAAATTTGAATGTTCCCTTTTTATATTCGAGGGAATATCCTAGGTAGGCAGAGTGGACATTTGCAAAGAAAATATCTATTTGGCAGGTTTTATTTGGCAATAGATACGCTGAATAGTGGCCAGAGTTGCTATTTAGTCCAAGTCTAATTTGTTCCATAACTTGAGGTTTTGGAGGATTAATGAATATGGGAAGCTCGAACACTTTGCGAAATAGCCGATCATTGTAATATCCTAATATGGAAAAGCACTTCAGCAATGTTGTAAGTTGGAGCAGATTATATTCACTTGCATTTTTAAGAACCCTGGTTATGATATAGTCCATAAGTTCGGCAGGGGGGGGTACATGACATTCCATGATACTGTACACAAAATTAAATATATCAATTCCCATTTTCAAAGAATTTTTTCCTGAACATATAATACCATAAAGTTTATCAAAGAACTTTTCATCAATATATTGTACAAGGGAAAAATGTCGGATAAAGTCTGATGCTTCGGCCAGTGTCAAATTATCACTATTTTGAACTATATGGGCCAGAGCCTTAAATAGATCATTATCCATGTAATCACTTTTGGCACAGACAGATAAAACAGATAAAATATCCTCTTTATTAAACGCCTGAGTATCTTTAGAGTTTTTAAGCATATGTCGAACTTTAGATATATATTCCTTGAGAATAATATCAGACTTATAATCCAATTTCATACAATATCCTATTATGGAGGTAAGCTGTTTGCAGTTATATGCAGAAATGTTCTTTTTTACATAGTTCAGAAGTGAATCTAAAAGTACATAGCTCTTGGATTGAAAGAATGCCAGTGAAGAAAATATCGAAACAATCTGCTTTGGTGTAAATGCAGGTATATGTTTCAAGACGTTGGTATCACTAGACAAATGATTACTAACTCTAATTTTATTTACATAGGAAATGTGTTTTAATAAACTTTTCAGTATTCTAAAGTAAAATATGTGGTCTTTCACAGACTTAAATATTTCTGGAGTTATATTGGATGACTCTGTCATGTCTTTGACGATTTCCAATGTTGCCACTGTTTTTGGAATGTTCATGTAAAAGTAAGCAACCTTATTAGCCCAAATACTCAGGAGCTCCTGAATATCAAATTTGTATTTTTTGTTATCATTTATATTTTTTTTAAACACACCATTGAATTTGTTTTCACCCTTGTCTTCCAGATACTTATAAAAATATCCATCCAAAAAGGTGGTGTCATTTTTTATTTTTTCCTTTTCCTTTTTTATTAGTTGGCTAATTTCCAGGTGTTTCCATGGTTTTCTAGACATTAGTTGTTCAGTTTCTCTTCTGGATGGCGGTTGTGCCACTATTTTTCTGTTGAAAAGATCTGCCATTGTTAGCTTTTCTTTGATAAGGCCAGGTCCTTTTCTACTTGGACGCTGATACGACATGCCAGCATTGTCTTTAAACCTATCATCAAAGTTAGGACTAATAATGGTATTTGATAAAGCGCCATTCTTATCTTTAACTATCTTATTAATAATATCCGCTACAATGACTTTATCATCATCAGGTTCTTTAGTAGCCTCAACCTCGGACTTACCAGATTCTGAAGCAATCCTTTGTGAATAGCGTCCATGGTTTTTTGAGGGATTTCTGAACGATTTAGTATATTTGCGATAGTGAGGTCCCTCAACAGAGTTGCTTATCCATGTTAATGGTGGTAGAATTGAACAATTAGTATGATATTCATGCGTATATCGTCCAATGATTTGAGTATTGATTGATATACGTGACGATTGACCGTTTTCCGCGATAATCAATTGTAAAAAGAGCAACCACAAACTAAATCCCCTATACACTCTGTGATTTGCATTTTTAAAGATCATTAGTTGAAATGATTATCTTTGGCTGGAACCAATGACGAGATGACAAACTAGTTAATAACCGCAGGATTCTTGTTCCATACTTGAGTTTCACTATTAATTTATTACGCTATTTCCATTTTTTAAAAGAATCTAGAGACGTATTACCCACAAGATAATTTTTGTTAACAAGTAGTGTACGGGGGTAAAGCAGTCGACTTCGCTAACCCTTAAAACAGGTAAATAGAAAGGAGATGTATAACTGAAGGTAACCTTTTCGACTGTATAAGATCGATATAAGATGGATCATTTCAGTGAATTTTGTGGCTACTAGCACCGGATTCTGGAGACCAGCCTGTTGTGAATTACAGTGAAAGACGAATCATAGACCACTTTATTATTTTTGGAAACGAGGGTGTGTTTTCAAAGGATAGTTATTCGTTTACCGTGGCTAGCATGGACTAACTCTGATACGGAGTATAGGCAGAACCAGAGTACGCGACAGGAAAAATTTCGGAAGAAATCACTTCTGAATTTATCAATGAATAAAGAATATACTCCGTGATTTTGAACTTTTGTTCCACATCCGCTTGGACTTCTGGGGTCGTTTCGAGCTTTGCGCTGATTTCTCCAGTTACATTTGCTCTATTCAATCCAAGATGGTGTTCGGAAGTCCATTTTCTGAACATTACCCAGCAAGAATTTGGGCATCCTTGCGTAAAAGTAGGAAAGGAAAAGATTGCCTTTCTTCACTCTTTCACTTTGTAAACTCGACAAGGTATGGAACATCTTCTGCTGCAATTAGAATTTAGGATTTACGATCATGTTTTGAAGCATAGCAAACGATATTGGATCTTCACAGTCTTCGGGGGCTTCGCATCATGTTATACAATTAGCAACCTTTGCGATAACGTCTGGAAACGGGCCAACAAGGGGGTACGTATTACAAACTCTTCATAGTTACCTTCAGAAACTATATATTGATCTACCATACCAATCACCTGAGGAAGACTAGCTAACTAAATAAAAACACTTGGAAAAAATTTTAAACGTAAAATTTTTGTACATCAGAACACTTTTGCTCTGTAAAGCTATCTGTACACCATGGATTTTTAGCAGAACTTCCCAAATACCTCATTCCATTCATTTCGCTATTGTACATTTCGGATGTGCCGTGTGGAAACACCCTTGGATCGATATCCACTGATTGCTGAGAAGGTATTGATTGATGATCTCCAACTTGTAATGATTCCATTGAAAATGGTTTCACCATCTTCCTTAGCAGACCTTTGTTAGTCTTACCCTTTGGAGGTCCTTCAGTCCTACGGCAGAATGGGTTTCCTGAGCTAGGTGCAGGTATTCTTCCCACAGATGCATTCAAGAATTCCAAGTAGTATTTCGCTCGCTTGTGCGCTCCCATAAACCCATATCTGGTCCCAGAAAAGTATTTGTAAACTCTTCTGTTTGTTACAGGGTTGTCCCAACGAACTACCCACTTCTTGCTCTTCGCCTTCCATTTGAGACCTGAAACTGCCGTATAAATGGGATCACGCTTGTTTACAGGAGGCAGAGTACCATCAGGTCCAATAAGTTCATCCATATCATCTATGGACGCACCATCAATCGTAGAATTGGGTGTCATGTGAGCAATATGACTTCCATCTGGATTTGTCATCAACCCAAAATTTGGAATCACGGGATAGCAATTTCCTTCCATTCCGTAAAACTTCATTTCTGGGTAACCATATACACCATTAAATCCCATAATTGCCCCGGGGTATTCCTGTAGAGCAGAATAGTCAACAACAGAGTAACCGTTGTTACTCATCAAAGATGGTGTATCCGACAGGCTTGGAATGGTCGAATATGCAGACAACATATTGATACCCTTATAGACTGGATTTTCAAACTTTGGATGTGCAAACCCATTTTTTGGTGTGACAATATCAGAGTTAAATACGACAAAGTCCTTAATATATGGATGATCCATATGTACTTCACCAATAGTTGCATCGTTTTGAAGTGATATAAATCCAGTACTAGTCACATCCTTATTCGAATCATTAACTTCTATGTTTACACTAATATTTTCCACATTAGAAGAATCCCTACCATTCTTTGGTGTAACAACACATTCACCAATAAACCCCGTGCTTTTGACATTAACATCGTCAATAGCTACACCTTGCTCGTCCTCCAGATATATTTGCTCATCATTGAAAGTAGCGCTTTCATTGTCAGTACTACCAGTTCCAGTACTCTTTTCATCTATTTTTTTTTCGTGGGCAGGATCGAAAAAAATAATATTTCCAGGCTCATGAATACAACAGAAACCAGCCTTGTCATAGGAGGCACCACCCAATGTCAGACTTGCGGGGATTCCCTTGTAAAAAGCACCATCAAAATCGCCACTCATCTCTCTAGGACTGGTCTTAGAAATACCCGGAGAAATCCTGTCTATCATGTGATCAAGGGTACAACACGAAAACAATCAAGTACAACAAAAGCCTTAAAGCGATTATAACATTAACGTATGCTATATAGCGATTAACAACTCATGAAATATTAAAAAGTAAAATCCTAAACTTAAAACCATCAATAAACAGCAAGAGCAAATGTATCCTCAGACTGAAATTATAACTTTAGAAATCACACATTCCGTTTCATTGTCCAATTGGAAAATTTTCTTAGTATGATCGCTATTGATTATCAGATGTGTCAGGGACAATCAGATCACACACGAGTCCGCCTCAACTGTGCGTTTCCACTCTGAGGAGTACCAGACTTGCTGCTGCGCCAAAAATCCTAATGCTGCTTAGCCATCATACCATAGATTCCTTGTGCTATAAGATCAAATTTAAAAGCACAAGAAATGATCCATCTAGGAGAGGCCCAAATGGATAATTGTGATACCATTTAGAATTTCCAAGATTGGTACCATTATGATTCTCCAGATATATAAATATAACTTTGGAATCAAAACAGTGACACAATCACAAGAATATTCTAAAGAGAGATATCCGAGGAGATCAAGATAGATCCTATCCTTTTAAAACTACATTTAGAATAGCGAAAATAGATTTGTTTTCGTTACTAAAGGATAAAATTTCCTTGTCTATTCTACAAATTGAAAATATTTCATAATTATACTCAATAATTTCTTTTCGTGTCTAACTTTGAGAAGACGATTATCTTGTCAGTGAAAGGAAGAAAAAGTGTTGACAAGAGAATTTTAATAATGATACAATTCAAAAGAATGTATGCATTATTAAAATTCTAAGTGACCGGCGTGAGAGCACTGAATGGAGCACTACGAAAGCGAGATGGGTGAGCTAGGGACCACCCGCATATATGATGGCAATTTCTGGAAAAGTACAGTCAATCCGAGTTTTTCTTCTTTATGATGAATATAGCCTCGGAACATGTCACACTTTCGCAAGAATCAGTACTTGCGAGCGAAGTCTATCGCCATGTAGACCCTTTTAACTTTTTCAAGACATTTTTCAAGGAAGGGTTGCGTCCAGATGGACGTCAATTGATGGCTTATCGCACAGTAAAAGTTGAGAATCTCATGAATATTGGCGAGGTTGGCATTAATAGAAGTTTCACGAATGACATTCTCATATCCTCAATAATTTTGAATGCCGGTAACACACATATGCACTGCTCTATATCGGCAACTTTAGAACGTAACAACAAACCCAGAACATCCCCTGAGTTGCTTAAGGATCTGGTTACTGTTTCGTTGACTGTATCAAAACATGCCACTACTGAGATTTATGACGTTAATGGACCTTGCATTAACATATCTCATCTTGTTTCCAACCTTTTGGAGAACATTTTAAACTCATCTGATGTTTTACCAAGGGAGCAATTTGCACTAGACTACCTCATGAATTCTATAGATGATCCAATCGCAAAGCAGATTGTAAATTCCAAGTTACGTTGGAAACTAAATGTATCGGTCAGCTGCGAAGAATACGATGGGAATATTATGGATTGGTCTGTTTTATCAGTAGTTTATGCATTATTACATTCCAAGTTACCGATTGTTTTCTTGAGTTATGACTCGCTTTTCAATACATTTCAACCACAATTGATCACTCTTAAATCTGTAACGGACGGAGAAAAGGTATTATATTTGCATAATTATAACAGCTTTTAGGAACATTTTAGACGAAATGCTCTATTTTTGAATAGACAATTACGTTGTAGTGATTATCAGGACGAATTTCTAAAGTATGTTGGAGAGGATCAATATTTAACAAAAAGACTTGAAATTAGCTCGCTTCCGTATACTATCACGTTTTGCAAGTGTATGGAGTACATAATCCTGGATCCTACGCGTGAAGAAGAACAGATTGGCACTAATATTTCCGTTTATGCAAAAAAGATCTCAAATGAATTGTCTATGGACATTGATGATGAAAATATTAAAATGCAGCTACTAAATTTGATGGGTTGCACTGGAATTTCAGATGACGAAGTGAATAAATTGTTTAAAATTTCAAGGAGTATTATTAATAAATTATAACCTTATCGCAAAGTTTAGATTTTTTTGTGGATATACAGTATATGTTTTACACCAAGGATTACAAGTATGCTTTTGTACCTTGCATTTATATATTCACCTTTAAAAATTTCAGTGTAAAACCGACAATTTTGACCAACGGGATGCATAAATTGTAGTGATTTATACGTTGGTAAAATAATTCTACTGAGATACAGGTAACAGTATGTCATGGATTTGTGAGAAACCAATTACATTAGGGGTAGAGAATCAAATACTTTTTTATACTTTAGATAATCCAGGCGATCCTTTAGTTCGTCAACAGTACACCAAGCATATTCGTCAATTTCTCCACATGAAATTTTACTCAACTCTTGGCTAGGTATATGACGTGCTCTATAATAAAAGAGTTTTTTCCCTCTTATTTCACTCTCGTTACTGTGCAGTATCTTTTGATGAGTGAATGGACAATATCCCAAAAAATATGGACGGTATGTTCCGGAAAAGAGTTCTTCACATAAACGTATTAATGTCTATAGACATTTAACTGAGATAATATACAAACCTCTCGAACTGAATCCCCAAAATACAAATTTGTCGTTGGAAGCGACCATGAACCAGACTTGTATTTAATAGCAAAAAAGAGCCAATGCTTTGGATGCCGTTTAATATTGTGCATATCGTCATCATTTGATAAATTTTTATCATAGTCAGACTGATAAGTCCGTGTATAAATATGGTTTAACATACCTGTTTGGGTTTTTCTGTCCGTCTACTTCTCCTGGGAAGAGCCTTGATATCAAATTCACCGAGTAGCATAGACTCTAATTCGCTAGAAGATGTGGAAGAATATGGTTCACTACTTGAAGACCCATCTTCAGATGGTTTAACTATCTTTTCCCTGGTAGGGACGATCTTATGACTGATCTTTTGCTCAATGGTAGACAAAGAGGGTAACTTTAGAGAATTCCCTGTACTTTTTAGCCATTGTTCTTGAAATTCACGAAATAGACGTTCAAATTTTGGTTCTTGATATTCTAAAGGTTGACGTTCTATACAAAGGCTAATTTGTATGTGCCATCGGTCATGCTCCGTCAGATACTTGAGAGAGTTGGTCTTATTTTCCAACACATTTCCACAAATTTGGCCAAGTTTATAAATACTGCGATAAAACATCTACACATACGAGAAAAAATAAACTGAGGGTGTATATACTCCCTACATGGGGAAATCACTTGATTCTTCGCAGCAAACAGCGTGTCTAGCACATATGTAATTATGCATACAAATTATCTACTGAACTTTGACAACCTTGAGTAAATCAGAAGATCCTGATTTGTTTTCCCTTGTTCCATGAACAGCAATGGCTAGATCACCAGCTGCTACTAAATCACGTTCCTTAGCAACCTCAAGTGCATTTTTAATGTTTTTTTCTGTGTTGTCAAATGTTTCAATCAACAATGGAATTACACTACGATTAACCGTCAAAGATTTTGTGACATGTTCATCTACTGAAAGCGACAAAATTAGGCACTTTGGACGATATTTTGATACGAGTCTTGTTGTATTCCCAGTATGTGTGAATACAATTAGTAATTTGGCATCAATATCAATAGACACAAATACAGCAGCCCTAGCAACTGACTCCTCAACTGACAGTGGTGGAGGCAACGACATCGTCCTTTGCAAAAGGAGCTCCCTAGTTGATAGACAATTTTCAGCTTCAAAACATAGCTTTGACATCAATGTTACACATTCCACCGGGAATTTTCCACCAGCAGTCTCACCTGATAACATAACACAGTCGGATCCATCAAGTACTGCATTTATGACATCAGCTGATTCTGCCCTAGTGGGTCTAGGGTTATTAACCATAGACTCCAACATTTGAGTAGCAGTTATAATTGGTTTTCCAGCCATATTTGCCTTCTTTATCATCATCTTCTGTGCCAAGCAGACCTTTTCTATTGGTATTTCCATACCTAAATCACCCCTGGCAATCATGATACCATCTGCTGCTTCTAAAATTTCATCAAAATTCATCAAACCCTCAACATTCTCGATTTTAGGTATGATTTTAATATGACTACCTTTTTCTCCGAGGAGTTCTCTTACATATTTGATCTCTTGAGCATTCTGGGTGAATGACAAGGCAATAAAATGCATTTTGTTTGGAATTCCAAAGTTCAAGATAAAATCCTTGTCCTTCTCAGTTAGAACAGGCAAATCTACCTTAACACCTGGAAGGTTCATATTTTTGTATTCACCAATCTTTGCGGTGTTGAGCATTTTGACCTTGATTTCTGTCTCACCAACTGATACAACCTCACAGGATAAAGTACCATCCGCAATCAAGATTAGGTTTCCAACAGACACTGCCTGGGGAAGTTTACTGTATGAGCAACTTATGCACTCTGGAGTACCCTCAAAGCTATAGTCTGTAGTTATTCTTACAATGGAGCCGGCCTCCAAAGTGATAGGCTGGTGACCCTTAAGATATCCAGTTCTGATTTCTGGACCCTTTGTATCTAGCATTAGACCTAAATTTGCCTCTGGAACATGCTTTAACGCTTCTTTGATTATAGCCAAGGTCTTTCCGTGAGATTCGTGAGTTCCGTGAGAAAAATTGAAACGACAAACATTCATTCCTATAATCAAGTGTGAATTATAAGTGTGGCTTATGAACTTCTCAAAAATCTACGAAACTAACCAGATTTGATCATCTGAACGACTGTTTCGACACTTGAACATGCCGGTCCCATAGTACAAACGATATGAGTATGTTTATCACGTGTGTCAGCAAAACCTATTGGTCTCATGACTTTGTTCATGGAGATCGTTGACAGTTGCAGAACGCTGTCGGAAGATTCCTGACTCTGGATCAATCTCTTATTTGGCGCCATGATGGATATCTTGAATACGAAAATTTTTAAACGGAATTTACATTAAAGTTTTAACATTTACAAACTCGGGTAAAATTCCTAAATCATTGGTGTTGAGTGACTGCAGTAGTCAAATAAGGTTACCCCTACCACACTACTGAAAGTGCCATATGTACGAAATCATGGAATATATTTGTTTTACTCCTTTTAATTGTCACTACATTTATTGTAATAATCTTTACACATGCTAAAGATCTCTGCTTTAAGTCCTTTATCATTTTGAACCTCAACAACTGACATTTCTAGATTTTCATCCATGATGCATTGTTCTGCCCAAAAGTCTTTCGTACGTATGTAATATTCCGATAGTTTTTCTCCTGGTCTTGGGTCCTGTGGCACTGTATCCTTGTCACTGGAACTCTTCATCTCCGAGTCATATTCTTCGTTAGAATCTTGGGAGTAATCATCACAACTTGTCATTTCAACATCTTCAGAGTCTGATCCACTCTCAATGTCGTTTCCTTCCCAGAACTCTTCGGGTATATATCCTTGATCTATGCATTTCCAGGCATCCCTAAATGTTCACTAAGCTGAAAACGTGTTAGTACCTCTTATTCAAATCAAATGACCACATGTCGCTTAGAGTTATCTCGACATTTTTGTGCTCAACAACACCTCCGTAAATCAATAGGGTGTTACTATGAACAGCTACATGAGGATTCATGCGCGGCCTTGGAGTATCAGGGACCAAGGATATCTTGTTGAGATCCTCTATAACTCATAAAATATAGTTAAGTATACATACCACTAAGCGGATCTTCGTCATCCTTCATTTTAGAGTCATTGTTGTTTGTTAAAGGATACCACCTCCTGGAATTTTCGATAATAATCATTCATTTACAAACCTTTGATCGACATTTAACAAGTAGCATTGGTTGTAAAATGTGGATTTCAAGGATAACCCTCCGTCATCAACATCACTAACACCTCCAAAAACGATACAGAAGTTGCGATATATTCCATGACCAAATCCTACAAGGTCGATAAATCCAACACCAAGACAAACCTGTTGAAAAGGGTGGTTTAAACGTGGTATTTGCGCGCTCCCAGATTAGCACTGAGTCATTTCCCGATATACCGGCCTCAATATTTATTAGCCAGGAATCCTGTGATTTCAAGAATTACTATAGAGTAGACAAACATTATGATAATTTCCAGAAACATTGCGATTATTATCTTTAGCCTTACTAAAACCACCAAACATTAATATGTGTGTGCCTATAACTATGTTTATATTTTAAAAAATTTACCATTGGACTGTGGAGCTAATAAGGAGCTAGCTCTAGGCTGAGGAAGAGAATCTGCAAATCTCTTTTGGCTAATTGAGATCCATTTGTATTCTTTAAAATTGAATGCATACAGATCATTAAAGTATGCTACTTCTTTAGAATTATCATGGAATCCACCAAATAATACCCAGTATTCATTCCACAAGACCTTTAAATTCGTATATATTTGGTGATGATAATAAACGTACCATGCGATGACCACTCCTAGCGCTAGGTATATCACCAGTAACAGGAACTTGAGACCATCTCATGGTTTTAAGACACAAACAGTACATGTCATTAAAGTGATGGAATTGGTTTAAGGTATTATATTCTCCTCCAAATATGTATAACCTATTACTAAAGGGTTTTATTGAACATATGATAGGCAGTAACATACTTGAAATAGACAGCTTGATGCGAGCATCTTGGTATAGGTTTAACTGGTGTATGTAAGATGAACCATTCGTTCTTGTTTGCGTTATACATGAAGGTGTCATTATAAAGCGTAACTTCAACTCCGTTATAAAATTCTCCGCCAAACATTATAGAAGTTCCACTGTATATAAATGTATAAGATACATATATGAAAGATACTTTGGAAGGATTGTAAAGGAGGAGTGAGCGCGAGGAGTAGGTTTAATACCTTCGAATGGAATCCATTTCCCGTGCTCCGTTGTTTTACTCTTTTGTTCGATTTCGGCCCTAAAATTTTTCAACGCCAAGTTTATATTATCTTCCTTGTAAAGTTTTAGGATCTTTTTACGCGCCTTTTTTTCCTGGGCTTCATTTTTGGACGCCACCAGCTCTGCTTTGCGTTCTGGCGCACGTTTCTTTCCCATTTTACTACAATATTATATTATAGAATACAATAGCTTTACACTACGGGAAAAAACAGGGAAATTGTGCAAAAATAGACAACGTGGACTTAAATACATCTATATGGTGTATAGGAAAAGTGAATATTCATTTAACTGCGTTTGTTTTTGGCTTGTAAAAGTTTAGAATGCGTCGCAACAGCTTCTTGTCAGATCTCAGCGCAGTGTGCTTTTCTTTAGCTATGTTGCCTGAAGCAAACGGTTTGCCATTAGTATTTGCAGATTCTGACATCTTTTTAGTTAACAAATCAGATACTCGGTATTGACCGAAAAATAATGAATATAGCAGGCTATTCCTGCCAGTATTGTCGCAAATATTATAGTCCAATAGACAGCTTTCATTTATTATTAAGATCGCCAAATCTTCATTTCTTGTGCGTATGCATGACATTAATGGAGTTTCTCCATTTATTTTTTCCCGAACATTGGGATTAGCACCCTTGCTAATCAAGAGCTTAACGGCTTCTTCTCTATTTTCCATACAAGCTAGATGTAATGGATCTCTACCACCATTGTCTTGTTTATTTAAATCAGCTTTATTTGAAATCAATATTTCCATGCAGGCCAAATGACCCTCTTCAGATGAAGCATGAAGAGCTGTGATTCCATAAGAATCATGATTATTTACATCTGCCCCCTTTTCTATCAACATTTGGAGAATATTTTCTTTCCCCAATTTTGCAGCTTGAATAATTGGTTTAGACCATATATCATGCTCACAATTCAAAATATTTGGAAATCTTTCTACTAACAGAGATATTGTTGCGATATCACCCTTAGAAATCGAACATGAGAGCACATCCGCTATAACCCACCTTTTACCCAAGGGTGATCCAGCTCCATAGTCAAGGAATGTTTCAAGCCAAGATGAGTTATATTGGTATGCTATTAGTGTGGGTGTGCTGCGATGATGATATTTCCAATTAGGATCTGCTCCCGCTTCTAGAAGCAATTTGATAATTTCAAAATTGCGTGTTTCACATGCAATATATAGCGGAGACTTATAACCTCTGATATGAGGACATTTTATGTTAAGAGGTATTCCGGACTTTATCAAAAGTTTGACTAAATTAACATTTCCGTTCCTAATGGATATTGATATTGGCGAATAGTCCTGCTTATCATATGGATATGGTGTAGGGCCAAATTTCAACATTTTAATTACAAACCTCTCTAAATTTAATTCACATGACGTATATAGTGGAGATTTATTGAGATAGTCCCAGATACTTACACGAGCTCCACGTTTCACAAGTAGATGAAAGAGTTCCATGCTGTCTTGTTCAATGGCCAAAGAAATTGGTAATGTCCAAACGCCGATATTTCCATACTTTCTATCCTTCACAAGAATAGGACAATTTACCAAAAGTTCACTACCTCTATCCTTCAATAATGTGACGCAAGAGTTCCTGTTAGTATTTTTCTGATTGGCTAAATCAGCAAAACTATATTGTATTTTCTTTGTTAGCTTAGAACATAATTTAACGCTATTCATTTTCAGAGCACTAGCAAATGCGTTTGTATATAGACTAAATCCTAACTTTTCGAGTAACTTTTTACTTCCCCAAGAACCATAAATTTCAAATTCCTCTAGTTTGTCATTTCTTTTATCGTATGAACTATTCACAGAGACAGATCTCTGGGAATTTACAAACTCTTGGGATTCAAGCATGGCTAGATCTGAACCTGGTGACAGAGCGTGTTCAGTTGAAATTCCAGTTCTTATCGCAGTGGCGGAACGGATAATGAAATCTGCAATTACCTGAATAGGTTCTAACCAAATGTTACTAAATGAACAACGGAATTTTGTAAAGTTTGGCCAATTGTATGTGGACAAGTCACGCATAAAAGGCAATCCTGTGATGTTCTGATTCCTGCAACAAACTAAACTCAACCTTTGTAAGTTAGGTAATTTGGTTGTTAACATAACTTCTAAACCCTTGTCAGTAAGGTTATGGCAAAAATCCAAAATAAGCTCTTTTATGTTTTTTCCATATTGTCTAAATTCCAATTGTTGAGTGATATTACCAGCTGTCGTTAATATGTGAACCATGGATATGTCTTTTATTAGTAGACAGGATGTAAAATCAAAGCGTATTTTAGCATTATCTGGCAATTCTAAAACGCGATGCAGGAGCGGCATTACCATGCTGAATATGGTTTTAGAATCGTAACCAACAAATCCTCTAAAGCAAAGCACTCCATGAGAACGTAAACGATATTTATAAGAGTAAAGAGCTCTACAAGTTTGCCTTATCATCAATAAGCTATAAACATCTAAGAATGGTTCAATTTTTCGCATGATCATTAACCAAATACTGTTCATATTGGATTCAGGATCAATCGCTATATTGATAGCCTTTGCATTAAAAAGTCGGTTTGTCTGACTTCTACTTGACAAGGAAATCGAATCATCATACCCTATGTTCTCGTAAAAACTTCTACTTTCTGAATTTGAAATAGAGTCTTTAAGTGTAGCAAGTGAAAAATCAAAACTGGATTCGCTACAACTATTCAAGCTTTTGGAAGTGCTAGGTTCGGAAGTTGTACCTTTTAGAAAACCTGTGAGTTCAGCATCTTTAGATCCAGAAGTATTGCTTAAATTTTTGTGATCTGTGTGAATTTGGGTTTTTGAACCTATTGTACGTAAAGCATGAATGTTGAGCTCGTTTAATGTCTGACTATCCAATTTGTTTGTGGAACCCTTTGGAGATAGTTTAGCAGAATCTGTCATATTTCTTAATTTTTCATGCCAATATAACTTTTCACACATATTTGTATGCGCAATGTTCATGCTAAAAATGTTTCCCAGGCGTTTATCCTGATCGAACGTTTCATTCGTGCTGCTAGCAGAACTCTTTTGTTTGCCCCTTCCCCTTTCAATATTTTTGCCCCTAATAGATATGGACTCATTTTTAAGATTATTATTAGACATTTTCCAAAAGATCCATCCCATCCAGCTATTATTCTGTCAAATGGTTTGTGACATACCCTTCAATGGCAAATTTTTATTCGCTAGAATAAGCGACGTCCATTTTATTAAAATTATTGAAGAAATATAGTATGCATCTTGTATATTTTATTCTATAAAACACTTATAGCATAGATGATCCAGGAAAACCAAATATTCATATAACACACGAAACACCTCCAGATATAAATTACATTTCCTTAAAATATTAAAACAAATTCATTTTATTAGACCAAATCTTGTTAATTGCTAAAATTAGTATTCCTAGAAATATTTTCCGCGCTTAGAGTTTGTTGATATGGTACCCACAATAGTGATGAGGATAACCTTTTCGGTTAAAACTTCAGTGGATCTTCATTTTCTCGGGTATATCCACCAGTGTATATATAATATAATTGCTTTATTTTTGTATAATATCATACGTAGTCGTAATAGTTTGAAAGTCATCGTTAAGATTTTAAATTCACTCATTTAATGATTCCAACTTCTAAAACACACTTGCGGTGACTATTTTAAACATCTTCCAGTGATTTATGTCTTTATAGAGGGAATAAAATACCATCAGGAATATTGTTGCTTCACAGATCATCACGAAATGGTATAATATGTGGGTTAAAAGGTTGATCAAAGTGTCAGATATAATCTCTTTACGTACTGCTAGAAATTTTGGAACATTTTATAGGGGAAATATATCTTCCAACATGTTTATAAATTCATTTTCAAGTTTGAGGCGCACATTCAGCACGAATAACAGAGCTGTTATACCTACAAGTTATACAAAAGCAGAGCTAGAAGTAGTTGATAGCATCAAGATGTTGATTGAAAAAAGAATCCGTCCAGTTGTACAACAAGATGGTGGAGATGTAGATTTTGTCTCGTTCGACCCAGCAACAGGTTACATACTATTCGTAAACATATAAATGTACAGGTTTTGTATATGTAAGGCTTAGTGGTGCTTGCGTTGGCTGTATACAAAGTGATACTACCCTTAAACACATGATCCAGGGGATGCTTTGTCACTACATAGATGAGATAACAGCAGTATACAATTGTAACGAAGACGGATATGTAGTATCAGGAAATTCAGCAAATGAATAATATAATATCAACAATGCAAGCTACACCAATATGGGCACACTAAATGGTCTAAGATTACTCTTCTTACGTTTTGGTATGGCTATAATAAGTTATATTATTGTAAACATGCATGCGGTGTATAGTAATCGTAAACAACTGACCAGTAACTTGATTTTTTTTCAAATTGAACACCACTTTCCTTTTGTCCTTTTTCTGAGAGTTTGGTGTAGATAATGCTGATGGTTGTGGAACACCATTACGAATGTTCTCTATTGCCTTCTTTACATCGATCACAACTTCGTGTTTAGAAATCGATTCATTTTTCCGAACCAAATCAACAATCTTATAAAGTTCATCACTAAATTTGAAACGATCCATCAATTTTAGCCTTTTAATGGAATACAAACTATAAAATGATAACTGATCCTGGACCCTCGGATCCCTTAGTTTAGCTAGAAGAGATTTACTTTTTTCATCAGATGCCTTTGTCTTTATTAAATAATTTTTTGTCTTATTAAGTAAAGCTAAATCATACAACCTTCTCTTTAAGGTACCCCCGAACCTTTGTGATAAAGAAACAAAGTGGTTGTTAGAATCACAACCTAGACAATCTGTATCTCCACATTCACCAAGGAAATTATGATCCGATAGATCAGAGTCCGGTATATCAAATGCAGATTTTATATTTTCTAAAAATCTTTTGGATGTATTTTCAGTTTTTTTATCAAGCTTTTTAACTTTTATGTCAGAGTTATCATACAATTCTAATGTTGATAGCATTAATTTACGATTATAAAAAGGTATCAATTGATCCTCAGAAAGATATCTCATAGTGCTTATTATAGGAGATAAATCAAATGATTCTATAGTGTCTAATTTATGAAATACATACGAATGTAGAACATCGAGCATGTGCTTGTGATCTAAAGTTGAAGCGATGAACAGAAACGGATATAGAAGATGCAATCCTTCCAACTGCGATAATTTATTAAACTCATTTTTTCCTTTAAGGTCCTCTACATTATTATTGAATTCTTCTACAAAAATTTGTGAAAACTGGAATCCTAATCCAGTAGAACGTTTAGAATATATGGTATCTTCATCTGTGATAATATCAGATATACGATCTATAGAAGTGATATCCCACTTGTTTTTATTCAAAAAAAACAATATTTCTGCGGTTAAAATTCTAACAAACAGCAGAATCTTGTCCATGCGATGTTTATCTAGTAGATGCCATTCACGGGAGAGCGATTCGAATAAACAATGAAAGTAGGAGTAGATATTATTTGTATTTTTCATAACATCGTGAAGTTGAACTATACGAACACATACTACGCGGAGTTTGAGGGGTTTGTCAGACATCCATATCGCATAGTACAGTGCCTTTGCGATTTTATTCATTGTAATCGGATCAATATCATCCTCTTTTTTGGATAAAAAATTCTTAAGATCCCTCAAAGCTTTGTTTCTTGTGTTTTCCTCAGTATTAGCCAACATATGGCATATCCTTTGAACGATCCTATCCTCCATATTTAATAATTTAAATACGTTATCCTATAGAAACTTTAAAGGATAAGTAGATATAGACTAAGATCACCAATTAATAGTCAAAGTATCCTAGTCTTTGACAATGAAAACATGAATATAAATGGAAACTGATGCCTGTTCTGAATAGGGGGCCAATGATTCTCTGCAAAGCAGCCGCCAGGTTACATTTAAATTTTAAATCCATCAATAAAATGTTTTGTATAATTGCAAATCTACTGTAAGTGCTATATCTTTCGAGAATTAGTACGGAACGTGCGTAGCATCGCGGTAGTTCAACATTAAAATTTCAGATATGCCTACAGTAAGAAGAATTAAAAACATAAAGTGGGATGAAGACGATCTAGATGACTATTATTCAGATGATTCTGATCCATTTGAGCCTTCATCCAGCAGAATAGACCCTAGGAAGAATGTGAAAACAAAACAAACCGAGCCTCCAAAGTCAGTGGCAAAAAACATACAAATTAAGCAGAAAACAAAAATTGATACTACAAAAAAGAATACGGATTCAGTTCCCTTTAGGAATCCCCTGAATGTAGTTGTATGCGGAGCTGTTGATGCTGGAAAGTCTACACTGTTAGGGCATATATTATCACTAACTAATTGTGTAGACGCTAAACTGAAGAATGTTAAAAATTATGCTTGGATTTTAGATCAGGGTGAAGATGAACGTGAACGTAACATCACTATTGATCCAACAAAATGCCAGTTCAATCTTCCATTACCGAAAGGTTCTAATCCTTTGAATTACAAATCCATAAAGGTAAATATCATTGATACACCAGGTCATCACGATTTGATGCATAACCTCATCCTAGGTGCTGTGTTTGCAAACTCTGCGATTATAATTATAGATTCCAATGACGTCTTAAAAGGGAGTGCGTTTGACAGATATTTTAATGAACATCTGTTACTATTATATTTTATCGGTATTCGGTATTTTATTATTTGTATAAACAAAATAGACAAATTTGATTATTCAAGCAAAGTGTATACTGATATTGTGAATCATATTTCTACTCTGTCTAAAATTTATTCCAAGGATTCAAAGATCATTTATGTACCAGTTTCCGGTCTCCAAGGTGTTAATTTGACACAAGTTCCGGAAGATGCTATGAACTGGTATTCTGGACCTTCTTTGCTTCAGGCTCTAGAGGTATATTTTTGTGTTTTATACTGTAAACGTTTAGGAGGTTGCAATCGATTTAATTTCGAAGCCAGTGGTGGTTTATAATGATAGACTTCTATGTCATATATTTGACCTATGGGAAGTTGGGAAAACAAACATTTCTTGTTCTTGTTTTGTTGAGGGAAATGAAATGAAAGTCCCAGTTAATATGGTAGTTTTACCAAATGCCGTTGAAGTAAAATGTTCAAAAGTCAGTTTCTCAGAAGTAGAAGATGTTTCCTGTGGAAAAGCAATTATGAATTCCCTAAGTGATTTAACATGTAGAATGGGAAATGTATCAATTGATACAAAAATGGAAGGTTCTCAAGGGGCTGTTCCCAAATATTTGAATGATTTTGTTGATAACATTCAGCTAAAGGGTGCTGAAATAATTAATTTGATACCAACGGCGCTAATGGTTGATTGTGACACATTTTCTAGAATAAAGACTAATAATTCTAGTATAAGGCAGCAAAAGATCTTGAATTTATTTGTATTCATTTCGAAGCACACTCAACAAAAACTTACTTTGGGGGAAACTGTTGAGTTATATGTTGGCTACTCTAAAGACTGCGCTGTTATTACATCCGTGTCCAAAATTCTCGAGGGAAATGATATTAAAAAGCTAAAGAAAGTGTTCTCACTAAACCCTGGTGAATTTGGATTTATAGGTTTTTCATGTTGCAACACTCCTCTATTCGTCGAACCCCTCTCTCAGAATCACTCGTATATTAATAAAACAATATCCCTTTTGAGTGATATAGAGCACGAAGTTACAGAAAGCTCAGAACCCATTGGGCTATTGAGCAGGGCTTTGGTACGTTGTGGAGGAAATGTTATCGCAGGCGGTATAATATGTCATAATTTCACATAAGTACATACGTTAATGTGATGTAATACAAACTTTTTAATATATACGTTTATGGGTGAGGCATAGGCTAGCGAGAGTTTCAAATAGCTGTAAAGTGGACATAAGTTGGGAGTTTAATGCATAAAGATGAAATACAACTAATAATTCCCAAAACACAACTACACACTTGTATTCTAGTACACATGGTGTGTCTATCAGCCGGTGTGCAAGCTTCGGGGTTTATAAGGTTACAGGGAAGAACCATAGAAACATTCCGGCCCATCAATGAGGTATACGCTGGTCCAAAGAAGGTAAACATGATCAAATTAATTTATTATTTCTCCCTGAAGACCCCATTGATGTTCTGCCATCCAATCCCCCACTGATATTTAGCCTCGAAGAAATGTTATAACCGCAACACACCATTTTTGTAATTTTTAGGTTATTGTACATGGTGTTACACACAGTAGCTTTCGCTACCCTGTGTAAAAATTTTGGAATCTTGAAGATGATAAGTTCACTTCATTAAACTTGATGTGACTTTTATTGACCTGTGATTTTAAAACACCCTGTAATCCTTCATATTTGTCAACCTGGAAGAATTTTTACTGTATGTTAAACATATTGTATTCTTTTGATTCCTTCTGTTTTCACTTGCCATTTAAAAATAATCATCTATATTGATTCAATGTAGTTTAAGACAATGAATGTGTACTGATATTCTCGCTATTATTTTTAAATATTTTTCAAAGAATCACTAATGTTTTTATTTCACATTTTAATCGTTTATGAGGGTCACTAAACACGTATATTAATTAACCCTAAAGCTCAATAGAGAACGTTTTGTTCGGACTACACTCAATATTTTTCGATAAATTATTTCAAAGCACTAAAACCATATAAAGCATGGCGCCTCGAAGGGGTTGGTGCAAATATTGTCACGACGATTATCGTCCGGGTGATATTATTATTCGCTGTAAGTTTAGCCGTGTAATCAATACACATCACATATCTAGGTATAACTTGCCCAAAGACATTTCATAAAGAATGTTTAGAACAGGATATTCTTACAAATTCTCTGTTAAATGCTAATATTGTTGATGATGAAACTGGAAAGCTGGATCTATCCAATTTCCGCTGTGAAAACTGTCTACAATACGCAGATAGTAATGAAATTGTGAATGACGAACGTTGTAAATTATGCAAAGAAAAAAATAGGGACTCTTCTGACATACTTTTGTTATGCGATGGTTGTCCAAATAGTTATCATATGTCTTGCCTAGAACTGCAAGTTGAGCCGGATTCTGATAAATGGTATTGCCCAATGTGTCGTCCAGACAATTTTAAGGGAATAAATGTGAGGAAGTCGCGTAGAAACCCACTAACTGATTCTAGTGATCATGTCAATTCTTCCATTTGCTATGTTTGTCAAAGGCATGGAAAATTATTAGGTTGTGATTTTTGTAGTAATGCATTTCATCACGATTGTTTGCCGGAATTTGATGTTGGCACAATAGGTGATGTTTGGGAATGCCCATGTTGTAAAGGAGAGGATCCATTTTTAAATCAGATGCACAAGCGATGGACTATACAACAGATTGAGAAGAATGTTAAAACTAGAAAGAAATGTATATCATATTGGAAGAACCAAATAAGCAGGTATAGAACAAGATTCTTGTTAGCACATAAGAGAGAACTTGAACCCTTTGTTACCGACAAGGTCATGCAATCGCTTTTGCGTACATTTAACATCCACGGTGGGGGTAAAAGGACGAAAGGCACAAGAAGCATTGAGGTTCAATTGGAATCCCTCGAAGAAGAAGAGTTTGCCGAGTCCAACAAATTTATAATTAAAGCTCATAAGAGCGCATATTACCCTAGCGGTCGTAAAATGGAAAGTAAACCCCTTAGAGCCGGGGTTACATTGAAACCGCATCAGGAGGATGGTGTGGATTGGTTATTAAAATCATTTCTTACCGGAGGAGCAATTCTTTCAGATGAAATGGGACTTGGGAAAACCATACAAACTTTGTGTTTTTTGTCATATTTAAAACTTATGAACATTGAAGGTCCTCATCTTATTGTGGTACCATTGTCTACAGTGGGAAATTGGTTGAGAGAAGTCCATAGATTTACTCCACATTTAACATTTATTAAAATTTGCGGATCCAGAACTGAACGTTTACATGCTATGGAGGATAGATTAGCATATAATGGCCTTTACGACTTGTATATTACTACTTATGAAACCGTGAAAAGTGAAGAACCGTTTTTCGTGGAAACGGTAAGTCGTTGGCAATGTTTGGTTTTGGATGAAGCGCATCGTATAAAGAATCAATCAGGTGCAGCTCGTCACTCTATGGATAGAATTTCAGCAAATATGCGTCTTTTACTTACAGGAACACCACTTCAAAACAATGCTACAGAACTCTTTACTCTTATCAATTTTATGTTTCCTGATATGTTCAAAGATTCTGCAATCATTGAAGAGGCATTTACAAATGCACAAAAGAAGGGACAAACTGATGATTCTATTATGGATGGTTCTTTTAATAGGGAAGATTTAGAATCCATAAAGTTGCTTTTGGGTCGGGTTATGTTGCGTCGTTTGAAGGAGCAAGCAATAACATTACCTAGAAAAATATTCCATGATGTTTGGCTTCCATTGAGCAAGGTATCCTTGTCTTGGTATAGAACATTAATGAACGTGCGTTCTCTTATGCAAGAGAATGTATCCATTAAAAAACTCTTGGGTCTGGTCATTAAAATGAGAATTGTCTGTGGTCATCCTAGAGGGATTGTTAGTAGAAGCACTCAAGCTGAAAAACTCTTTGAATTTTTTAAACAAGAAGAACTTCGTCGTCAAAGTGAAGTTGAGATGCAAGCCGAAAAATTAAAGGAAATGAAAGGTAACGAACATATTACAGCTAGTGCAAAGTTGACATTTTTGGACAAACTCTTGCAGCAACTTCACTATGAAAATTGCACAAGAGTTCCAGGTTATTCAAAACTTTTTAACAATCATCTCAAAGAATTGGATACGTCTGCAAAACACAAAAAGAAGTTCAAGAAGAAAATGAATAAGAATGTATCAACAGGCCAAACTGATGGTAATGCTGATCTTTCTACAGATGCTGGTGAAACTTTGGTCTCTGAAGATAATACCAAAGAGGATAATCCCCCTACCATCGATACTTTTATTCGAACTCCACGCTCTACAGCCAAAGATAGTCTCTATCTCTCTGATGGATTATTTGAAACGCCATTGGTAAACGAGTGTCCATATGTCTCTCTGAAAATTTTTGAAAAGGCTCAGGATGAAGAAAATAAGCGCAAAACGGATTCGAACATTACAGTTGTTCCAGAGGAATTTATAAGTTCGGCAAGGAAGAATGATAGGAAGATTATAGATTCTGACGATGATTTTGATGTTCCAAAGAATGAAGAGATCAGTATCAAAACTGAGGTTACAGAACCGCAAATTAAGAGTGAAGATGATCTAGTTATCAAGGAAGAGAGTTTACCTGAAAGTGGTATAAAGACCGAACACAGTAATGTTAACAGGAAGCCTATGATGCACAAGGTCCTCGTATTCACCCAATTCCAGCTCGTTTTGGATGAACTAGAAGCCTATTGTTGCTCCAGAGGATGGAAGTATATGCGTCTCGATGGTACAACAAATAAATTGATCAGGGAACTCGATATTCGTGAATTTAACGCTCCAGAAAGCTTATATTTCGTTTATCTAATTAGTACTAGAGCTGGTGGTTTGGGAATAAACCTAACAGCTGCTAATCACGTTGTACTTTACGATGAAGATTGGAATCCATTCATAGATCTTCAAGCCATTGACAGGGCTCATAGGATAGGTCAAAAAAGAGACGTACATGTTTGGAAACTTATTTCAGAATGGACTGTGGAAGAAAGAATGGCTTTGAGAAGAGAACAAAAGTTGCATCTTGATAAACTCTTGATCAATTCTAATCATGAAATAGACTATGAAGACATTTCAGAGACTCCAATCATGACACTTTCCCCAGCTGCGATTCTCAAGATGATGATGCATGGAAATAAAGCCCTGAAATACATGAATTGTGAGGAGATCATAGAACTACCTCTGGATGATATCGTTAGTAGAGGAAGAAGGAAACCACCTATGGAGTTTGACGATGCTATGGATGATGATTTTATAAATGATGATGGTGCTGATGCCTTTATCGACGAGATTTGTGATGACGATGAAAATATAGATGTCAATGAAGTTATGCTTCAGGAAGATTATATCCAACCAATCGAGGCTCAAACAAGTTTGGAAAATAATGATTCTATAGATGAAACCGAACAACCCTCTGAATCCAATAACCTAGAATCCTCATTCACTGATTTAAATATGGATGGTAAGGATTTATCTATGCTTATAGATGCTTCTGGAAGGTTGTCAGTGAATAAAAGGGTAAAGAGAATGTATCCAAATAAAGAAGACCGAACAGAAATGTTAAAACAATTGGAGAGTGCAGGATTGTTGTGGAGATCTGGAAGGGAAAGAAAACCGCCTTCAACTATGTATGTCCCCGAGTCATGGCGCAAGAAAACGGAAGTAAGACAATTCCGCCATGAAGTCAGATGTTTCTGTTGTGGTTTTGGAAAGGGTCATAAGGCTAACTATAAGGACAAAAATGGTGAAACTGCTGAGGTGGAATATGGTGAATTGATACAGTGTTTCAGATGTCCAAAATCATATCACAAATTCTGTGAAAGGCTACCGGATGATACTCGCAAGACATGGACATGCAGATGGCACGAATGTTGTTTGTGTTTTAGAAAAAGTTCACAATGTGGAAATCTTTTGATTCATTGCTCAAACTGTCCAACTAGTTTCTGTTATGATTGTTTCCCTCCTGATTATACTAGACACTATGTTGGAGAAGATTACTACCATTCGCTAAACCAGCGTGGAATGAATGCGAATTCACATAACTGGATTTTCTTTTTGTGTTCAAAATGTAAGATACAGCAGGAGAAGGAAAAGAGAAAGAAACTTACCGGAGAAGAAAAGGAGGCGCGACAAAGATTACAGAAAGAATTGAGGAGTCAAATTATGAATGATTTGGAAAGAAAGAGGATGAGAACAAAGGACGGTAGAAAGAGCACTATAGAGGCTCTGAAGGGAGCCGACATGGAACTTGAAAATAGAATGAGAGAACTCTATGAAGGTCTATTCCCACCAAATCTCCTTAGTGAAATTAAGCAGAGGATAGAGGATGCAAAAGTTAAAAAGGAAGCAAACGACAAGGCTGGAATCGCAAAGACCAAGAGGGAGGTATCATTTTTGAATACCAAACTACCCTCAAAACTGTTGACTATCTGTGATAACTGTAAAATACCATTCCACAACACGTTTAAATATCCTGGCCAATGTCCATTTCCAAAGGAGTGTATCAAAATTGATTTTAATATTAATTGTCATAAAAAATCTTCCGTTAATCAGGAAGATTCTGCCATGTCTACAGATGATATTGGACAACATGATGAAACTTCAGATATTTCTAATAAGGATGAAACAAATCCATCCGTAGTCAGTAGTAGTCCAGAACTGAAAAGTACGTCTTCTGAAAAGGGAAAAACAGAAATGTATGTAAAAACAATTAAAAAGACAGCATGTTCAAAATGTCAAGTTGTTCAAACGGGCAAATTTATACATTATAGAAGGCATTGTGACCTTTTAACAGCGGAGGAACTTTCTGAATATACAGAACGTCGTAAAAAGGTTGAAAGCGCCCTGGAAATGGTATCCAAGGCGTCTGTAAAGACACCTAATTCTATAGATTATTCAACATTTACTAACACTAAGCTAAAAATCACCTATAATCAAGTGATCGATGAGTGTGATATTGTCTTTGGGGACTTGCTTATTAAAGCCGGTATTCCAATAAAATCCATAAATAGGCTTACTGTAAAAGAATTCCAAGCAAATAAACAAAATTTAATTCATCCTACTAGTACCAATTTGCAAAGCTATATTTCTAATGCAAATGTTTCTACCGGGTCGTCACAGCCGGTTTTATTAGTGCCACCACTGAAATTATCGCCACTCAAAGAAGATGATAATTCGAATGAATTTACTATCCCAAAGATAAAAAATATAAATGGTGAATAAATGAAGAATTTTAACATGATTTTAAAATTTTATCCATGTAACACAATTAGAGAATGGGCCATAATTTAATTTGATAACACACATTTATGCAGGATGTATTTATAAATCTGAATGTTTTTCGTGTGGATCTGATTGGATAAAAATGTTTATATAACTATATGCGGATAATAGTGCCCAAAATGGGTGATACCACTGCACTTGACTTTTGTATAATTGCATATTCTTGTAAACATCAAGTGAAGAAGGAAGTATTATGCACGTCCTGTTAATTAGTTTTATCTAGAATGCAACAAACCTGCTGAACATGGAATTAAGGATACTAAGAATTCCAGAGTATTTATTTAAAAGGGACAGTGAGGTAAGGAACCAAACATTCAAAGCAGGAAAATCCTTTTCTACGGCCCTATAAACGATGATTTTTACAATTTTAAAATACCTCACTGAGTCAGATGTGCTAATGTGGTTTGGATGTTTTGAAACACCAAACTTATCAAAAGTGAATATCAGTGATATCCCATTTGCCTTGATAAAATTTGCAATATAACCCTTTACAACTTCAGTATCCCATTTATCGTTTCCGTCTTGAAATTCCGGAACGTCCAATAGGTTACACTTAAAACCCTGTTCTTTACAAACTTGTCTAAATTCCAATTCTCTTGTTTTCCCCTGTCCCTTGAAATTCCCTAAGAATAGTTTAAGCGTACGGTTACTCACCATTTGAAAGTGTCAAGATATATATATTCTGGTTTAAATCGGGTCTAGACTCTAGAACTCTCTTTACGAACTTTATCGTAGGCATAAAGAACATGGACTCATCATCCGGGTGTGCCAATACCAAACCAACAGAACCGCTAGTTCTCAGATAGCTTAGATGACTGGTTTCTAGAGCCTGCAATATTTGTTTCTCCACAAGGCTGTTTTGACGAAGCACCAAGTGATACACAGCAACCACCAAGAGCACGACCACTGGAAACTTCATCCCAGGTCACATATAGAGAGAATTTGCAAATATAAAGACACAAAAATGTATAAAGAATGATGCAAATTAGACTGAGTCTACTCGGCGGCTATCTTGGTGTAGACAACGGAGGTTGGGAGTGCGTACACCTTGCTAAGGATAAAGGCATAGTAGAAACCGGATGAAAAGAGTCCGAATGAGAAGACGAGGCAAGCCACGCGTTTCCTCAACAACTAAAGAAAAATGTGTAAAGAAAGACTCGGGCCATATAAGGTAAGAATAACATAAACGTCAACCTACGTTTTCACCAGTGGAAATATAAAGCATACATGAGCCAAGCAAGAAGGCAAAGAGAGATACGCCCAAAGCGACACAGAAACCGACATATTCATGTGGCTTGACAACCAAAAGGTATGAAGCAGCTAAATAATTGGTGTCAACATTATAACTTTGTAAACTAACCAGCAAAAGCGGCGGAAACTACGCTAGAAAGGAGTAAAGAACGCTTGGAATGCTTCCTAACAAAAGCGGTGATTCCACCAACGAAAAAGAAAAGGGCGCTAAGGGCAGCGGGCAATACAATTAAGCACGGCATGTTTACAAGACTAATAAATGATGAAAAAAGCAAAATGTAAAAAGTATAAGAGCCTATAATCGTAGTGGTCGGAGGATCATCTCGTTCGTTGGAATTAATGGGGTTAAGAAAGAAAACCAAGGACAAGTTCCCTTCGATCCTATAATCTCAGATAATATTATACAATTTGTTGTCAAACCTTAATATTTGTATCTACAACATCTGGTTGTATTCTTGAGGGAATAGAAGATTTTATTCTACTTTACCGCAAACCGTGTGTGTACACTCAAGCTTTAGTGTTTTGATACAACAAAGATATCTATGCCTATCATGATTTTTAGCTAATTTAGGATTGCTTTGTATCCAGACACTCCCATAGGTTACAGATATTTTCGGTATTCCAAGCTGCTATTTTGTTGAGGTGTGAACAAAATCTATTTTATCTGTGTATATCCAGCTTTAGACTCCTTTAAGATATACCTGATTCTAAATCTTGGTGTCACATTTCAAAGTTCTACCTTCCTAGTCAAATGTGCGTCTTGCAGCTTCTTTCAGTCCTCTTTAAATTTGATTTAATAATCGTATCACCGTATATTCTGTGGAAGTTGTCCTAATTGAGAAGTCCTTTGTTATTTCGCTCTCATCCCCACCTTCGTCGAGATGCGCTACGTTCCTCTCGCGCCTCTTCCAGTTTATGTTCCATAGTTTTAAGCTTTCATGCTATTTTAACGTCTAACTCACTCTGAGTTTGGCAAATTGTGGTCTTCTACTGGGTTTTACCCGCTTATATGATACAGCAGCTTCCAAGATATCCTATCGAGGCCTTTGCCACTTTTAATGCCTCAAATGACTAAACTCATACATGTATACCAATAGATTGTAAAATGATTTACGATCAGACTCCAAAGACCAAAAAAATGGCTGTTCGCACCCATTTAAAAGGATCTTCAGTGGATAGCGAACTCTCAACTGGAACATTCGTCTGTACTACATCGGAATGCTCGGCTTCAACATGCGACAGTTTAAGGAATAAGAGAAGGAAGCGAATAGGATCGACAAAGAGGGTCATAAACCGGAATATTTCAATTTCAAACGACGATAATTTACATAGTGATACAGATGTTTGTTTACTTTATTAAATTACACTCTTATACAGAGCAGCGATGTCGCAGAACTTAAAAGTGAAGATATAACAGAGGACAGGATTTGTAGACGCTGTGATAAGCTCACATCGGAGCTAACAGAGTTGAGAATGCAACACCATGATACATGGTTATCAAACATTAAACCCCTGGAAGAGATGCTTCTTATGAAGGAGTCAACGATAGACAGGCTACAGAGCGAAATACTGGAAAAGGACAAACTGTTATTGAAGGCTCAAAAGGTAGAAACTAAGAAACAGGAAATGGATACAAAGAGGAGAGAAAGTTTAATCAAGCTCCAAGAAGAGATACGTTTGCTGAAACAAAAGAATGCGAACAAGAGTATACAAATTAGGGAGCTTGAAACATCCATTAAGGTGAGTGCCCATGCCAGACGTTCATGAACTTGTAGGTCAAGGATGATAATATATCGCAACTGGGTATCGTAATCGAAAGGTTGGAAAAGAACGCATTAAGGGATAGTGAGATTATTAAAAAGCTCAGATCTATGCTCGAAAACAAGAGCTAGTCTATCACTAACGCGACACCATGTACAAGATCCATGTGTAGATGTAGCCTTTCTATCTGGGTGGTGCTGTGATTCCAATAATAGCAAATTCCCAACTCAGATGTTTTTATTTTAAATTTTTTAAAACTAATTATGCGTGTGTAAAGTATATATGTCAAGGATACTTTGCAACAACAATGGTACGTTCATAATTTTGCTCTATACGCTCCTACGCAAAATTTACATCTATATAAAAGAGATTTTTATGTCAATTTATCACATTTCAACCACAATTTCGTGTATGTAATGGACATATACGCGTTCATGTCATCAGTAGCCGCCCATACTGACAAATGTCTACAAATAACTTTGTAATCTCTACGCAAATATAATATTTAGGGAGATATATCATCATATAATGGAGGGGCCGTTGTGGCTATGGTAGGCGATCAATGTGTAGCAATCGCATGTGACAAAAGGCTTGGAATGAACCAACAGATTACAATAGGCACAAATTTCCCAAAAGCCTTCAGAGTTACTGATAAATCATTCTTTGCTGCCTCAGGATTGGCTACAGATGTGCAGACAATGTATGTAAATCATCCATGTACACCTTGTTGTAGGAAGGAGGAAATCGAATTCAGAGTAAATATGTATGAGGCATCTAGTGAAAGTAAAATGAGCATTAATAAGCTCTCCAACATGGTCTCTACAATGTTATATTCCAGGAGGTTTAGCCCGTGGTTTGTCGAAGCTGTTGTTGCTGGACTAGACGCACAAAACAAACCATTCATATCATGTTTCGATCTAATCGGTGCCCCTTGCAACCCTGATGATTTCGTTGTGGCTGGAACCTGCGCTGAACAGCTGTACGGTATCTGCGAAGCTCTCTTCAAGCCGAACGCGGTATTTGTTATAAATGTATATACTCACCAACATTATACTCAGGGTCCGGATGAGCTCTTTGAAATCGTATCACAGTGCTTAATGGCTGGTATAGACAGAGACTGCCTCTCAGGTTGGGGAGCTCAAGTCTACATTATAACACCTACAAGTATATCACTACGTACACTAAAAACCAGAATGGATTAAGTTATTTTGCTTTTCTATACACATCGCGCATCTGTGGTCTATATAAGTGTTTAGGCGTCTGAATGTGAGGGGCTCTTTTACATAACAGTAGAATTTGTTACCTCTCAAATAAAAGTTTATCGCATAACGTATAAATTTGTACTCTATAAGCCCTTTTGGTATCTTGTTTTCGTAGTAAATGATGAAATTGTTTGTTTACTTTTCATAAAAACCTATTCCACCAAAATAGCCATTTTCTTCCTTATTCCTGCTATTTTATAGCATTAATTAAAATGTCAAATTCGCAATGTCTCTATAGAAATCTTTTGTGCGCATTTTTTAACCCAAAAAATGTCACAGATGATTTATGCTTGTGTTTTTTCAGGAATACTAGGCTCTTTTCCACACATACAAAGAATAGTAAAGATGTAGAAGGTAAAACTGCTGGAGGTACCTTAAATGTGGAAAATGAGTGTCCCATTAACTCTGGGAACAACGAGAACAAACTTGTTGATGGGCAAAAGCCCACAAAAGTTAAAGAGAATGATTCAATAAAAATTGGCTCCAAAGTTGATACTGATATTACAGAAGCGGCAAACAAATCCGTTGTGTTGAGAAAACCAATACCACGTAATTTCATAAAGGAGACATTGCTCCCTCATCTAGAACACAATGTAGCATATAATGCAGGCAAATTTCCGCCATCTGTCATGTTGCAAATAGGAATAGCATACTCAAAATTACCAGCCTTTATACGCCAACGTAGTATTGAAGATGCTCTAGTAGAAAGTTTTAGATATAGAATGGTTGATTTCGGTGTTTCTGACTGCATACAATTATTAAACACGTGTTTGCAGTTGCAAGGATTGCGATCAGTTGCTGTTTATGATGAAATCATATCCAGATTGGAAACCCCTCACCTTTATAATTCTATGACATCGTTAAATCGCTTGGGAGTTTGCAGAGCTCTATCGCGTATTATAGGAACTGCACAACCTATTAATGAAAAGGGGGAATCTTTTAAGCAACTTACATGTAGTTGGGGAATAAATGATTACAAAACATCAATACTTCGTCCATGGAGCTACATAGTGCGAAATATTCGTGACAAACGAATAGGTAGGTTAGTCGACAGATTAGTCACGTTTGGAGGAGAACGTATATTGCCACAACTAGAGGAAGATTTAAGTAAATATGGCACTTCAGAACTTACACATTTATTGTCTGTATTAGCTCAGCGGACAGAGCGTGACAATACAATTTTGGATTTTCCAATTGTGGCCATCCTAATGCATCATATAATACGCATGTATGACAAAACACCACTGCTATATTCTCTCTCTAATTTATGCAGTTTGTGTCGTCTAAAAATTAGACATGATAAATTCATTGAGCTTGTATCAAATGATCTCAAAGACCCCCTTAAAACGGCAAATATATATCATAAGCATTTAAGCAGAACTATATGGGTTCTGGCAAGATTTGATCTCCTCGATAAACTTTTGGATGACCTAATGCCTCATGTTATTAGGAACATTCCAATTTTTGATGCAGCTGGATTTAGTAGATTGGCACAAACTGTAAAGTACTATAAAGATTCTGATTACCCATCAATACAAAGTCTAAAAACTTCCTCAATCAAGATCTCCCTCTGTCTATTACCCAAAGCAAAGACATTGACAACAAAGGATTCTATATTCTTTTTAACTGGGGCTTTGTATTTGGAACTTTTGCCACTAAAATCGCAATGTGAAACCTTCGAATCTAGTTCAATACCAGTACCAAATGATAGCATACAAGTAACATGGGAATCTAACGAAAAATGGCTACCTAAAGCCAATCAATCTTCTACTCGTTCAAACTTCCTGAAAACTATTCTTGATACATTTGAACGCTTGGATTCAGATTATGATCTTGTGGAAATACAGAGAATTATAGACACCATATCCTCCTTCGAAAACTACAAATATATACTCGAGCTCCTACCAGAATCATGGAAAAGGATTGTCGAAGAGTACAAGAATGAAGACCATCAATAACTACTCCAAGGTCTAGCAAAATTTCCTCAATGGGAAGAAATAATTTTTAATCAAAATGTCTATACATGTAAACTATTTCAAAATAGAAAACTTATTTTACTAGGAACTCATGAACTTTTTCAATAAACAAGTCAGTGGTCAAAAAGTCCTTATCAGTTGCATTTGGATTAATAGCCAATGCAAGGTCCTTTGTAACAAACCCTTCGTTAATTGCAGAGACTGGAGCTTGTTCCAATTTCTTGCTGAATTCGACAAGGGCAGCGTTGTTATCCAAAAGACCACGACGTTCAAGGGCCTTGGCCCATGCAACAATAGTGGCCACAGGGTTAGTGGATGTCTTTAATCCTTTCTGGTATTGTCTAAAATGACGAGTAACAGTTCCGTGGGCAGCTTCGGACAAGAATGTCTTACCATCTGAGGAGAGCAAAACAGAGGACATTAACCCGAGAGAACCATAAGCTTGAGCAACAATATCCGATTGTACATCACCATCATAGTTCTTGCAAGCCCATACGAAGCCTCCAGCAGATTTTAGAGCCAATGCAACCATATCATCTATAAGTCTGTGCTCATATGTGAGACCTAGAGCTTCAAATTTATCTCTAAATTCTTTTTCATAAACTTCACTGAATATATCCTTGAATCTACCATCATAGGCCTTCAAAATTGTATTTTTAGTGGAAAAGTAAAGAGGAAGTTTCAAATCAAGTGCATAATTAAATGAGGACCTTGCGAATCCGTAAATGGAAGAGTCAAGATTAAACATTCCAATAGTAACACCTGGACCCTTGAAGTCATGGACCTTTACAACCTTTTTCTCTCCACTAGCTGGTGTGTAAACCACTTCCAAAGTACCTGGACCTGGTACTACAAAGTCTTGAGCGTTGTACTGGTCGCCAAAAGCGTGCCTTCCTATGATGATTGGTTTCTTCCATCCTGGTACAAGGAGGGGAACTTTTTGAGTCAGAATTGGAGCACGGAAAACAGTTCCGTCGAGAATGTTTCTGATGGTTCCATTTGGAGATCTGTACATGCGTTTGAGTCCAAATTCCTTGAGGCGTGCTTCGTCTGGGGTAATAGTAGCGCATTTTACACCGACGCCATATTTTTTGATGGCTTCAGCAGCCTCAATGGTGATTTTATCATCTGAAGCGTCACGAGATTGAATTGACAAGTCGAAATACTTCAAATCAACATCCAAGTGAGGCAGAATCAACTTTTCCTTGATCATACTCCACATGATACGGGTCATTTCATCACCATCGAGTTCCACGATGGGATTCTTAACCACAATCTTGTCCCCAAGGGTCATTTTATGTGAACTACTGGTCGAAAAGCAATTGCTAGGATGTAACCCTGGACGGTGAGGAGCGTTTCTTGTGATAACGTTGAACGCGTAGCCAAAGGCCACAAATGAGTTATGTAAAGATAAGAACCTTACCCCCGCGTGTACCTGTCGTGCCAAATGCATTGGCATTAGGAACAAAGTCTAAATATCAAAACAATGGTGTTTTGTAGAAAAATGTGATCCGAATGTCGACGAATAACAGAAGACGTAATGGGGGGTCTGCAGACCCTCTAGGGAGATATTATCCTTGCACATTTGGCAAATGGTTCTTCAATAGGACAAAATTATACTATAAGAGAATCCATTGTGCTCATATACGAAGTCATATCTCTTGCATAACTGTTGTTATCTCCATTCACGACTGCAGGTACTAGATCTCATCTACGAAGACGGAATACCAGTAAAATAATAGCTTTCCTACTTTTGTACTCTTATTATATTCATTTTTACGAAAATCACGGACCAAATCTCTTACACACCTCTATGTTTCCTCTCCTTCCAGACATGTTCATTGTTCATGTGCTACAACATCCACGATACACATTTACTTATTCACATTCCACATCTATTTTTGCCGTGTTGTTCAGAGGCGTGAAAAGGTGGAAGACTCCGAAGCTCCCTACATCATGCTCCTAGACGCTTGTTCAGTTGAAACATTACGAAGATGCTTTAAAGATATGCTTATTTGACAAAATGGTGCCTAAACCGATATCATTTCGTTCGGTGTGGAACAAGATGATGGCCAAAAATGATGAAGAGCCATTGTCTAGTCCAGCCAAACCCACACCGACACGTAATACACTGTCTTCTGACCCTCCAAATGTATTTCTAGCAAGTCCTTCTGCAACTAACAAATCAAAGTTGATACTACATCGCCCATCGCTGGTTTCTAGAGGATCAACGCTATCAGGTTGGTGTATTACACATTTGCCTATAACTCGCGATATACTCAAAAACAACGAACTTTTAGTATCACCCGATAAAAGTAAAAGTTCAATTATAGAGAAGGTTGAAAGCTCCTGTTTTGGAGGAGTCAAAGGGGGAAGAAGCATCACACTCTCCAGATTCACAGAAAGAGATGAAGTATCTGGAATAAGCATAAAATCGTTCCATGATAGAATAAAATCGCATGAAGTCTTTGAGTTTAACGAAAATGTCAACTCTAAAACTTGCTTTACAACTGGGTTATCTGAGTCCTTTGGAACCAAACCCTTGGAATCTACAAAGACCAATGTAACACTAGAAGATACGACGGATACTGAAACAACTATAAGTAAACCTGTTGTTGATGAGAATCCGGTATTAAAGATCTTGGTGGCTACGGATACCCATTTAGGATATAAAGAGGAGGATATGTACCGCCAAAATGATTCTATTAATGTATTCGAAGAGATTCTATATTTGGCAAAAAATCTAAATGCGGATTTAGTTCTGCACTCAGGGGATCTTTTTGACAAAAATCTGCCTAGTAGAAGTACAATGTACGTTACTATAATATGTTTACTGTAATCTGCAGGTATAAAACAATGGACCTTCTTAGCTCATATCTCATACGTACCCCTAATGATGACAAAGGGTTAGAAATAGATACTTCTGCAATTGTTCCAAGCACTTTGTCTACATCCAGTATTTTAGATGGGTTTAAGGTCTCAGATGAAAAAACAAATCACATTCCATTCTTTGTTATCCATGGAAACCATGGTAAGTAAATGTAGCATTCAACGATAAAATACACGCAGATAACCCTACCGAACAAAATTCGCTATCTCCTATTGACCTTTTGGATGTTGCTGGACTGGTACGTTTTCTTTTCCATTAATTTAAATGTTCAGGTGACATATTTCGGGAGGGTACATGATTTTAACGATATTGAGCTAAAGCCAATATTGATTAAAAAGAATAACATTAAAATTGCATTGTATGGAATAGGTTGGATTAAGGACGAAAAATTAGTCATGTTATTTAAAAATGAAAAGGTGAAATTTATCTTACCTGAGGAACCAGATGATTGGTATAAAATATTGCTTATCCACCAAAACCGTCATCCTAGGCGTGGAAATAACCATAATGATTATATTAGTCCATCTTTTCTACCAGATTGGTTGGATCTTGTAATTTGGGGGCATGAACACGATTGCTTTAAACTACCTCAATCATTTGGTGGTACTACACAAATTCTCCAATTGGGATCAACTATACAAACGTCTCTGGTGCCCGCAGAGGTACCACAAAAACATTGTTGTTTTATTGAAATTACCCTTGATGATGTGAAGTTTTATCCTATAACACTACAATGTGTCAGGAAACTTATATATAGGGAAATGTCTACAGCTTGTCTAGAACTAAAAGAAAACACTTCGGAAGAACTATCGAACAAACTTCATCAGGTATGTTAATACATCCATCGTCAATCTCTGTAGTCTATAACGAAAATTTTGGCTGAAGTACAAAACGATAAAAAAACTGTACTCTGTTCCACAGCACTGCATAACGTTGTTGGTACGAAAAATGAGGTATTCAAACTCAGGAGTGCTATCAAAAATGCAAAAGACGTCCCACTAATGAGGTAGGTCATCAAGCTATTCCATATATTTTGTAGGATCAAAGTTCATAGTGATGTATCACAAACCATAAATCCCAGGATTTTCGGAAATGCATACATAGGTACTAAAATTAATTCGTAAACATGCAAATCCAGGGTCCGTCGCAAATCCGAATGATATTCTAAGATTTTGGAGTAGCAATAAGAAGGAAATTTTGGACCCATCCGCTTCTATTACACATAGTAAAACTGTCAAAGATATTGTTCTAGCATCAATTCAAGACAACTGCCAATTATCCTTACTTTTAGAATCCGAACTCAACGAAGCAGTTAACAAATATGCATTAGGAATGGTTTGTCCGAATGCCTAGACACACTAATACGTAGGAAACACAAGTGATCAATGAGTATATAAGAAGCAGAGTAGCTTATATGCAAAACTACCTGAAAGAGAAGATGCGTGAAGCTGTAAATGAACAATTGAGTGATGATTTATACCAAGAAATTATAGAACGAACAGTAGCTGTGGGTTTTAAACATAGTAATTATAGCGATATACAGGCCAAAATGCAAGAGGAACGCACCTCAGCTGGGTTATCTAAACCTAGCAACAAATTTTTGTATGACGATATTAAGGATGTACAAAACGGAACACCAGAAGAAAAGGTGCGAGATATCCAGGACAAAGCCCTCACTAAAGATATGGAATCAAAGACTATGAACACTCCTGATATAAGGTAGATTCTATTCTTTAATCAAATTGCTTCAGGACCTCATTGTTCCCAAATTTCACACCAGGCAGAGCAGATACTGGAACACCGAATGCTAATCCAGCGAAAAAAAAGAGAGGAAGACCACCAAAAAGTGTACAAACTACGGTAAAAGTTCCATCAAGTGACACAAGGGTAGCTAATAAGCTCCAGAGAACTAGTCTTTCACAACATAATGGTGTTGTGGCAATCGCAGGCACAAAGGGTTATCAAAACACAATAATTGACCTTTTCTCAAGGAGAACAGACACAAATAAATTCAATATGTAAGAGTAGCCATATAAAATGTCGCTGTAAATTTATGTAAATACAAGTACTTGCAAAATGGCTTCAAAGGAAGAGGAATTGAACGTCTTGTTATCCAAGCTCAACTTGGCGTATGAAAAGTGCGATAATGGCACGCCAGATGTAGTAAATACACTGGATATTGATGCCGAAACTGAACATGATAAAGTTGTTAGCGGTGTAAAGAGTCTTATGGTCAAGGGATTCGTCACTCTGGAAGAACTCAAGCTAAACTCCTATACTTTATCTGAAGAAGGTCTCAAATATGCTACTAGCGGATCTCCAGAGTATCTTCTGGTGCAAGTTGTGGCCAGCAATCCGGTACGATTCATATCCTTCATCTATTCACAACTATACATGTCCATTTAGGGAATAAAACCTACTGAAGCGTCTTCTCAAGTTGAAAATGGAAAGATTGGCCTAAGCAAAGCGCTAAAATCCCAGATGTTGGCCATGGATAGTGATAAGGGGCTCATTCTAGGCAAAACAAAACTGGAATTTGACGTAACCCAAAAGATCCTTCTTCATGTAAAAGAATACGGTAGCTCCGAGAAAAACTTGATGGAGAAGCTTTCTGAGATCATTCCTAATGAGAAGGAACTAAACAATGAATTCGCAGATTTGAAAAAGCGCAAATTGATTTCGTCCAAGGTTACTGTGACCTATATGGTTAAGAAGACAGAAAACTATAAAAGTCAAGTCGTTCCTCAATTCACAGATTTAACGTCTGAACTGTTAGAAAACGACCTTTGGAAATCTCTAGGTATTTAAGCACCAAATACAATATTCATTCTACAGAAATTAAAAAATACAACTTCTTTTCAAGCGGCAAAAGAGTTAGCAACGGAGATTTCCACCCACTTGTTCACAGTATGGATGAATTTAGATACATTTTTACTTCAATGGGATTTGAGGTTAGTATATCTTCTCAGGTCTAATCTCTTTACAGGAGTTAGATACCTCAAAATATCTAGAATCAAGTTTTTGGTGCTTTGATTCACTGTATATACCACAGCAACACCCTGCTCGTGATACTCAGGATACATTTTTCACAAAGGTAAGATTACTCTCCGCAAAAAACATCTTTGTGCAGCATCCATCTTTGGCAAACCCCGAATTCATGGATGAAAACTACATCAAGAATGTCTCAATAGCCCACGGTGATGGAAGTATTTATAACAGTACGGGATGGAGATACGATTGGTATGTCTATTTGAAAACTGTTAAAAAAGTTTAGGAAACTGGATGAAGCCCTAAAAATGGTTCTGAGAACACACATTACCCCCTGCAGTGCCAGAGTGTTAAAAGCTATGGCAGATGAATATCAAAAGGTTTATTTAGTATATAGAAAATATAACATACACAGGGCAATCCAATAGTTCCTCGTCGCTTCTTTGCTATTGATAAGGTCTTTAGGAACGAAGCTAGCGACTCAACTCATCTATCCGAATTCCATCAGGTAAGGTAATGTTCATATCCTATAACATTCTAGGTCGAGGGATTGGTAGTGGGATACGACTTGGGTTTGGGTCACTTGATGGGAGTCTTGGAGACGTTTTACAAGTCAATTGGAATCACAAACTTGCGCTACAAACCAGCCTATAATCCATATACCGAACCTTCCATGGAGATCTTTGGCTTCCACACATCTCTAAACACATGGGTAGAAGTTGGAAATAGTGGCATATTCAGGCCAGAAATGCTTCTGCCAATGGGTCTTCCTGAAAACGTCACAGTCATTGCCTGGGGTCTCAGCTTGGAAAGACCTACAATGTTAAGGCACAACATACGCAACATTAGAGATCTAATCGGTTGTAAATACTAAATTTTATCTGTACTTGTCTTCATCCACGAGTCTCTCTAATTGCTCTTGCTCCCAGCGTCACATCGCGGGGTTGATGGCAAGCACACATTATCAAATTCTTTGAGTTAACACTCACATTAAAATGTATCGCAAGTTCTCACTCGTTATTCTCATTACAGGTATCTACATTTCCACAAAAACGCCAATACACAGAATTTATCATTCTAAAAGCTATAGGCTCGGCAAATGTGTTTGCACAGGAAGAGTATCCAGACATAGAAGCTCTAACTCTACAAGATGACTTATCCAGTCTATCAGAATGCTCAGCTGTAGTCGAGCCGGACCATCCGTTGCTCAGATACTGCAAAAACAATTCAATCTGTAGGCTCCTAGACAATAAAAACGGATACCTCCACGCAATATGTGACTGTACATCAACTATAACCGATACACATTACTACACCGGGCCAAGATGTGAAACCAGTAAGTTTAGTCCATCTGAAAATATCACCTCTTAGGAATCCCAATTAACTATCGTTCCAATGGTATTCCCTTAATCCACAAAAATATATTTTTCAGTATCCGGACTACTAAACACTTGCTGGTTAGAAGATCTCCTGGGCCTCAACTCGTGGAAGAACGATTTCACCAGGGTCGGATCCCTTTACTAATCAAAACGTATTTGTAAATAAATACAGAATAAAATTACAAGCCAAAAGTATATCCTACTTGAGGATGCCTCTTGGAAAGAGTTAAAAGACTTTCTTTTGCCATCTCGAGGCCCTTGGAATCCAACACATCGCTCTCTTCTTTAATGTAGCTTTCAAGATCTATTGCATAGTTAAATAACCTTCCTTTTGTGTCATTTAAAACACTTTCTGATTCATTGCACAGCTCCAATGTCTTTTTCGTCTCGTGATCGTTTCCCCTTTCCTAAACCATACATCTATTCACGGAGATATTCACCTTCAAAGTATCCAGTTTTGACTGTAAACCTTCAAACTCCTTCAGGTAAATTTCATACTCCTTAAGGGTACGAGAGACAGAAGAACGCTTAACGTCCAGCAAATTCGACATCTCACATTCGCAAATCACTAAGGTGAATGCATAAAAGTGGCAAATAATGTGCAAAAAATAAAAATGTTAGAGAAAAGCGTACACAAAGGCAATGGGGGTGTACAAGCATTAAATCTACAAATCTCTTCTCATTTCATAGGCATCTTCGGCGTCATTGTAATACTTTGGTATGGTTCTATATACTGTATACTTGCGATTCTTGTAAAAGTCCACTGCTGCGATATTGCGAATGTTGACGTAGAGATTAATGTATCTACACCCTGCCTTCTTGCAGCCTTCCTCAAATTTGTTAATCAATCTAGACCCGTAACCACGTTTCCTGTATTCTTCAAGCACATATATAGACGATATGTGACCATAGAAGGCGTCATCCGACACAGAAGTACTACCTATATGTTGCGTGTAAGTAAATGAATTGGTAGAAACTAAAATGGTACGCAAACAATGATAACAAACCAATGATAAACGCAGAAATTGTGTTCTTTGTCTCAACTACCAGTGAAAGTTTTGGAAATACCCTAGCGTGGTTAACGTAAACTCTTTCAGGGTATATAAGCGTAAATTCATCAGGTTCTATAGCAACTATACTCTTCACATCCTTTGGGCACATTGACCTGACGATCCCCGGGTCATCCACCATCTCTAGTAGTCTATACTTTGCTATTTATACAAAAGTATTCCCACTAAAGATTTATCCTGGACGACAAACGAGCATCTTGCAAAAAAATCAAAAAAAATGTGGTGGCTAAAGCTCGTCATTACCCTCATTCAGTACAGGGGACTGTTTGGTGGCTGCGTAGGACCCATACCTACGAGCAACGTACTTGTCCTTTTGACGAACCACGACCAGCTCCTCAATATCTAAGCAGTCGTTAAAATAGATTTAAAGACCTACCTGGAGCATCCAATGGACCAGCTCCATGTGCAACTTTTGCAACCTTTCCCGCGGGTGTATCTGTAAATCATGTATTGTTAAGTTTGACAAATGTGTAGTCAATTCGTTACACAATACCAACCTGCGCAAATAGCGGCACACACGAGAGAGAAAAGGAATAATAACTTGGTGTAAAGCATTCTGCCAATGGTTTTATTCTAATATACCAGTATAAAAATACTACTAGTGCGAATAAGAGCCACACGTCAATGTTTTCGAGACCCAATTACGTGTAGCCCTCACACACTACGAATCTCGGGTCCATCAGTTGTCTGGCAGTTGTAACTCAAGCGTCAAGTTACCGGTCCCAATTTTAGAATTTTCGTTCATTTCATATAACGAACATCGAACTCTGTAGCCACTCGTGCAATCAGCAACCTACGTAGTTGTTGTTGTTGTTCACTCCATACTGATGCACATTCACAAACAAGCCTACCTTTAAGTCATTCTTATCATTTGGATTCTTGAAATGTTCGCTTGGACATGTCTTTACCCCGCACTTTGTGAAGCAGGAATAGCCACGTGGATAGACCAAAGCAGTTTCATTCTCACACTCTCCTTCATTCCCCTACATGAATTTGTGCTGTAAGTAAGAACCTGACCTCGTATGCTATGCACCTGAACCTCTTCTCGTCACCTTGGCAGCCTACACATTGTCATTCCAGACAACAACTGACACACCCATGTTCGTTGTGTTGTTGGAGTTGTGGTCAATCTTTAACCGAAGTTTCCAGGTCTCAGCCTGCGGATTGCAGGTTATCTTCTCATCATCTTTGGAAATGCCACAAGTTGAGAAGCACGCGGTCTCTTTTACCACCGATTCTGGCTATACATTTTACGTGTCGAATCTCCGTGTAAAACGTACCTGTAACGATTCACAGAGTGGCACTGAGGTCTGAAGTTTTTCAAACCCATTGAAAATCCTACAAATCAAATGAAAACAGAAAAATCAGAGTTGTAGTTACACATTTCAAGAACATGTAGAGGTACCTTTGTCCCTTATTTAACAATATTTTGGAGTTAGCTTCGTTGTGATTAAATATAATGGAAAGATAGATGAGGAATTTTAGTGTAAATCCAAAAACCGGTCGTCTTGAACCCATTGTCAAGACAATGCAGAAAGGACAGGCCAAACTCTCAGCAGAAGCTACACATTTGAATTCGGAATCCAGAATATACAAAAATTTTGGAAAATAATCATAAAAATACAAGAGTCTTTGATAAATACCAAGAGAGTAGACGAAATCACCCAATCAGAACAGACAGTACGACTAGATCATGAAGATGAATAAAAGAAAAATTACAAATGTCAGTCAGTAGACATAAAGCAAATGTTAAATCTACTAAGGAGATGTGGAAGGGCGCAAATCGTCAATCCAAACTGAGTGTCGTAAAAGTCATAGAGCGGAACCGAGACCAAACGAATGCCTTCTGGAACTGAAATTGTGAAATTTTCATTCAATATAACCTGAAAATTTGGTAAATGAGTGGAGTACATACTTGGTAGATGGAGATCTTCTCCTTTGGCCGACTGGTGTGCAATGGCAAAAATGGTAGTGGATCCGTGTGATAATCACAGCGCCACCAGTCCGCTAGAAACTCTTTAACCTTGATATTTTCGATAGAACTCTTTATATCATACAGATTTGCATGCCTAGTGTTGCAAGTTATGAATCTTGCCAATTTATGCGATAATTTCTCCCTCGGGTTCTCATAGATTTTACATTTACCGCCCAATAAGCCATAACAACCATCTTCTTCGCGTTTAAGAAGTAAAACATGAGGGACACCCTGGGAATGGCACATAATGAGCCCACAGACGGTCGTCCTCATGCCGCTCCTGGAGTAGCTCCTCAGCCTCTTTTTTACCAACTCATTTGTCAATTTAAAAATAAGTCCTCTCCCGGTATTTGTGCTGTTCGTCTCAAATTTATAAACGTAGTCAGGGTATATCGGCCATTCTATACTATCCAAAGTTAGCAACGCGCCTCCCTCCTCATTTTCTACTTCCTCAGACATTTTTATCTATATATCTTGATTTATATATAAAAGTCAAAGGGGAGTAAACTTCCTACTGATAAACGAGAATCAGGTCCGATCCATGTAAGGTGGAGTCCAAGTTCAACACACTCAGTGAGAATATGTATGGAGTGAACGCGTGAAGCTGTTTGGAACTTCTGAATTCTGCAGTAAACTAACGACTTTATGAATTGCAGTAACAAACACAAGGGAGTCTTGTTCCTAGACATTGGACGTAATGAAGAACTGAATTTGTACAAGTATCGCATACTTTTTCAAAATATTTACCAACTCCCTGAATTTCTGGAACGCACAACCTCAACCAAATCTTCTACTTAGATATGATCCTCCGTAAAGATATATTGACTCCGCAATATACTCCAAAGCGTTTTCTTGTACCGAAACTTTGAGTTTACTGTAAACATAGAGGCGTTTAAAGGTAGCTGGGTTCTCTAAATCCAAACTTCTTGGTTGTATAATGGTCTGGATCACGGAGCATTTCTTTGTTCCGGTATTATTAAGAGTACAGGAAATTGTAGATTAAATCACCTCCTTTGCTTTCTATACTGCCGTTTGTTGCCCTAGAACTGCATGGCGTATCATGAGTGCTAGTTACGACCGGTTAGGGTTATTAAAAGTTCTGGGTAACTCTACGGAACTCAAGGATTAGTTAGGACATGAGATCTTTTGGCTATGATGTTGGTGTATTTGTGTTTTATTAGCCTAATAGTGGGCATCCCGTCCCTATGCCAGTGACATGGTCATGTGACCACTTTTCTCTCTAAAAATCAATAGTTTAATGTCAATATAGTTTTCAAGTATTTGTACCATCTTTAATCTATTAAATTCTGCATAGAATAGCAGATGATATTGGGAATGTATTCCGTTGCATGCCGACTGAGTAATGTTTCTCGTTGCTCTCTTTGGCAATAATCTTATATTTCTAGGGTTTTCACCCTCACGACATCATTCACATTTTTAAGCATATGCTTTGTCGTGAAACATCGGTTGGTAGCTCTTTGTTATGGGTGCAATACGAACATGTAAAGGTTGTGCAAATGAAATGTCAATCAGACTATTATTTTCATGCAAAACAGATAATATAGATTAGTTGTGCAGTCATTATTCCTAGGATGAAATGGGTTCAGAATATTTAAAACGCGCATAATTTACTTGGCAAAAGCATACTTTGTAGGAGAAATTTATAAATCTGAATGAACAGTGACATGCTTGCTAATTATTGTTCATGCTTTTGCAAACTCATTTTCAGGAAAATTTCAAGGCTTTGTATTCTTGCAATTGAATATTTGTAATGAGCTTTTTGCACTATTCATAAACTATGTTTTGTTAAACAAGTGCCAGTTACATTCCCTGTTTCGATGACTGAGGAAACATACGATAAGTTAATTTGACTCAAATGGCATAACGATTTCATACCTTTGCAGGACACAGAAAACTACCGAAGAGAAGTTTAAAGGTTATACCAAACCAACACTGACGTTTCAAAGATAAATGGTAAGACAGCAATAGGCAAACTGGAAAATACGAACACACATGTTCGCCCAAGAGGTTAACCATCCTTAATTCAGAGTTGCAATATGAATAACTTAGAGACGATTTATAATGGGCTACAAGAAAGAAATGCTAAAGGGTTCATAGGATAAACTGGCTGGATGAATACTCTCCAGAGATCGTAACCGGAACTGAATCATTGTGCTTCTGTGGATCATGAGCCATATAAAGATATTTTAAAGGATACCTTTAAGCTTGGCAGAGTATGGAAGATAAGGATACACTCTTCAGCAGGAGAAACTTATGAAGAAGTAGATTAGATGAAATAATGCACAAGGAGTTTTATAAACTCCAAAATTGTTGCAAACACAGTTGATTGTCACGTTGAGGCAAAAAATCCAGACAGATGCCTGTGATTCATCATGGTAACCCTAATTTCCGCTATATACATTCATATACTGCAAACACTCCTACGATACGGGCAATAACCGAACTTATAAAGCGTGGTAATACGGCGGAGACAAGAGTAAAGTGTGCAATTGTTTTCCCAAGCAATTTCAAACTCCTGAATGTTCCTCCCCAGTAATTTTTACTCGACAGTTTGCATGTTAATTGTAGCATAATTTACAGTTTATACGGGAATCGCACTTGCATATCCTCATCAGGATTAAAATTTTAAAGCGTAGTTTATATTAACCAATTTCTCTCTATAAAAGGACATCTTACATTTAATAATCCCAAAACTTTCCAGGAGTCAATAGATACTAATGTCAATCCTTGGACAATAAAGTGGTCTTGGAAACTATAAGGTAATTGTTCACGTTTCTTTTTGTATCCTGTAAAGACACAATTAAAAGCATTAGCCCATTAAAACAATACTTCTACAAACGCCCTTATCCGATAATTTTGCCTCTAGTATATAAACATGATACCAATGTCACTTATATCGCTGGTTTAACACCAGACATCAAGCCCAGAATTTCAATTACAAGTCATTAATACAAGTATGCCTAATTTACGAGTGAAATTATAAGATATGTGAAAATCAACGGTACGATCGCAAAATATCCCATGGATTAGTATAATTTCAACTGTATGTGCTAGTAAGTTGTTCTTTTCCAACAAGGTAACAAATACCACTGTACGGTTCATAGTTTTGGCATAAAACTCAAATCCCAAACAAATCTACGCCATTTTAACACATGAAATCCCAAAGCGCACTTCATACAGGATAGTGTGTGCGTGTGTACAGGCCAAAGTGGTCTAGGCCGTGGTACACAGACATCCTGCTGCGCACATTACCGATCCCGGACCAAGTGCAAAGCGAAAGTAACAAAAATACATACCAAAATAAAAAACCAAAGGTGAAGTTCCTAGTGGAAAGTATTTTCTCTCCTCCAATGGGGATGTCTGAGAATTTTCCTGGGAGAAGAGTAAAGTTTATGATTTACACATCTGGTACTGTGTAAACATATTACATTTTTAAAAATGTTTTATAAACCCTTGATAAAAGTGTTGATAATATGAAAGGGTAAATCGACTCGAATATGTTACGGTTCGGATAACCTCTTTCCGGTTTATGCACCGTTTACACATTCTGAATTTAGTATATTTAATATAACAAGGGCCACAAGATGGCTGAGGATAAACCCACTCCCCCGGAGGAGAACTACCACTTTTGGGAGAGCGAGGTGGAGCTGGTCAGGAAGAGGACCCTCGCACCAAATGGAAAGAAATTCAGATACTTTGATGACAAGGGCATATTTAACTTCGTGTTCTTCATTTGGGTCTACAGATGGGTTAAAGCAACTGCAGAGAAGTACTTGGACCCTTATATGCTCCATCCTCTGCCCTTGGTTGATCAGACAATGCTCTGGTATCCTGTATTCTCAAAGCATATTAGTGATGGAATAGCTACTTTTGAGGCATATGAAGCCCTCAGCGAAGATGAGAAGAAGAAAATTCGGAAACCTATAAAGTATATTCTAGGCAGAGCCATATTGTTAACGTTTTGGAGGAGGTTGCTAGCTATACTAATTAGCGTGATAGTAATGAACGCTGTTGGTATGAGTGTTGCATTATCCCTTCACATGTTACTGGATTTATTGTCTGAGGAGGGCTTTGGAGTTTTATCATTTTGCCTCCTCGCACTCGCTATAATCGCAATAGAATTGATAAAGGAAATTGGAACAGATCATATTGAGTTCTATGTAAGACGGTTATCATTCATCATAGATTCTGTCCTTCGTATTACTGTTTTCCAACATGGATTATGCTACAGAAGAAGCCAGTTTGGACATCTATCTGACAATCCTAGCTCCTGCAAGAGCATTATACATGGGTGTTCTGGAGACACACTATGTTCAGAGGATCCGCTCTTGTGTCCTGCTAGACGCCACAAAAACAATGAAGTAACCCCCAAAATGTACACTCTTGTTCTGAATGATCCTTACTACATTCCACTCTTTGTTGAATGTCTAACCAATTTAATAGACTTTCTTACAACGTTTACCTATGGGATGATCCTAATTAGCAGTAAATTCAGTATGAAAATATTAACGATCCTTATTATTTCACTATCTCTCGTCGCTTGCATGTTGGTTATAGAAATCGTAAACGGTCTTCTTATGAGATATTACTTTGGAATTAGGGATCACAGGATGACAAAGTCGTTTGAGGTCGTATCTAGTTTTCCGTTGATTAATAAGATGGCACTTGATGATGTTGCTCATAATACCATAACGGAGGCTAGAGATGATGAGCTAGTCTTTGTCCTCATCCGTTTCATTATATCACTTGTTAATAAGGTCATAATAACTTCAATAATGTGTGTGGATGTCATTATCCTCATCAAAGACTTCTCTGAAACAGTTGAGAGTTCGAAAGATGTAGAGAAGATAAGCTCATCTGGATTGCTAGCCTCCATTTTTGTTCTCTTGAAAATCCTAGACCCGTTGTATTTAGTTCCTCTAAAGTTGAGATTGTTAGTATTCTCAATGACCTCATTTTTGAGAGTAGAACGTTTCTTCAGAACTTGTTCTCCAAACTTTTATCTTCCGGATAACAAGTTTACTGGGAAGACTACTCTGCCAGAGATTGGGCCAGGTAAGGATCAGACACTGCCAAAGGGCCTAGTGATAATGTTCAAGAAGGCCTCTTTTGCATGGGTCAACAGTAGAAAGGATCTTTTAGACCACACTGGTACCACCTGTCTTAGGAACCTTGACTTTGTCCTCAATACTGGTGACCTTGCCATAATTACCGGTGCCCAAGGCTCTGGCAAGACCAACTTTGTCAAGGCTATCCTTGGTGACATGACTCTTGTTGAAGGATCAATGGCTGTATTGCCTCTCTCTACTAACATGCCAATATTCTATGCTTCTCAGGACGTATGGCTACAAAAGGGTACCATCATGTCTAACATTACCTTTGGTCACAGATTTGATGAGAAGCTCTACAACACAGTCATCAAAGCAGTTGAACTTGAACACGATATATCCACTTGGGAAGGAGGTGACCTGCGTAAGATTTCTGAACATGGTTATTCTCTCAGTGGAGGTCAGAGAGTCAGAGTTGGACTCGCTCGTGCCATTTATGCCTATCTCATCTTTAGCGAGACTAATAGGGAGAGTGAATCTGAACATTCCCTCCTGGTAGTACTGGATGATTGTTTCACTGGTCTGGATCCTTTTGTTGCAAGAACTATCTTCAAGAACTTGTTTGAAAAGGGAAGAGGTCTACTCTCTGGTAGAGATGTTGCCACAGTTCTAACGATATCCAAGCGTATCTTGGACGCTTGCGTATCATCAGAATCTCCGGATTCATACCCAGATGCTCCAATATATTTTCTGGAGCATAAAACTCTTGTACAGAGAAATAAGCTTAAATCCCTAATAGAACACGAAGTTGGTAATCTTGAGCCTCCAAAGCCTTCTGAAGATAATATGGGACTTCACACCATGCCTAGCAAATTACGTAGGATATGCAGCTCTAATGACTATACTCGTGATGGACGAAAGAAGTCCACGGAGTTGAGATACTCTAATTCTCCCACAATTCAAAGCGTATACAATAGAGTTAATCGTAAAATCGGCATGAACGAAAATTTTAAGGCATACAGTGTCTACTTCCGTGCGGCCGGATGGCCTATCTTCTTCTTTGTTCTCCTTACCTTCATATTTTCAACCTTGGACAACACCAAGTTTATTATTGCTTCAAAAGTCTCTGATTCGATTATTGATTATACAAAAGGTTCTAATGGTGTGCCAGCCTCCGTGGAAGATGTAAAGGATTACAGCGCCAAAGCGACCAAATGGGTTATTATTCTTTCAGTTTCAGTGATGACTGGAGCTATTTTTCGTATAATTGCTATGGCATCTGTTTCTTTTAAAGTTTCAAGGAGAATTCATGAGTACTGCATAAACTCAATATTGATAAACAGCTCAGCTGTATTGAAGATTAAAAAGTCCATTGGTAGCGTTTTGACATTCCTCTATATGGATACATTTTTCATTGACAATTTCCTGAGTTATTTTATCCACGACGCCTTCCTTTTGCTGATTGAATCTACTGTTAATCTTATTACGTTGTTTTTTTTGCTTCCATGGTCTACCCCGCTTGCTCTTTTGCTTTGTCTCATTATTATTCGGTGTATTGTATACTATTATGTAAAATCGTGCAAGAATGTATATTTCGCTCGTTTGGAGACATTTAACCAAATGGACTCTACAATAGAAACGGCGATAGTTGGTTTGTCTATATATCGCAGTTTCAAGAAAGAATGGAAATTGATACATACGATGGTGGAACACGTTGATTACAATATAAGGTCTAATTATCTGAGCAATTCTGCGCTCTTTTGGAGTTCCATAACATCTAGATGCATCTTTGCTCCTCTGGGTTTGTTTATACTTATTTTCCCTCCGCTTTTTTCTCATGTGAAGGAAACACAGGTGAAAATTGGCCACTACGCTATGGCGTATTCCATATTTCTCACTCTAAACACCTCGTTTGCAACCTTTCTCAGACTTTATTGTTATCTTGAACTTTACATGGGATCAATTAGGAGGTTTGAGAACTTCGTTCCTCCTGATACTAAGATCAACTTTGAAGAAAAGAGGAATATCCATCAGACAGATCTTGTTGTTTACGATTCCAGTTCTAATGAAGGTGATAAAACGACTGGTGGAGATATAAAGAGATCTATCACTTTAAAACGTCGCCAAGAGCATGCCAAGAGAAGAGCTGTTCATTGCACTAGTATCAAGATGCTCTTCTTTAGACACAAGGTTAATGTGCTTGACGTGTCCAAGTATGCAGTTCCAGGTACTACTAGGATAAAGTTGGATAATGTTAGTGTACATATTTTTAACAAAAAAACCGGAGTGAATTTTTCTATTCTCAAGAATGTTACATGCTCAGCTGATACCTCGGACATTATTGGAGTCATTGGTAGAACTGGCGCAGGAAAGTCTACCTTATTGTCAGTACTTCAAAATTTGGCAAGGAATAGAGAAGGTTCTGTTTTGCTTGATGGCTGTGATTTAAATGATATGCCAAAGAATGTGACTAGGCAGATCATCGGTGTCTTGCCTCAACTACCATTTGTATTCAGAGGATGGACAGTGCGTAGGTTCATTGATCCAAGAATGTTATTTGATGATGCTGATATTAACACAGCCCTGGATAATTGTGGCTTGCTCAAGTTTGTTGAGAAAATTCCGGGTGGTAAGGGCCTTGACACAGTCATTATACCTGACCATTACCATAAGGATATGCCAAGGTATTACAAAAGGGTGTACTATGGACCTACACTTAAACCTGATGACTCTTCCTCTGTGGATAATGTGAACATTGACCATGGATCAGCACTGTCCAACTCACAGTTACGTACACTATCAGTGGCAAGACTAGTATTGTACGGAGAATTTTACAAGATACTCTTGGTTGATGAGCCTCCAGAGGATGATGTTGGAATATCCAATACTGCAGAGGTTCCAATATATGATTTAATCAAGACACACTTCCAGCATTGTACAACATTTATCGCAGCACATGATGCAAGTGTATTGGGTTTATGTACATCGGTTTGGGTCTTCCACAAAGGTTCTCTCATTAGAACCTGCAAAACGGAGGATATCGTAGACAGTAGTTCACTATCAAAAATTGTAGAAGACTGCGTTACCACACACACTTAATGCAGTAGGTTGGTTTTATGAATCGCATTTTAAGTCCGCTGTCTTGCCACATTGGCATTATCATTTCAACTGTTTTCATCTGAACATTCTCTATTAATTTCTGCATTCCATGGACGTGGATTCGATTATCCATATCTTATATTATCTATTCGCGACATCTAGAAATGATACATGGGAAACATGTATCTGTGGAACCCATAAATGTTCTTACGGATGCCATTCCTTCTCTACCATTAGACAGTCTGGTGGAGGATTTCCAGTAGACCTTCCAGTCACACATCTTTCATAATCCATTGATGAGAGGAAGACAAATGGAAAATCTCTAAATGTGTGATAAAGTAAGGAATGTTTGGCCATTTATAGTGATAATTATCCCCATGGTCCTTCTCCCTCAGTTTGTTCCTTCATAGGAGTACTCACCAGGTCATTAATGCAGTTTATCCATGTACCATAATGCCTAGGGAATTAATGGTTAGTGATTAAATGTATAGTAGCTAGAAATGAGGTATTAGGAAGACTTGTTTGAGGAAGGGTGCCTCTAAGGGACCATAGACAGCAGAGGTGTACTGCTAAAAGCTATAGACGTATATACGGAACGATAAGAGTGTTATATGTACAGTGAGTGTCCATTATTATGGTAAATAATGGGCTTTTATACATTCACTTTCCTCCTCTCCACAGTACAGTCCATGCCTATGGAACACATGAGCAGTCCGTACTACCAGAGGTAGTAATGACCTACCGATGTCCTAGACTAGGTAGTTTGTCACTATGGAATGAACAAGGTGAATGAAGGAATGATGGGAATTATTGGTAGGTGATGAGTTATCTACTTTATACTTTGCCATTCAACGTTTTGAATGAATAGAACTTCTTTAGAAACCAGAGGAACTTAGTTACCTAACCATGGACATTTATGATACTACCATACTGACATCTATTAAACCTTGAGGGATATGAGAGATACTCGACAACATGCATCTTGAGGTTATGAATAATACTGGAACACTAAACTCTCGGGTAGATAATGGAGGGGTCTCTTTAATTTATGACCAATGATATGGTATATAATGGTGTGAATGACAGGTAAGCTCACAAGATGACAGATGGGACATCAGGATGGACTTCAGAAAGGCGCCATGTTTATGGCAGGGCTGACTCTGTTGCAGTCTCTCCGTGTGGCTTTAACTGGAGCGAAGTTTGCACTTGACAGATTTAAAATTCCTCAGCAGTATGCCAGTTCGTTCATTAACATGGTCCATAATCCTATGGAACTGGCAACGTTCACTGGTATTCTTATTATAAACATAGTAGCGCTAGGTTGGAAAGATTTTAGGTACTTTGCCATTTTTACTAATGTGACACTGTGCTGTTCCTTTGTCTTACTCCTCATTGCATTCACTTCTGGAGGAGAACAGGGAAACCTCACCTTCTATTACTGGACTATTGTCTTTGGTTCATTTATCTATGGACTTAATGTGGCCTGTGTGATGAATGTGGGAAATGCAAATGCTTCCCTTTTCAGTGTAGGAATCCCTCTCTCTGGTATTCAGGTTTGCATATACTACTTTATCTTTACTGAACTTGCTGAGTGGTTTAATTTCTCAAACATTAGTTACTGGATCATTGTTTGGCAGCTTGTTATAGCAATAGTAATATCAGCGGCTTCTGCCATATTGTGGGTCATTGCCTATCATGATGGTGCTAGCAATGATCAACAAAATCCAGATGATCCTAAAAAGGGTAAGCATACTGGCGCTGCTTGGTCTCCAATTCTTATGGCTATGGTTGGTATGGGTACTATCTATGCCTTTTATCCTGCTATTGCTCCTTATAAACTGACTGACGTTGGCACTGGTTACACCATTGATCTTGCTGTTTTATTCGTTAGTGCCGTTCCTTCTCTTGTTATTGCAGCTTTATGCTCATGTGGAGTTGGTCTTGATATTGGTCCAGACAGACCATGGGAAGGTGGCTTTGAGGCATGGCATGCTGCCTGGTTACTGGCGTTCCCACATATTACTGCCATGGTGTTATGCTTTGTTACACTTCATTATCCGGATAGTGGAGTGGCTAGTTCGATTAAGAGCAGTGGTTTAAAGGTTGGGGCTATTACCATTACGCTAAAGTTTTGTGAAGAATCGCTCAAGGCAGTGTCTTATGCTGGAGCTAGTAAGCAGGTGAATGAGGATGAAGGAGGTACTTATTCATCTTTGAATACCTTTACATCCCAAGGTTTAATGATCATTTTGGCCTTTACTGGAGATGGTTACCTCAAGACTTATTCCAAGTATGAGCATGACAGGAGTAAATGGCCTACTAAAGATTGTGGAACATTTAGCTCCATTTGGTTTTGGACGAAGAATGGAATAAAGGTGGCCTGTAAGAGTGTTAAATCATCCTTTACCAAGAATGTTAGATGCAAGGTTTTAGGTAAATCAGAGGCCTTACTCATTGTCTATGCAGATGAGGAATTTTAATGGGTGGTAACTAGGAGGCTCTTTGAAGCTCAATCACTCATCCCTGGACATTCGTCCCTGCATTAAGAGTCTAGTGGAGAGTCTGAGGAAGGGACTACTGGACTGTGAGGACTCATACTGAGGAGACCTCCAATGATAAAGAGTTATGCTCATAGTGTTTGTCAGTTGTTTGATAAGGATAGAGAATCTTGGCCTACTTCACGTTATGGGTTTTGGAGTCTCCTAGTCACTCCAGTAGACTCTCCAGTAGACTTTTTAAGAGGCTCTTCGGGAGATTATCATGGGTTACTACCATGGCGACTGGAAGGAGCCTATACAGTAGAGCATGTCTACTCCACTAGAGACTCTTAGGGACTTATTCAGCCAACTGATGACAGGATGTACTCCATAGTGATCACCTGGTGAGCTAGTTGTGAGGGAGGATGAATGTATGGATGAGGAGGTACGGCTAGATGGAGGAAGTACTATTGGATGATGGGTATGGTTCCTGTGGAAGGACAATTACTCTCATCAGTTCTATTCTCTTACTCATACTATAGACGGATGTGAATCGCAATTTGATCTTGAAGGATCTAAGGTTAATGTAGTTTCAAAGGTCATGGCTTCCCTTCCTCATTTACTTCAGGAGGTCTAACCCTACCACTTCGAAAACTAGGAGCTAGGAGAATGTCACCTGCTATTACTAAAGCTGATGAAGAAGGACACTCTACTGTTACTTGTTGCAGTTGGTCTCGCTATTGCTGGTATTGGTCTCTGGAAAGGCTCTAATCAAGACTCTTGGAAAGGTCTTGGAATTGCAGCTCTTGCAACAGGTGTTGCTGGATTAATCTGTCTTGGAATATGGAAACTGTATAATCGCTATAGAGGAGACCCTCTAGTACGCCTTATCTAATGATACTCTTGGGAAATCTACGGATATTCTCCTGGAGATCCTTGGGTTAGACAGATTTAGGAGTCTATGGAGACTAGGGAATCTATACTGAGTAATTGGCCTTACCATTTTACCATCACACAGTGGTTAATAGGACAGTAGATGACGTTTACAGAAAATACATGTCACATGATGTGGTATCCCTGATACACGGTGGAACGAACTGTAGTTGTGCAAGAGTAGATACAGATTAAAGACAATGTCTCCATTATTGGTTTAAATTTGCAAACGTGTCAAGGGAAATTATGTTGTAGTAGAATGAACCCATAAGTTCGTTGTTTTACCCGGTATCCTGATTATGAATATTTTATCGGAAATCTCTCTATAAACGACTTGAAACTATCCACAGTGTAATAATGCGGTTTCTCTCATTAACATGGTGATTCTGAAAAAATATTTAGCGACTTGGTACGTATGCTGTGCTGGCTGTATATCATGCCATGTCTGCATAAACTTTCCTATTCCCTATTAGAACACTGATATATATTTTACTATTTATAATAGATACGATAGTTATGTAGTTTCCCATAATTTCCAATGTATCCACCCACGACATATCTGTCAACATTTTTGCTTATTCCTCTAGTACTAAATTACGATAATTTTACCGCAGTTAGTAGAATAAGTATTTATTGTATTCCTTTTAATTTCTATTCTATAAATAACCCATTTAAAACCTGAAAGATTCTAGTGTAATATTTGTTGTTCATGCATGATATACAATTTTTAAAAGTCGCATGCACTCGGAAAATATAGAAAATGAACATAAAAATTGACATATCTGCAAGGAAAAATTATTATTTAATGCTTGAAAACGATATAAATGCTGTAGTAATTGTAAGAAAGTATGACTTTGGAACACACTATCTCCGATATAGTCATGAGTTGTCTCTAGAAGATTGTTGTATTAGCAAATTAGTGCATGGTAATATCGAACAATTCCTTCAAGAGTATAACATAAAGAACGTAAGGGAACTTTCTGCATACTACTGGAAGGAGGATTATAAACTGAGAAAACCTTTAGTTATAACTGTTACTGGACAAACCAACAATTCAGTCACATTCAAAAGAAAGAAAGGTTCGTGTAGTTGGACCAACAGTCCCGAAAGTATATCTGTTAATATTTTAAATGAGCAAAATACGCTAATTAATGGTATAATTCATCTGGATATTTCGAAAGGATCTAGCGATGAACATATCACAACCAATTGCAAAAGTAAGGACATTCAGGTAGACTATAACATCTCTACTTATATCTTGGACTTGGCTCCATCTATAATCACATACAATGGGAAAATGATAAACATATTTCCACTGCACATTGACAACATTGTAAAACTTTCAGTGTATTCATTGTCTGGTGATAATCGAGACGATAAACTCCTAATAAATGTCGTTCAAAAGAATAAGTGTAAAGGCTCTGACTATTCTTTTTGGTTTGAAAACTCTGGTCAAGGAGAAAGGAATACCCAGTGGAGATATCTCAAGGGTGAAGATGCTCCATACAACGTAATCACCCTAAAGACAAAGTTGCGCATATTGAATGATAAAATAAAGGCTCCAGGGGTCACGGCATAAAATGATACCATTTAACATTTTGCTTATTAAAATTTGTTTGTAATAATTTCCATTATTTTCACAATGGATAATTAGTAACTTGTTAGTACTTGGTATACGACGAGTTAATGTTTCAAAAATCGCTCAGTAATGCTATCAACAGTGTATTCACAAAATGTTAAAATGACTAGTGGCCATTCAAACCATGGAAATGAAATGTATATTAATACAATTTAATTTTGAAAAATGTATATGCGAGACTAAAACATAAATTCTTAATCTCTTGTACACGGGATAACATCCACCAGATAACTATTCTTTAAAATTGAGGCGATTGCGATGACACATTTGTATAGTGGTGAAAAGATGCTCAGTAATTTAGTTGTTTTATGGAAACCATTTGTAAAACAGTCTTTATGTCTGGGCACTGATCGTTGAAGCACGTGGAGGTGAGTTTAATCATTTTGTTATTCACTTGAATTTCCTTGACAAGTGTATAAAATTGATTTGACTTGAAGCGTTGCCCATTTAATAGAGACTTTCCATTGACCTGTAGATATGCTTCATACTCTATACGATTCTTGAAATCACAAATTGAACCTAGCATAATTTCTATCTGATACATTCCATTTTCGGGTAAATCAATGGACCAGTAATTTCCCTTGCATACCTAGAAATGTATAATGTACAGAACAAACAAACCTCCTTTTGTATACAGTCTGCACTTTCTCTTGGATTTGGAAACTCTATGCCACCTCCCAATAGTGGATTGCAATCAGTGTTACAGTATTTACCCTCTGCTTCTCTCATCCAGCCTTTATTAGCGTAAATATATGCAAAGACACATACCATAAATGAGTGAGTTTCCTGATTCACCCGGAGCATCCAAACTTGACTTGACGGAACCATTATCAATGTAATAGCCCTACGAGTGTTTATTTATTAATTAGGAGATACCTGTGTTGGAGTGCGATCAGATTGCCATCTAAATAAAATCTTGACGTTGAATAAGCGATTACGATAGTGATGGTTTGGAGATTTTAAAAGGTAATATTCGAGTTTGTATGTTTCTGTATTTTTATCAACTTGTAGCTTTAGTATACAATTCCCATTCCCAGGGTGACAATAGCCAGTATAACTGGCCATTGTGCATATTGGTTCATTTTCTTCGAATGGACCTTGTTTAATTTCACCCTTGGCATCTACGATACACTGTGATTTACATTCGACCAAGAAAGAATCCCCAAAGGATAGTTTGTGGATTTGGCTCAAATCCTGTAGTGTTTCGTCACACCTTTCAATTTCCACCAGTTTTAGTCCTTCTTCCAATGTACATGGGATTCCAATTAATCCAAATGAACCCCCAGTTTCGGTAGCATATGTATACAGTTCTTCTATTGTGATTTTTACCTGAGAAACACAATTTAAAGATTAAATATCTTACCCCAATTGTCAAGACTGGTTTAGAAAGTCTGTACTTGTGATGCTCCAGGTTGTTGGTGTGAAGTATATTAAATGTTTCACTTGATCCCTCTGCAAGGCAATGCATTTGAGATGGAAAAAACAAACGAATAAATTCCAAGGTTATTTTAGAGGGCCAGGTAAATGAGGGGTCCCTTGGCCTAAATCTAAACTCTGTAAGCAGTATAGGCCTCCTAAAGATTACTTGGATATATTCTCCAGTTCCTGAATTATTGTAATAACCAGTGATTGACACACCTCCACTTGTTCGCCATATAGAGCCTTTCCTGTCAAGATATTTGCCTGATAGAGCCGAAGAACAATTATACTCGCTGGAATGTGCAGAAGATTCGCTGCAAGATAGGTACTCACTAGTACCTGGCATAGAAACCAGAACCTCTCGGCCAACTAAATTTGAATGTAACACCCACAAATGTACATACCGCATAGGTCATGTGTGTTGCTCTTGTGGAAAGACATAAAGAGAAGAAATGGAGATCCTATTTCCGTGGTTTGAAACTTGTATATTACATGTGGCAAGAGCATTGTACTTTTTACTTGCATGTTTATGGTATTGCCTTGTTCAAACAACTGAAATGATTCACTAGAATCTTGCGGTATCCACTGTTGGTCATCCTTTGGTTTCAGCGGAAATGGAATGTCATGTTTATGCGATATGTACAAGGTTGCAGCGTCATTTACAGTGAGATTAAATGACCCAAGTGTAGGCTTTTCATCTGTCCGTATAAGTTGAGTACCAATTAAACCATTAGATAAGTTTGATATAAACACCTCGTCATTGTCTCTATATGCGCCTTCTCCATTTAGACCCTTGGAAATTTCAAAATGTTCAAGTGGGAGACTATTAGCAATAATGTGTACAGTGAAAACATACTTGCTTATTGAAATGCGATGCTGCGATAAATGTGAATAAAAGTTTGTAGGTGGAATAATTTCCCGGTGTATCTTGTGACTGCTCCAGAGTAGCCTAAACACACATGTTTCGCATAAACTTTGCATACTTAAAATGTGATTCTCCACCCTTTTCAAACTTGTACTGCTGAGAGTGTGACATTGCAACCTTTATCTTGTAAAACTTTCCACCAACCAACTGCTGGCTCTCTGAAATATTCTGCTCCTTTAATGATATTATTGGATCTATCCAATATTTGATCCCAGTTTCTCCATCTCCATCGGTACGTATACCCAAATTTATAATCTCAATTCCATTCAACTCTACTCTTCCGTAACAGTCAGTCTCTATATACGCATGAAAAACTCGCGACAAAAATACCTATTTCGAACACAAAATTCCCAGAATGAGGTGCCTTGAGATAACCTTCCCATTCTAAATTTTAAAAAATTTTACAAATTGCACATACTTATGGAGAACTTGTGAGGATTTAATCCGATAATTGGCATAACGTTGACAAATGTAAAATTTATTTGGGAATCAATACGTGAAGAAAGGGCAGGGAATTCAAATGCATTATTTGGATAGTACGTTCCAATTAATCCGTCGGCTTTTAGCTGATTCCCCTCCCTAGATCATCTATTCAACAAATAATAAACATACTCGTTCATACAGACATTTGAATTTTTTGTTCTCTTTAGCTCGTCATGATGGCACTGCACCTTTTTAATTTCCTTTTGCAAAAGGTCAATCTCATTTCTGTGCTTGAGGGTCGAATCTAAATCTTCCTTTGATTTTTCCAACAACTCTTGTATTTTTGATAGAGACTGTGCTATCATTTGATGCTTTAAGCCGCAACATTGTGAAAGCCTAAATGGGTATTAACTTTTGCAGATACCAACCTTTTTTCAGATTCAGTAATGAGTTTGCGATATGTAGTTAATGATTTAACCATTTCATCCACTTGTGTAACCTTTTCAACTATTCTCTGTATAGTATCTGACCTTATTGCATCTGAATGGTGGTGAAATGTGCAAAATAGACAAACCATAGTTTAATGGAGGAACACAGAATCCCCAGTCCTTTTCCAATTTCCCAGTAAGTTGAGCTTCCAGATAACACCATTCTCTTCCTGTAAGAGACGTATACATCAGAGCTGAACAAACCTGTCGTTCCATCTGGAGCTACCTCTAGTGTACAATCTGTGTAGACCTGGTCGCGTTCTACAAACGCAGCTGCGCACAAATGACCATCTTCTGTGCGGCGAGCTCTATTGCGATATTGTGTTAAATAATACATGAGATCATTAGTGTCTTCACCATCTGGTTCACCAGTATTTTCAGTGGCAGCAACATTGCCCTGTTGTACGGATGTGTTGTCTAAAACAGGGTTGGTTCCATGAACACCTTCTGGACCATCAGTAGCGTTTACATTGGGTGATGGAACGACAGGTTGAATGGAAGCTTCAGGGGTCTGGCCAGAAGGACTTTTAACATAGACTGGCGGATTCCCCTTGTCAAACGGCCAGCTAGCCTGAGCAAAGTGGAGCAATAAAAGAAGCTTCCACATTTCAACAACGCTAGCAGGTTACAATATGAAAATACCCAAACAACAACAACGTTAGGTGGGGGTGTAGTGTGTACACACGTTTATTAATTTGAACAGCAGTAGGGATTTTGAAGCTCATCAAAATCGTTATTGAAAGCATTGCTCCACTCGCTCACGCAATCGCCTGGTCTTCTCCTTCTAAAAATGCTCTTGCCTGGATTTAGCGGGATCCTCTTGAAGGCCGCGTTGGATGCAAAGAAACCAGGTGTAAATGGTATAGTTTGTTGATCAAACTGAAAATTAGTGTATATACTAATGCAAAACAAACCTCTGGTGCAGGAAAGGGGTTAGTCAAACCTTGACTGATGCTGACGCCTTCTACGCCATTTGTCCTATTTAAATCGCTGCCATTTGGGACAATATTGCTCTCTTGTCCATAAAAACCTTCAAATTGTGTCCCTTGGACATTCTGCCAATTGTGATCATTGGCTTCTATCACAGTGTGTACCGGTACAGGGTGCTGGAAAGCTTGTTGGTCAATGCTATACCCATCTGAAAAGTTGTAATTATCATTGACCATGAGGCCTCCTTCTTGTGACGGTATGTAGGATACACACTTGAATTCACTCTGCGGTGCCTGGTTGAATTCGCAGTACTCTGGGTAAAACTGCTTTGGGGTAACGATGGAAGAGTTTACTTGACCGTAATATTCGCCCTTCATCCTTGTCAATGTGTACCCGCGTTGTTGTATATGCCTCTGCTTGTGCTACAACTTAAAGCTACTTTATTTTAAATATAGTAATTAAATCATAAATTAAAGCCAAAACTTATTTTAGAAAGCCACTTGAGCCTTCCGGTGATTCAGCGGTATTTCTCAGCGGTTTGTTGGTGCACATGTTGATTCGTGACATTTCGGCCATAATAGCAGCCAGTTGTTTTTACCATTTTGTAGACGTTTACAAAAATTTTGCACTGCAAGAATCTCTTCTATAGTTGCTAGTGTAGCTCACGGTCGATGGTATTCATAATGTGCTCGTGCAACAGTTGATCTTTGAGCTGCAAAAGTCCGATTGTTACAGCCAATTGAAGTGCAATGTTAAGCCATGGCATTTGGGAGAGTAGATTATAGTTGGTTTCCTTGATACAGAAGCCATCAGCTTGCGATCCACAACGTTTGACGAGCGATAGCTGCTGTACTATGGCATTTGCTATTGTCAAAACCACTGGGAATATCTGTTCAAAGATAGAGTTACAGTCCTGGTCTGACATTAAACTTTGATGTATAAACTTGTTAAATGTCTTTGATGTGTACATGACTGCCTTACCTAAAAGGTGAGGAATAAAGCCTTGATAGAAGGAAGAGAAGCCATCAACCACCAGAATGCGTTTAAATAACTTTACGGCATTCACAGGAATGCATCCATCGTAGATTATAAGTCTTGAGATCACAGTCAATAGGGGATAGGTCAGCATTTCAACTATGACTACCGTGATGATTTCGCTCTTGCTATTTTTAATTTCTCCAATATAGAAATCGATGATCTGCCTCTGTATGTCATCTCTGGAGGCAGTAACAATGGAATAGCGATAGTTTTGAATGAGGTGGGAACGCACACCAAAGAGGTCATGATCGGTCAACCTATTGGCCAGAACATCGCTACAATACCGGACCTTTGGTGTTATATAGTGTGGTATAACATAATTCAAAATGTCTTTTGTCAGTAGGTATCCCAAATACTCTGGAAAGGCGCGAAAAAAGCCTGAGATTCCTTCCTTTCTATATATCGAGATTGCCAAATCCTTCGCCAATATTAGCCCATAAGCATACGATATTCCACCAACTTGTAGAGAAACAAACTCCTTCCAAAAACCGTCGCTAGTTGAGTAAACATCACATAGAGACCTCTGGAACTTTACGACGGCCAAACGATGGCTTACAAGTAGCACCGGGTATCTTAAAACTATAGAAGGTGTGAGTGTGATTATAATTTTCTCAGGGGAAGACCCAGGTGACTCGTCGAACATATTTAGGTCTATAAACGGAATCTGTTTGACAGTCTGTTAGGACAATCATGGGGAACTGATTCCATTGCCAAGTCTGGAATTTTAGACGACAAAAGTAACAAGGAACAGCAATGACCAGGTGTATGTCAAGCCGTCCTCAGGGGTCTACACATAGATGTTTCGGGAGAAATTCATATCTAAATGTTCTTTTAAGCGTTTGATATCACAAGTCCACAAAAGATCTGTATGAAGCGCCATGTTGTGGCGGTTAAGTTCGTCCACCGTGGCGTTTTAAGATTCTGGACGTCTTGCGCTAGCCATAAAAATTTCTGCTTCAGCAAAGCAACTCAAGTACAGAACTCTGGCGAATGTGAAACTGAAAGATCCAATAGAGGAGGTAAAGCTACCTACAAAGTACAAATTATAGCCTGGATCGCTTTGATTCGCAAAATGGCGATGCCAAGTCTGGAGGCAGCAAACGTATCCGAAAGCAAGATCGCAGAGAAACCTGAAGATGAAATGCTTTGCAGGATAAGGCTATCAAATGAAGCTCAATCGCAAATCTCAATGGAAAAGCTCATACCCGATTGCAAGAAGTTTGTTGTATCATACGGAGTTAGGCTAATTTTGCTATGGGTAATCTTCATCCTCATGATGTACTTTCAGGGAATGTGTATCATTTTGAGCGATTCATACTATGAAACTGGAACACCGCCAATGAAAGATAGGATACATACATTGGTGGAACCTTCAAAAGAAATTTTCAAGATCAGTGTTGCCAATACAATGATTGCAGTCTTGACAGCTTCACTCGGAATTAGAATTGTTCTATTCATGCCGTTTGTCTTTGCTCTTGAGTTGCTTATCCGTTTCTTATTTCTGGAATCAATCTTGTATTTTGTCAGGAGTATTTTCATCATCCTAACCACTGTACCTTGCCCTCATTCCGACTGTGTCCCTAGTGTGTATAACACTCACTGGGAAATGATACAGGTTATTGTCCTTTCGTATACTGGAATTAAAGACACCTGTACCGATTTAATCGTATCTGGACATACAATGAGCACCGTTATGGTTGGTATATTTTTAATGCATCATAGTGGTAGCTATATTTTTAACGGTATCGTTATATTATACATAAAGGTTATCCTATTTTTCATCATCGCATCCAAGTACCATTATACCGTTGATGTAATGTTTGGTGCCATATTATCCATGTCTCTTTACTTTGTATATTACACTGTTGTTGACCAGTATGGAACAGCGCATATAAATGGGTTTTCAGATGGTAAAACATTGCATGGGATTATTCCTAAGATCTTTGCAACTGTAGAAAATATTCCAGAGAGGATTCGCCTAGGACATCAGCTTTCGCAAGTCTACACTTTAACTCAGAGAAGTGAAGTAGAAATCAAAGAGGAAGACAAGGTTAAGATTGAGCGCATCTGTCGTTGTTTTGGTGTATTGAATATAAAGGAATTACATCAGCTTTATAGAGGAAATAAAGAGTATAACTTTCATTACTTTAAAGTTGCTTTATCATTCTTAAAACGAAAGAATGAAACTGCCTAACTTTCATTCCTGTTCATATTCATGCCTCCCCATGTGTTGGTTAATTCCAGGAATGGATGGATAATTTGACCGCCTTGTCAGGTTGTATTTATATTTTATTAGGGGACGTGTAGTATAGATTATAAAGGATGGGTAACCCAGAAGTCACAGGACTGACTCAAGGTTTGTTATACTTATGTGTAGCTTATATGGCTGTTATATAGAGAGTTTTACCACTGACGATATTCTAAATGATATCTATGGGACACAGTCGGTGGATGACTTTGGATTTGACTTTGTGGCCGCTGCGGCCGCGAATGATGCTCCAGAGCCGCAAAAGTTCGATACTATGCTAAGAAACAAGGAATTGCAATATTATCCCTTGGATTCTAAAGCATACTATGGATCTAGTAGTCTACACATACTGGATATGGCCAGAATTTTGTCTACTGGTGGGAGCGATCATTTTTCTCTCGATAAGACGCTATATCGTCGTATGTGTATGCACGACCAGCTAAAACTATTCAAGTCATCTGCACAACTCAGCTCTGGAGAATCTTTTGCACTCAGAACTTCAGGATATGTTCTCGGTAATCCTCCCCTCTACCTCAAATATTTCAACAAGGAGAATTTTGACCCAGTGAACGCTGCAAATAGCTTGGAAATACCTCTATTATCTACTCCAGTTGAAGAACTTTTCAAGTATGCTTCGTACGAATATGACAAAATTGTGTAGGAGAGTGATTGAGAAGCGAGTAGAAGAGAACAAAGTAGCCGAAGGGGTAAAAAGACGTATAATACGCAGAAAAAAGAGGAAAGATACATCTAAGGATGAGAATTGGTGTGATAAATACGCTCCCAAGTACTTTTCGGATTTGCTAACCAGCGAATTTGTCAATTTAGAGGTAGGTTCAGAATGGAATATATACATTTTCCTAGTGCCTAAAGTGGTTATCCAGCTGGAACAGTTCATCAACATACAATGAAAAATATAAGGAGCCAGAAAAACGTATTCTATTGCTTGGAGGACCTCCAGGAGTTGGCAAGACTACACTGATTCGTGTTTTAGCTGCCCATTGTGGATACAATGTTGTCGAAATTAACTCTAGTGATGACCGATCTAAAAACAAAGTTTTGCCAATAATTACCGGGGTGATTTCTGCAAGTTCTGTCACACCTGGTAAACAAAATCTATGTTTGTTGGAAGATGTGGAAAGTTTGGTTCATTCCGAGACCCACATTATAGCGGCCTTGAAGAATTTTGCTAACAAACTTACTGCAAAGGGAAACCATGCGATAAGAAGGTGTGTTTTTAAACATGTTAACGTAGCTCTATAGGCCAATTATATGTACATGTAATGATGTTTATGCTCGGCATTTGAAGGAACTGAGGGACGTATCAAAAGTGATCATTTTGGAGCCCTGTGACTCTGTTGTATTACAGCAAAGGTTGGAATACATTTTGGAAATGGAGGGACTGGGTATAGATTCCACATTTTTGCAAGAAATACAGAATACTTATCGCAATGACATTAGATCCTGCTTGAGCGCTCTTGAATTTTTGTCTAGGTTAGTTTTTCCTTTTGCCAACATCGGGTTATAGTTACACGGGAGATGTACATAGTTTGAGCCAGATTGATCTTAGTAAAGATAATAATGATGGCGTTGAAAAGTTGCTACAACTGGTATTTAACTCTGAACGTAATACGGATGATTTGCACAAGATCGAATCCCAACTGGCTATCACTATAAACAATTTGGGATACAACTCTACCAGTGCTCTCTTATCGGAGAATACTGCTCTTTTGCCAACGAAACGATATGATCACTTTTGGAAGCTCTCTATATTTTTGGGTATTTGCTTGTCAGTAAAATCAAATATTTCCAGATATAATGGCTCAGAGCGACTGTATATGCAACAAGGTTGGAAGTCCAATGCAGGCTGTGCAGCTACTAAAAGTTGCGTGTGGATTTGTGAATCGATTTATGTGCAATGCTAGGTCATCCCCGCACAAATTTGTCTATCCCGCCAGACTGGTTTATAGTCAACATCTTACAAAACAATCTAGATCTAAAAATGTAATGCACTCACTGCAAAAATCTACCATTCCTGCTCTTATTCAGGGTTTGTTTTCATCTAGATTTTGTCTATCCGTTCGTTTATACAATGTTGTATAGGAATTCTCAATAGGAGTTTTGTCTACGAGGTTCTCCCGTACATACTCGATCAAATCACATCTGCAAACCACGCAATACTATCGCTTTCAGTTTCTTTTATCCTTCGTATATTAAAGGGTTTGTATCCTTATTAAAGTAATATAAGATGTAGGTATCGACGTTGTCTGGGAATGTTTGGGACCCATGGGCACATCAAAAATTCCACCTTCTCTCCTTCCCTTGGTTCGCACTTTATCGCTACTTGTTGTTTTTGGTGTGAATATAGTCAATGTAGGTTTTTATAGAATAAAAACATGAATGTAGGTCAACCAAATTGTATCTTACGATCCTCCTATAATGGACATGTACTTGCAACCAACATCGAAGAATAGGAAGAATGCAGAGGTTTCTATTACGGAAAAGCACGCATCCATTATGAATAGCATTGTAGACTATTTGAAATCTGGAGATCGAATGATTTTGTTTAACAAAGATGATAGTTCTTTTCAGGGTTCAAGTCTATTTAACAAAAAGAGCGTATTTTCAAACGTTTTTGACGCTGTGAAGTGTGTCTATAATGATGGCTTTTCTGGTTTCAAGAATTTGCAGGGGCCAGAAAAACTTGTTGCGGATTCATTCACTGGCTCCTCTGATATAATACCTTGCAAGAGAACATTCCCTGAGGCTATTCCAATAACCTTTTCACAAATTATGGATTGTGACGCTGAAAGTTTATTGGAGGAACTAAATCTTATTCTTTCTGATTCCAATGAAGCCAAGAGGTGCAAAACCTTTGGCACTTACAAGTACCAAGACCAAAACTGCTCAGCTGTTCGATACATCATAAATGCTTTGGATTAGAATATTATACATTTTATCTCAAGTGTGTTCGGCTTCAAATCTTTTAACAATATCTTCGTAGCTGCTGTGTTTTATGTCACTGCCAATGCTATATGTTCGCTTTAGACTTATTGCGGCAAGCACAAGGTTCAGCAGTACTAGGTTGTTTGATGGCTTTAAAATGGATTTTGGAAGCAACCTCCTGGAGGATAATATCGCATTATACGATCCCATGAGTGTATAGCATACAATGAGACCATAAAATCCCTTTGTTAGGGAGTAATCTGCACCGATTAAAGTTCCAGCTGCACCAACTGTAGCAAAGAACAGACCAATTATTCCCCTAGACACGTATGTTTACATGTTATTAAGCGTACCTTGATTTAGATAGTAGTGTCCTTTTTCCAAAACCGGCTAGTTGGAATCCAATGTGAGTAGCGGCCATCCATGAAAGGGTCAAGGATGACATTTTGAGCTGGTCTGCTAGTAGTTTTGGGTATGAAGGCGATGGAGGTGTGATCAAAGAGATACTGGTTGGCATTACAGTTAGTATTCCGAACATATAGTATGGAACTTTGCAATTTCTGAGGTATCGTGTGTAATTATTGCGTAACTTGGAAATCATACCTGGCTAAACGCTTATAATCATCTTCCAATTCAAAGTAGCAGTCGAATTTATGGTCTTTGTTGGCATTTTCGCTGAATTTTGAGATTTTAACTCCCCTGTTCTTCTCTGTGAACGTAGATTTGTTTCTCCATCCTCTAAACAATTGTACAGAGTTTCTAATATTCATAGTCTAGAGATGTATAGTGTATATGGATGTGTTTCTAAATTAGAATCATGATTTTAATTTACAGTGCTGTTGAATTATGTACAACCTGGGAGTGGTCGTTTCACACATTTTCCCTTTTGCTGAGTATTTCAGATTTGAATTCAAGTAGATTGTAGATTTCCTGTTCCATGCATTCTATTCTTGACAAGATTTTGGCTTCTTGTTCCTTTTGCTTCGTTAGGAGTTCATTGTACCTTGAGCGTCTACGAGATTGACTGTGCGATGACTAGAGATAGACTAACCTTAGATAGATGCTGTAACCCATGGTAGTGAACATAATTGTGAGTAGGAGGAATTCTGCCAAGAGGTTTGTCCCGATCTGTTCCAGAAGGTGTGGAGAAATGTACACTTACGTCAATGGCCTCATCTGGGTGTATGGGTTTTATTACGACTTCTACCCTGCAAGTATCATCGATATACTGTCTTTTGGTGAATGGTGTCCTCCAGATGCTTCCCCAAACGAACATGTTGACTGACATGTTATGTTTGCAATTGCCTAACTTTATGACAAGATAGCGCAAGCTGCGGGTATATTCTGAGTTCGCATGAGTACTTTACCATTTACTGCGATTTGTAGGAGCTTTGAGCACCGAACTAGTGTGTCTGGCTAGACTGGAGGAGAGTGTCCGTACGATCTCCAATAGTATCTCCATATTTCGTGTCCATTTTAGGTGAGTTTCCTGGACGTTGTGGCATGACTAGAGCACATGGTTCATTCCCTTGTGTTAAAATGGCCAACTTTTGGAAATGTTACAGCTCTCTACACATCTTGCTAGACTAGTTCCTTGACTGACATATTGACCACAACTCATTGATAAATGTGAATGAACCTGATCTTTATTTACTTCCTGTAACCGTGTATTAAAATCGCAAGAATGTGTAATAAGGGCGACCCAACATACCGGCGATTAGCATGGAGTTCATCATCTTGTATAAACTTGCAAAGATCATCTTCTACAGACTTTTAGGATGAGATTTTGTTTTAATCAAAACTGGTCTACGAGGCTCTAAGTCGTTTTATTGTAGAGACAATCTTGAGCAATGAAAGTTAGTCTAATAACTTCTGTACGTCGTAGTATAAACTACCGACTTGGTAGACTTTACAATTCATTCTATTACTCTCAGAGTAATAACAAATATGTCATGGTATTCGCCTTTCCGGCGTTTCTCTGGTACATTCGCTACAGGGCAGACACCAAACTGGGCTATAGACTCTACATTTCCCCAACCGCTTTGGGACCTCTGGACTACCTCGATAAAGTAGATTCTTCCAAAGAAACTTTGGAGGAAGAAGCCAAAGAGCCGTCAGTTTTCGAGAAGATTGGCGAAAAGTTCGAGTGGCTCACCGAAAAGGTTTCAGGCTCCGCTCCGTTGGTTAAGAATTGGACGAATGGAAAAAAGATTTACCTCCCAGACGATGTTACTGTTAGTGACTTGAAAAGGCTCGTATATGGCAATAACACCGCCGCCCAGAGAGATGTTCTGGTCGGATGTAAGGGAAGGATTATGAACAATGACGATAATTTGGCCCTTGCAACCAGGGCTTTTTGTAAAAGAGACCCTAGACTCGTCCTATGGAGGGAGGGTCGCATCGCTTCTTAATTAGTATCATTTTTCTGTACCATATATATCCTATTTTAACGCTACATCGTTAGAATGAGTTTTTAGTAATGTTTCAGAGATTGCTAAAAGGGGCGAGCTTGACGTTTAGGAGCGTGTACGGCCATAGGTATTTCTCTGGTTCTCTAGGGAGTGACGCATTCAAGGTAGAACGGCACAGTTTCAAGGCTAGAAAGCCAAAAGATATTGTAACTTTATCGCAATCGGCTCGTAGTCGACTTTATGATATAATCGCAGACGGTACGTTTCGCCTTGTTCCATAAAAACGCTCAGGTAACAAGGTTGTATACCTCACTTTACGTGTAAAGGGCTGCAATGGCTATACTTATGAGATGAACATGATAGATCCGTCTAGTATCGGTGATATGGATGAAAAAATCCTTGATGAGGATGGGAAAACGATCCTTGTGATTGAGAACAAGGCAGTATTCTACCTTATTGGTAGTCACATTGGTTACTCAGACGGAGACTTGGCGGAAGGGTTCACATTTGAGAACCCGAATGTCACATCAAAGTGTGGTTGTGGCAAGAGCTTTCAATTTGGTTAGAGACAAGATTTAATGTGCAAGGTAACACTGCAATATTTTAATACGCGCTAGTTGGCTAGCATTTGTCTAATTTCATTTACATCTTCTGGATGTAGATTATAAAGATGCTTGGAGTAGTTGTCGGATGTTAGGATTACGAATGCGATGTTGTCATTGATGCTGACTTGAGTTGAACTGCTGCAAGTTTCGAAACTTTTCCTACAAGTAGCGAATTCGTAGAGGTTTTGCCAGGTGAATAATATCAGCGGGTGGTATTTCCACGGTTTTATGTCCAGTAAGTAGACGTGCTCCTCGACGATGTAAAGATCCAAAACAAAGTTCCGTACGGGTGGAATCTGGCCTAGTATATGTTCACGGTAAAAGTGGACGATTCTGTCCTGGAATGCTTTGCGCTGATCTGCGTTTAGAAGGTAGTCGTATACTTGATTTAGGAATAGTTGCGCTATTACAACAATCTCAAAGTCGTATATGTACACTCTAAATTGGGTGGACTTGCTGAACATTTTGGCTCGATACAAGAATAATTTGATTTTGTCAAGTTCCATTGTTTGCCATTCAGTAGACGACTTTATGAGTAACAGCAAATCCCTAAACATTATGATTTAATAAAAGTGTTCATACCTAACATCTCGACAGATGTTTGTATTGTTTAGAATCCAAACTCCGTCCAATAAATAGGAACCATTTATGCAAGGAAGGCTCCCCTTATTGAATTCCTGGATTTAGTGTATAAAAGACGGAAAACTTACCACAATTGCGCTTTTTAGTTGAGATATACCAGAGGAAAGTTTATGGTCCTGGAAATCAAAATTTTCTGCGATAACGCCTTGGTCAGAGTAACCAGAGAAATCGGAATCAGAATCAACCTTCGCATATGTTGTATGGCTGAATTCTTCCGGAAGAACCATTGTATCCGATTTTAGGTACTCTACAAACTTCCCCTCAAATTCAATCATTTTGTGCGATAACGTCCATTTCTTGTAAATGTTGTACCAGTTCTCATATTCAAGCAAGCCGAGCTCGAACTCATGTACCCACTCTGTTTGAAATGTATTATTGGTATGAATCAAGTTACCTCCGCACGGCCAAATGTTATAAAGGTATGCATCAATAATAAAAGTCTGTCTTGTAAACTTGTAAATGGAATCTTCTGTAAGGGTGTGCGAAGCAATACCGTCTTTGATTGAAGCGAGTCGCAAACTTTCAGAGTGTTCAAGAACAATTCCACCATATTTCCCATCAACGGTCACGTCTATAGAGACGTCGTTGCTAGAATCCTGGTATTTCCTGAATATATCAGCTTTCCCCGTTGGAGCCAGACTGGAGGATTCCAGTGGTTCCACATAACACACTCGTTCCTTCGCATCAAAAATCAGTTCAACTGAACAGAGAGTGAATTAAGAGCATGAAATCTCACCCTTTATCAGTGACAAGGCAAATTTGCTGGAGGTGGAAGGACCTTGTTCCGTTAAAGCAACATCGTTGGGAAGTATTAGGAAAAGTACGGCATTCCCTGATATAGATTCCAGATTGCAAGTTTCTTCAGACAGACTTTGGCTCGGACATGACTGTGCAAGTGCGTGGTCCAGAGCATTGTAGTACTTTTGGAGTAGGTAATTGCCTTTAGGCGATTTTGGCCATACCTTGCAACCCAGGGACCTTGAAATGCTACAAAACAGAAAATCTGCCTTTATTGGTCCCACCAGAGCCACTTTTGTGCGCATTATTTCTGCAGTGTGTATGTCCCATAGGGCACCGCGGGGAGTCCCAAGCACATCATATTATGCATTAATACATCGCAGCGGTAATAATGGCAGTAGAAAATAATACGCAGGATACCGAACACTTTCCTTGGACAGGTTTACCTCCGAAAGAGCGGATGGAAAAGTTGACATCGCATTACATAAAATTAGAATCTGAAAAAATCAACAAAGAGGTATCTTTCTTTATATTTACACATGTAAAAGAATATCCAGATAATTGAAGAACTCAAAAGTGAGCTAAAATCCGTGGATAGTAGCTTGAAAAATGATGCTTGTGATAAATACTTTCAACTAGGCGAAGATCTCCTGCTAGAAGTCAATGATGAGAGTTCAAAAGATATCTTAAAGATCCTAAATGGGTTATTAACCAAGGATTTGGCAAAAATGGGTGGTACATTTCCCAGATTCTAACCACTTGCACAAATGCAGCCCACATTACACACTGTTTGTCCCTTACAAATCAATAAGATGATTCGAGTTTATAATATGTGTAGTTAGAACTGTGTAGTGTGACTTGTTGCTGGAGTTTAGGAGAGAAAGTGCCACAATTTCGCCCATTGTGATTCCACCAATGAAAGAAACAAGACAGGCACTCGGTGCGGCTTCGCTATCTTTTGTTTGTTGTATCTCTGGTAGCAAGTTCATTTGTTGTATGGACACAATTGGTGAATTCAATAGAGCAAATTCTGATTGAAGAGGTTTCAGGTCGTTTGTAATGTTCAGCAGTTGTGCTATCCGAACGCTCAACGGGGCATAACCCCCAAATACGTTGGAATAATCAGATGACGCATATTCTGGAGAAACTAACAAGTTAAATTTATCAAAGAGCTTTGGCCACCTCAAAGTGTTAACTGTGTTGACCACTTTTATCAATCCACATTTTAGGAATTTTTGTATCTTGTACAAATGTTCAAATCCATATTGAGAAATTATTGCTTTTTTTATAATGTTAAAATCATCCTGCTTAATTCCATCATTGGTTTGAGACAAGAGGATCAGTAATCTGTAAACGTGCGATATTTCGGTGTTCCAAAATATTAAATCTATGAGCAGAGAAATAAAGGGATCATCCGTCTTTTTAGCCCATAACTTTGAAATATTCAACTTTGAATCACCCTGTTTGTGATCAACAGAGCCGTGTAAGATTCCATCTTCAAGATTTTGTATAAGCTGGAAGCGATCACTGCGTACAAACGATTTTAAATACTCCATAATATTGTAGTGTGTATAAAGTACAATATTTTCCTGTTGCAAAGATTTGAACTTTTTGACAAATTCACCCATCTCACCTATTGTTTGTAAGTTTGAACTGTCATATCCCTTATTAATTTTAAGAGCTCTATCCTTCAGATAATCTGCAGCCTTTATAAATCCAAGCCACCTTATATCACTATACAACTGTGTATTTAGTGGAATAGCCTTTTTGTTTATATTAGCATACTTGTCCTTGGGTTTATAAAATTCATTCACCAAATCTAATTGACTCACTAGCTTCCCATCTAAAATTCCAACATCAACATTAACTGTATTATCATTTATCCCAAATACTGAATCTAAAAATCCTTCATAAGTAAAATTAGTACACATTGGTGTTATCAAATCAACTTTGCGATCTATAATTATGGATGATTTTATGGTTGAAGAATTGCCTAACAAAATTCGATTATCTTCAAAGGTACCCTTGTTAACCAATGGTCTACTTTGCAGTTCTTCCGGGAACTTGAAAGGTATAAAAGAGCACTCTCCATATAAACTATCAGTATTTCCTACAATTAAATCTGATGCAGCTTCTCTACGGGTCTTTACTAGCAACTCGGTTACATACTTTGATAGTGTTCCCAGACCTATTACCTGAGGAATTGCGCCTCCCAAATGTTTGTTTTGTAGATATTCAACAGCTTTTGCAAAGAACCAGGCAGTAGTTGGATCTCCCTCTAAGTAAAATTCCAGAAATCCATTAGACATAACCATTGAAAGGATTCCATCAATTGGTATCATGTGAATTGCAGACTGATATAATTCAACGAGATTATTCATACGTTGCGTGTTTTGTTCATATCTTACAACAGTGAAGTTTGATCCTAACATACGATTCAACATTTCCGGGTACATTTCACTGACTTCTGGAAGGCAAATTACTCTGTTTATATCATTATGCCGAGTTTGTAATATTGAGGAGAGATCATGAGAGTCCTTGAACGTTGGTCTTATCATATAGACTTCATTTGTATTAGACAGTAGATAGTCATCCGTGAAACCCTTGTTTTGTTTGCCCATTAAAGCTTTCATGCGATAAATGTTCAAGAATCCCAGTTCAAGGACCTTTTTATCAAAGAGAGAGTGGACCAAATCATACACATCGTTAGAGCATATTAAGGTTATCTTATTTCCCGCTATGCCTTTGCAAATAAGCTTGCTGTAAGCTTCAAAATCGGACAAAAGGAGCTCATCCGCATCATCAGACACGGCTTCGTATGAAAAATCATTACTATCATCTTGTCTTACCGGTGATCTTGCACTTTTAGGGCTTTGATTCTCGGCATGCTTGCCAATGGACGATATTACATGTGCAAAAACCTTGAAAAACTCACACTTTGCATCCTTAGCCACAGAATCAAGTAATTCCATCTGGTTTGCTCCGTAAACTTTCTACATTAAAGCTAAAGGATATTTTTTATTGAGTGCTATCAACGTTTGTAATGGAGAAGTCCAACACCACGACGATCCACACACAGTTGAATTCATATTATGGATTCCGAAATTCAGACATTTGTAATCATAATATCAACTCACATAGCATTTGGTTTGTTTCGATACTCCCATTAACCGATATGTTGCAGTACTATATATTTTGTGGACCTTTATTCCTGATCGCATATTAAACAGCTACGGAATCGTTTACTATCCCTCAAAGTTCGTATAAACATATATGATACGAGTACATTTTGGGATATAAACTGTGTAGGCATTGGAGTTGCGTGGTACCGGCATTTGTACTCTTTTGTTTCCCCTCGATTATTGTTTACTTTTGGTTCGACAGCAAGACGCTACTGCCTCCATTGGATTCCCGCTCTAGTTTCACAGGTAACTTTGCCATGAACTCATTACACATTACCAGATTCGCACTCAATGCTAATGGAGAATGGAGAAGTCAAGTACGTTGACACTCCCCTAGATATCGTAAATAAAAAACTATACGCATAATGTAATTGACTTAGCATTTAAATTGCATCATAGGGCATTAAGAATTGTTTGTTTTTGGTAGCAGTTGTGAGAATACGCTAGGTATGTCATACCCCTGAATCACACTAAAGAGTCTGCTATCGGTGGTTCTAGCAAAACCTGCACCTTCAAAATGTAGCATGTTGGTATAGTACAGTGAAAGAGTAAATTTTGGTAGGGAATCATCATGCTTTACTAATTGTACCCGCTGTGAATTCGACGGAATTATGAAAAACGCAATATTCAGAATGTGAGATAGTGCAATCATATCACTATGCGAAGCCCAAGTTTTAACTGGGCGGCTCGAACTTATATCATTGTAGACCATTTTGGCAATATCCAAGGGATCACGGCCAGATTCCAGCTCTTTTAAGCGTTCTTCTGGTTGCCATTTTAGATCAGGATAGCGTTCTACTGCTTGCATATCTCGCACAAACTCAAGCTTTTCCTTAAATTTGTCTTTATCAAAATGTGATACAGCATCCTGATCGTGTGGATTGACTCCTATAAAGTAAATTGCGGCCAATACGCGCAACTCTTCATGGGTGAAGTACGAGTTGTTTTTCGGCAAGTTTTCAACCGATGTTAAAATTCCAGCGGGTAATGTCTTTGGAAAGCTAAAGGCTTCTCCTTTCATATCTGTGTCTCTTAACAACCCTGCCGTTGCATGATAAAAGCAGTTGCCATCGCTGCCATAATCTTTGTGGCAAAGTATCCAGTTCTGGGGACTCAAATATCTTTTCCAAGTGTCTTTTGCAGACGACCAGTTTCCAAATCTGGAGCAAGCGTCCTTCTCAGTTTTGAAAAGCGAAAATTCTAGTGGAGTGGACAAAAACGAATAGGACCTGTCACCTAAATGTGCTCTGAGGTAATAATTCTCGAGTGAGTGATGATTATTCCTGTTGATAGCCACAAATCTTGACACTAAATGGAAATGTGTAGACAATGAGATGTAATGTATATTACGTACGTGGCAGCGTGAGCTGTACATTTACTGCAATAGACAACAAAACTGCCCATCTATAAGATATTAATTGCATTTTACATCATTATCTAATAGTGAGAGTTACTCTTATTCCCCATCCGCAAGATTTTGTATAGTGCCCATCGGTACAACAATCTGCGTTATAATTTACAATCATCAGTCATAAGTATAGCTAATGCAACTGGTATTTCTTCGGGTCTGAAAAGTGATTTTGGTTTGACAGGTGCTTGTTCGTCTAGGTTGAAGAGCCCAGCTACGTCAAAGTGACACTCTTTCTACAATTATTGGATTTTAAGCAAGGAAAAACTTACAAAGTAGTAAATTGTGACAAAAAACTTTGGATTCAAGTCGCGCTGAATTTCTCCGCATCCGATAACGGTATTTTCATGGCCAAATGTAATACCTTTGAACCCTAAGTACCGTTCCAGGAGATTTAGATCTAAATAATCACCCCAACGGTCTTGTAGAGCTTTTTCAAGTGTCCTGAACAATGCTAAAGCGGCTTCACGTTGATTTGTGCCGGTCCTCAATTCATCGTAAGTCTTTTTGACGTCCCAACCTTCTGTTATTGGTGCTCGACTATTTCCAAGCAGCTTCATGGCCTCTTCATTGGCATACCATTCGGATTCTGCTATCTTTCCAATCTCTTGCAATAGGTGGTCATGGTTATAGTGTGCATAAGATTCAGGCACATCTGGATCACAACCAAAGAATGAAATTATGGAAATTCTCTTGAGCTCAATTGGCTCTAAGAAGTCGCCTTTACTTGTGATTGCCATTATACCATTGTGAATTCCTTGTGGCATCGTTTTATCTATGTTTTGTCTAATCTTTTCTTTGGTTATTCCTTCAGTTCTGAAAATGATACTCAGGGTGTTAAACATGCAGCTTCCATCTCCGCGTGCTTGAATATCTGCGATTCCGTACCCATAAACTGCAAGTCTCTCTGGCCATTTTTTATTGATCTTGTTATATTCCCATTCCCCGACCAATTGTGGCCTGGTATTACGCTTTGGTTTCATGAACCGATTTTTGTATGCCAAGAGTCTGGCCATTGAATTGATATCTAGTGACTTGAAAAATTCAAATACAGGCATGTTAGCGACATACGAATTTGGAGCACAGGAACCTTGCAAAAGCAAATTGGCGGTAATTATGCCAAAAAGAAACCTAAAGCCCATTTTGTAAGGCGTAAGTGTGTTCCTAAAACTGTAAGATCTGGCAACTACAATATCACTAGTATCCTCTAAAACGTGAATTTCGGAAAGTTTATTAATTTATGTGAGAGATCCCATCTAATCAACATTAGGGTAAGAATTTTTTAGGAACAGATCTGCGTTGCCCCCATCCGTCGGAATTAGAAAATCTCTTTCCGAACTGCATCGCATGTATAAAATTAAAGATGCTTGTAAAACTACTTAAGGATTCTAATGGTTACATTATAATGTAAACGTGCGAGAACAAACCAAAATATTGAGATACACTTGTGATCCCACCATGATGCATTATTAAAATTACTCGTTTACTTATCGGCTTTTTTTATATATTTGCCGCCAATTTGAATTATGCGTGATTTATCTTTTCTGATTCTCATGTAGCATGCATTACAAACTGCTATTCCATTAACGTATCTCCACTGGGGAGTAGTCTTGACCTTGCAGTTGGCACATGAGTAGTTATTTCTGTTCAATCTGGGCCTTCCAACCGTAGGGGTTTGGCTTATTCTTTTTTTCCCATGCATATTCATTCTATTTGCGATTAGGTTGTCCCTCATGTTAGTACTTCTGTTTGTCATATTGTTCGCATGCAAGATAAACGGATCGTGACCAAAAAGAAGTGGAGAGTTGCCATGGTAGCTGTGTATACTTCCTGAATCACTCATCCTGGCACTAGTGTCCGTTTCAGGAGTAGGAGTTGGAGTAGGCAACCAAGTTGGCATGCTCAAATCTGGTATCATTCCTCCTGCAGAAACATGTAAATTGGGATGAAATGCACCATTTTGTTGTATGAGTTGACTATAATGTACTGGAGAGCTCCTACTGTCTCCTCGACCACTTATAATTGGTGACGAAGATCCGTATCTCTCTCCTGCCAAAAATCCATCAAATGCTGGTGGTGAGCTGTTTAAATGCTGTATTCCCTCGTTATTGGTATCTACTGCATTGTTAAAATTTTGATATATATCCCCATCATTGTATAATTGTTGGTGACCATATGGAAACATGTTATAGTAGTAACCTTGGGTCATATCTGGTACTTGATCACCTTGGTATCCCTGACCACAGTTTAGCATTTCGTATTTTATACCCTGGCTATTCTGTTCACCTTGTAAGGGGCTATTCGTCACTTCATATCCTTCCGTTTCACCGTTACAATCTGCATACGAACCAACTTCCCTGATATCTTCTAGACTGTTATCTGTAGTAGTATGTTCGTCTTGTTTTTGCGGCATAATATATTGACTCGGGCTAACTTTTCCTAGACTTTCATGTTTCGGTGAAAGATTGCGTCTTTGTATTTCTCTCTCATAGAGAGAATGACCATTGTCTGCATCGTTGACATCGTTAAAACTATCTATAGCATGTTCCGGGATAGCGCCATCAGCAATTAGGGCACTTGTAAAATGGCTCTGAAGATTAATAGTAGGAGGAATTTGGTTGAAATAACTGCTAGACGACAATGTAGGACTCGGTTTATTGCTGGAATATCCTCTGTTCATGTTTCCATACTCTATGTAATCTTGCATAGTTTTGTTTTCGGAATTTTTAGCATGTCTACCGAATGCCTCTTTTGTAAAATCATTCATGGACCTTACAAGATCATTATAGGTTCCTTCAGACAGATACTTTGTACCAGTTCTCTAGAGAGTAAGTCAGTGGAAGAGAATAAACATACCTCTTTATGGTCATATACACATTGATCAAGGTGCATTTTGCTCTTAGTATAATCGATCGTGTATATTATACCTTGCGACTTATGGTTTTAATGCAATGATATGCTCTCATCATAGAGTATCTGTATCCTAGGGATACGGTTTGTGTATTTGTTTATCGTGTGTCAGAATATTTGGCATCTTACTCCATAGTCATGGAGCAATGTGCAGGCTTATAGTGTAGAGAACAATGGCTTCTATTGCGAATGCAGGTATAACAAGGTAGATCTATACACATTCGAGTAGAAATCAAATGTCTGGCATGTATAACAAAGGTAAGTCTAAAATATCACAAGGCTAATTGGACAAGTACGGCATTTGATTCCCCTTTGTATCTCTAACCGTCACACACTGAGACAACCGGAGTACAGGATTTGTGTCGGCAGCGTCTATTTTGCTGCAAGACGTTAGACATGGCGAACGTTTTATTATAATTAAGTCGTTTTATTGCGACGTTGAGTGAAAGATGTCCAAGGTGTGTATTTCTCACCTTATGCAAACTCAGAGTAGCTTAGCGGATTCACATATCCACGTTACTGTTAACGTTCTTTTTAGTGTTACGGAAAAGTCGCATTATTTCCCGTAGACCGCAAAGTTGATAGTTCCTGCTCATTATGGAGGACCAAGAGCAAAATTTGTAAAACCTTCGCGGAATAATAGACATAAGTGAGCAAAGTTGATAGTCAAGGGACCATATAGTGTAATAACTTTGCCACCGTATGGTGATGCAGGATCCGGGGAGAGGAGTCCGTAGAAAATTGCCCAGACAATTTTTGCTCATATAAATCGTCACTTTCCAAAAGTAGTACCTTTATGGAGTCCATATTTACAAATGCTGCTTTGACAGAAAGGGATCATTAGTAAATCATTAGCATTACTACTGTAAAGATGAGTTCGGCCTCTTCCAAGGACTAGTTTGTTGATTTCATAGAATATCCATACAATTCACATACTATATATCTGGATGTGTACATGTTACATTCACTTACAGCGACTATTTATTCAAATTGGTGCTGGTTGGGGATAGCGGAGTAGGAAAGTCGTGCCTGTTGCTAAGATTTGCCGTAAGTCTCAAGATATACTATCACGTATGCCTTATTTAGGACGATTCGTTTACAGACAGCTATATAACGACCATTGGCGTAGATTTCGTTAGTTCCTTGTCTTCTTCCTGATACACACTTGCAGAGATTCAGGACTATAAAGGTGAATGACAAGCGTGTAAAGCTACAGATCGTGAGTTTACTACTTTATTGAACTAGCTCATGATTATTACAGTGGGATACCGCCGGTCAGGAGAGGTTCCGTACCATCACTAGTACCTATTATAGGGGCGCTGATGGAATAGTATTGGCGTACGACCTCACTGACAAGGTAATTTGTGCTGTATAGTCACGTTTGTAATGTAGTCTTCGTTTGATCATATAAGTGACTGGTTAGCAGAGGTTGATAAGTATGCTGCTGAGGACACTTGTAAACTATTGGTTGGAAATAAATCGGATATCCAGGAAAACAGAGATGTTGATCCTTCTGATGTAAAGGTAAGCTTTGTTCTTCCTTATTGATGAATTCTTAGCGTCTCTCGGAATTAGTTAATATCCCCGTAATGGAAGTATCCGCAAAGACGGGGGAGAATGTGGAAAAGGCATTCTTTTCAATTACTGAAAGATTGGTGGAGTTGAAAATGAAGGGAGAGCCAGAGGAAAGTGAAAACCGTATATCTTTAAGTTCTTATAGAGGTAATTTTGTATTGTAAAGTCAATGATTGTAGGTTATATAAATCAGGTGCAAGACAAATTATGTTGTACTAGATAAAAGTGTGTTACAGTTTCGTATTTGGAGCCATTTGTGGCGCAAAAGTGCGCTGGCTGACATTCGATCCGATGGAGATATCTTTAACATGCATAACAAAAAGTCTGAAAGCTCAGAAGCAACTTTACTATCGACTTTATATTTGCGAATTAGCACTGACTCTAATGGCCATCTTTTAATATTGTTGACTTTGAATATTTGCAATGATTGGGCCTTTTTACTATTTAGATACATCTTTTTTGGAATTGGACCCAAGAGTTCAACAATCAATTGTAGATGGTGAAAGTCCCTATCATTAGCATCCTCACCCCTGGGATCGAATAGATAGTCACCAGTCACAAGTTCAAATATCATACATGCCAATGACCATAAATCTGATGTTTGTGTGTATCCACAACGAAGGATAACTTCGGGGGATCGATACTGCCTCGTTTGGATTTCTTCTGTAAAATGGTTGTTGATCCAACATGCATTTCCAAGGTCACAGATTTTGAATATAGCATCATTCCTTTCAAACGCATCTGTGCTAATTGGATGAAGCTGCACGTTTCCTTCTACAGTTTTTACAACCGTAGGAGGTTTTTCTCTTCTGAATCTAAATTTGTGATTCACACCCACGCTATCAAGAACATATGGGTGGTATAAATCTGGATTTATATTACCTTTATTCAGGTTCAAGATAGGTTTCATTACATTCCAAGGAATATGATGATAAGGACGCCTATATAGCGTGTCCTGTAGTGAGTGCATATTATTATAACTTGTTACAAGCGATGGATCACTCATTCTCGGCTTAATTTTGTTTTTCACATATGGAATTTTACATGTATTTCCCAAGGTAGTATCAGTGTCTTCGGTTTCTGAATCCAGTTTATTTGCAGAGAGTGGAGTGTATGAAACAATAGGTGATGTCACTAATACGTTCTCAGGCTTAATGTCAGTGTGTATTATACCGCATACGTTGTGTAAATAGTCCAGTCCAATAAGTACGTGTGTTGTTATCTTGCGAACTAACTCCATTGGAATCCCATTAAATTTGTACAACTTGATTAAAGTCAGCAAGTTTGGACCCATTACCTCGAAAACAACACAAACATGCTCACCATTCGGACCTGAAACGCGAAAATCCCTTAAATATGAAATTACTCCGCGCGTCTTGTTGTAGAAATCACCAAGTAAGTCTGTATATGCGCCCTTGTAAGACATCCAATTCTCCGATAATACGCCATCGCGTACTTTTTTAAGTAGTGAAATTTCATCATAAACTGCATTGGTATGTGCCTTGGCACTTCTTTGAACTTTTATGGCAACAAAAGAATGCGGACGGGCTTGTAGGTCAGAAGCTAACCATACAGTTGAAAAATAGCCCCAACCCAGTTTTGCCTCAATTCGGTAACGATTATCGTAGATATCACCTATTTTAACAGGATGATAGCCACCAGGTACGTAGCCCTTTGGATCTTCACTATCACTAGCATTGCAATCATAGGTATCACTGTAATCACCAATTTCTGAGTCAGAGTTATCATTTACCACGGAAATACTCCCAGATACCCCTGTGCTTCCAAATGAGGATGATTTAGCCAGACTACCCAGAGAGCCAGCATCAGAATCTCTTTCTGTGGATGACGTTTTGTAAGAGCGGATGTCATCGATTACGGATGATAAGCTTTCCCCTGATAAAGAATCACTATCTAAGCCTATGGAGCCAAATTGCGATTTACCGGTAGTTTTATCAGAGAACCCTGATGAAGGAGTGAATGTAAATACCAATTCTTTTCTATCTGAGCCATCTCTTTCTACAGTTACCAGTTTGTTCTCGTCGGATTCATCCCTTGTACTGTCAACCAATCTGGTAGTGTTGAGAGTTTCTACCAGATCATCGAGACAGTTGGCATTCTCGGTATCTGTACATTCACTATCATCAATATCCTTAGGCAACATGGTTCACAATCTCCGAAATCGCTTCAATACATCCTTTCAAATTCCTATACTAAATCACACATGACTCGGCCTGTGGCTCTATTACAAGAAACTCAGGGTGTATAACCTACAAGAACAAAACCCGTTCTACAGCTCAATAAATATACATGAGCCACGTAGCCATATATAGTAGACCCCTTTGCTTGTATGGAAGTTAATCCTGCTAAGCAAAGCTGCAAACAGTCTAAAGCGCCAATCCCCATCTCCGACCCGAGGTGAGAGTAGCGTTTGTAGGATTTAGGACATGGCACGAATTTAATAGCATAACATTTTAATAAATTATAAACATAATGGTGTAAATTATACGATTTTTATGGTTTCAAAAGATGGAATCACTAGCCCTGTTTGTTCCAAGCACTAACAAGCGGACTACAAGTACAATAATTCGACTTGTAATATATTCTTACCTGTTCGTTTTACTAAAATGTAAACCTTGTAGTCCTTGGAGGGGACATATTCCTCTATCATCGCAATTTCCAAGAACTGGTAAAGCCTTTATCCATCCTTCTGCGGGTGAATCGCATAACATACCGAAGAATAGACGCAATTTTAAGTTTAATGCACTAGAAGATGCTAATGACAACGTATCAGACTTGAAAAATGTTCTTCAGGACAGGGTAGGATTATCTTCCGAAGCGTCCAAATTGGATTCTGCAAAAGTATCAAAATTTGAAGACTCTGAGTTAAAATACGAAACTGTTAAAGTTGAATCTCCCAAGATTAGTGTCAGTGGAGAAGTAAGCTATCCTTTCCAAGCAGAGGTTAGCCGAGTAATGGACATTATTGTAAATTCACTATATACGGATCGCGATATATTTTTGCGTGAGCTCGTATCTAACTCAGCAGATGCATTAGACAAGCGACGAATTAAAGCAGATCCTGATGAAAAAATTGCAAAAGAGGCGTTTGGTGGCATTCGTATAATACCTAACAAAGTAGCAAACACGTTGACCATTGAAGATGATGGTATCGGAATGACAGTTGAAGAGTTAAAGAAGAATTTGGGTACAATTGCTGAGTCCGGAACTGCAAAATTTTTACAGCAGTATGAAGCTGGAAAAAGTAGCTCAAACTTGATTGGTCAATTTGGTGTTGGTTTTTACTCCGCCTTTCTCGTTGCTAATACAGTTGAAGTCTATTCTCGTGCATATGGACTAGAAACAGGTCCAGTTCATAGATGGAAATCTGACACTACCGGTACATTTAGTGTGGCACAGGTTGCTGATGACTCTATTAACAAATCCTTTATGCCATGTGGTACTCGCATTGTCTTACACCTGAAACCAGAGTGTGATGATTATCTTGAAGACTACAAACTCAAGGAATTGCTCAGAAAGTATTCAGAGTTCGTTCGATTCCCAATTCAGGTATGAACATTTACATTGTGGAAATGATTAAAACTGTTTAACGAACACCATTGTTGTTCCTTGTAGAACCCACAAGGAAGCCTTTGGTGTGCTGAAGCTTTTACCCGTATGAACCACATTAAATATGTACATTTATACAATATTTTTAGGTGTGGGTAGAAAAGGTAGAATACGAAAGGGTACCTGACGAGACTACGGCTGTAGAGGGGAAACCTGGTCGTTATAAGACTGTTACGAAAAAGAGAAATGAGTGGGAAGTAGTAAACACGCAAATGCCAATTTGGAGAAGAAGTCAGGATGATATACGCCCTGAAGATTACGTTTCATTTTATAAATCCACATTCAAGGTTAGTATATTGGATTTTATGCACAAGAGTATAGGCTTATGATGACCCGCTTTCTTATATCCATTTCAAAGTAGAAGGTCAAGTAGAATTCAGCTGTTTGTTGTTTGTACCTGGGTCATTACCTTGGGAGTTGTCTAGGAATATGTTTGACGAGCAATCCAGAGGAATCCGCCTATACGTGAAGAGGGTTTTCATAAACGATAAATTCACAGAAGCGATTCCTCGTTGGTTGACATTTATCAGGGGTGTTGTAGACAGTGATGAACTCTCCCTGAATGTTGGCAGAGAGTATCTGCAAAAATCTAAGGCTCTTACGGTAATAAACAAGAGAATTTCAACAAAGGCAGTGGATATGCTTAAAAATCTCAAGGCTTCGAGCCCTGAAAGATTTAAGAAGTTTACCGATAACTTTGGGAAGTATATAAAGATTGGTATAGTAGAGGATCGTGATAATCAACAAGAACTGGCTTCTTTGACATCATTCTACTCTTCCCATGGTGGTAATGATCGTGTTTCTTTGGATGAGTATATTGAACGAATGAAGCCAAACCAACCAGCTATATACTATGTGACTGCCGACTCCATACAATCAGCAAAGAATTTGCCTTCACTGGAAAAACTGAAAGCTCTAGATTACGAGGTTTTGTTCTCCCTGGAACCACTTGATGAGTTCTGTCTAGCTTCTATCGCCGCGTCGAAATACAAAAATATTATGGTTGTAGATGTTAACAAGAGCGACTTAAAACTCCAAGAACCTACAGAGGAGGAGCAATCTAAGGAAGGTGAAAAGAAGAATCCTCTTGAGTTTGAAACACTCTGTGGGTGGCTGAAGGGTCTTTTCCACGACAGATTACACGACGTCAAGGTCAGCACCAGATTGGTGGAATCACCCGCGCTTTTGGTCCAGACAGATTTTGGGTTATCACCCAGTATGCAAAAGTATATGAAGCAACAAGCTACTTCTGCAGGTATGGACGAGACAGAACTATTTGGGACATCAATGGTCAGCAAGCCAGTTTTAGAGATAAACATCGACCATCCCATTATACAACACTTGAATGAGATGGTAAAGAAGGACAAGTTAGGAGATGCACCGAGAGATATGGCTAAACAACTGCTGGATGTTGTTTCCATCCAGGGAGGATATACTATTGAGGATCCCAGCTTGTTCGCAAAGAATGTTTTAAACCTTATGCAAAGGGAAGCTTCCAAATATTTCAGCGAAGAAGCTGCCAAGTCTTAATTTTTCATTAACATGTATATGTCTATAGGAGCCTATTCATAGTATCTGTTGACCCTCTATCTGTGGCGTATACAACCCGTGTTACACTTCCCACTTTAATATTTAACACATGATGTTATAATGGCACATGAAGGTGCGTCTAGCGTCTCTGGGACACATAGAGAGTCATCTTCCGGGAGATCGAGGACTCCACGCACCTCCGGAAGAGGGCGCAAGAAGGAATCCGCAAAGACGGTGTTACGTAATACGGTAGGACGTCTTGATTCAGAGGCATTTGCGAGAAGAAGCAAATATTTGCGTGGTATTTTCCTTGATCCACAAAAGAGACACTCATATGAATGGACTTTGCTCGAAAAGAAGGTACTACTTTTGGACTGGTACCACAATCCTTCATATTATGAGAATTGGAAGCCAGCTGAAACGGAAGACATGACAAACAGGTTCTTTTCAAACCTAATCTACAACTATAGTCATCTGTCTATGGTTAACATTGGTCCGAGTGTCATTTTCTGCCGCCTAATAAACGAGTTTGTCCATATTGACGCCCCGTATCAGTGTGTTGTTATGATTTTAAGGTACGTTGATCAGTATGGAATATCTCGTGACGAGCTCAAGATCGGCATGATATGGCGCGGTTGTGAGATGGAGGAGATGATCAACGGTCAGACTACCCAGATATACACACCGACAAAATCGGATGATTACCAGTGTATATACGATGGGATCAGTTACAACATATTCTCTTACACAACGGATCCGTTCGAGAAACTTGGGCCTTGTGAAAAATGTACGAGAGCCGATGTGCATGAAAAGACTACACTTGCTACTCCCAAGATTGTGTTCAGTGAACCGGCCGTATCGATGGAAGTAACTTCAACACGTTTGAATGGCACTCGCAACTATTTGGTAGCTGTGAAGATGAAGAGCTATATTGTCAGAGTTTATAACATTACCGACCTAATTACCACAACAGTGAAGATCGCCAAAACCTGGGATAGCGCACGAAAAATCCACGTGAAGACATTTAATGAGAAAAAGAATAAAATTTCAAAGGACGAAATTATATGCACTGGTTGTCTACTGGAGGAATCTGACCTTAAGATGCTGGAATCCCTCAGGTCCGAGGCCAGCTCCTACCAGTCTGCTTTTAAGCCGATAGAATGCCTGGGTTTGGACTTTGAGGCTGTACATTCAAAGAGTATTGCTATTAAACGCGAAACTCTTCAATCTGGCCTAAAGTTTTTCCATACTTCCATAATTTCGGAGAAGATCGTAATACCTACGTTTGTGGCGGCAGTGGGAAGTACGAATGCGTGTGTATGGGAACTTGGCAATATTTTAAATACAAAGGCGCGAGAACCGCTTTTGGAGATGAGGTTTCCGTCGGATTCATTCCCAACAGATATCTCCTCTTCTCTGGGGATCACACAGGATCTTACCACCCTTGAGGGGCATAAATGGATACATAAGCACAAAATATACACAACAGATGATAATGGATTTCTAAGACTGTGGACTTTTGATTCTTCAGGTATGTTTTTCCATTAAATATAAATAATGATATAGCATGTGAGGCTGAGCTCAAGCTGGATTCAAATTCCCTTTTATCACTTGATGTTAACAAAAAGTACCCACACCTGATAGCTATAGGAGGTGACAGTGGCAAAGTAAAGATTTACAACTTATTGCGTCAGTGCATGTCTACCAAGGGAGGTTCAGACAATGAATATCTGCGTTTTTCTGTCATTCCAAGCCACCTTCCAAACGTGGTATATGAGTACTTGAATTGGTATCATCCAGTAATGAAGGTGCGATGGATAAATGACATTTTTGTGAGCGCACAATATTCCGAACCTCTTTACACAAAGGAGTCGACAAACTCGTCCACATTTGCAATTTGGAATGTTTCTAAGGATATATTTGATAAGGAAGATGCGTTTTTGTGTAACAAGTATTGGTCACAGGGAATGGAATCTCGCAACAATACTTGGCATTTGGCATCTCGACTCATTTGTCTATATGGTGGCCATTTTGGATCATTAGGAGGTGTGTTATCTTCGGATTGCAACTGGACTGATGAGTTCGGTCTTGTTGCAATTTCTTCCGACAATACTGGGCAATTACATTGGTACAAACCCGGTATCTGGACTTGGGGTGATTATGATGATCCACTTTGCATTGCGCGTATAAAAGGCAATGTTGAGTTTCATAAGAATATCTTGGATATTGTATCAAGGGAACACAAGACATTGCAGAAGCGCAACGATTATGAAAGCCACTCCTATGAATATTCCACTGGTACACACTCTTCCTCCAATTTCAGAAAGACGAAGTCAAGCTTTACGGAATATTTGAACAATGCAGAGATACAATTAACACTTTTGGAGCAAAATAAAACACTAGCGAATGATTTTAACAGTCTACCAATTTGGTGTAGAAAGACGCTGAAACTTAGCGCGGATGAGGAGAAGTATATGAAACTCATTCAAAAGTCAGTACGGGAGCGGGAAATGACCGAACATACACTTTTGGATACACCAATATCCAGACCAGCTATAGATACTGCTTAGGTTATGCCTTTTTGCGGTAGTAGTACCTATTACTTCAACCCTCCTTTGGATTGGTTCATAGTGAATAAATTATAGCAAAATGTAAATTCATAATGTATGTAGTATAGTTTCTTAGTAAAATGACGTTAGCAAAGAGGCAAAGGACTGGACAGTCCTCAGAACATCGAGTTAAACGGGAGATCAACCCAGAAGCGAACAATCAAGCCTCTATATCGAATAATTCAGAGTCATTTGGAAAAAATGAAGATGCTTTATCCAATTATAGAGTCAAAAGGTCTGATTCCTTCAAAGAAGAAGCACGAGGAGGATCATCGTCGTCTGAATCTGACCGTTTTATTGTATTATCGTCAGCTAAGGAATTGGTACCTTATACTTCGACTCATTGTACTATAGAAGGGGTACAATTCGATGTCATGGGTAGTTCTGACATTGAGCGTGCAGCTATCCTAGAATTGCAACATCGCGAACTCTACCTCATCCAAAATAATGAACCACAACCACTGGGAGCACTTGATAAACGATTAGGATGCAGTAGAAATGAGATGACTTGTAGTACTTGTGGAAAGGATAACAATCACTGCGTTGGCCATTGGGGATATGTTAAACTTGAGCTTCCCGTATTTCACGTTGGATTCTTCAAGTATTTGAACCAGATCCTTTATTGTATATGTAAAAGATGTTCAAATTTGCTTTTGCCTGAAGATTCTATCAAAAAATACCAGGAAATTAGAAACAAGGGTATAGATGATCCTCTGTTCAAAGTTTCGCTATTCCGGAAGATATTGCAAGAATGTAAAAATAAAAAGACTTGTGACAGATGTGGAGCACCTCAAGGAACAGTTAAACGTATAGTAAAACCTACACTTGACCAGTTTATGAGAATGAAACATGTTGTTAGACATAAGGAATCTGGTAAGGTACAAGCCAGAGATGAAGAACTTAATCCCATTGTTGTAAAGCATTTGTTTGAAGCAATGGATCCGGCACATGTGAAATTGCTAAATATAGCGAGTCCAGAAAAAATGATTATAACAAATTTGGCGATTTCTCCAAACTGCATAAGACCATCTGTTCCAATGGAAGGACAAGGAAGCACCGAAGATGATCTGACCATTATTACCTCGGATATCATTGAGGTGAATAAAACCTTGAAAAAACAACTTCAAGATGGCCAACAATCTAGTAGATTTATATTGAATTGGCAGTTTATGCAACTTCACTGTACCAGACTAATAAATACAGATGCTCCTGCTGTTTCACAGCTTTTGTCTACTAAAAACATCACAAAACCTGGAAGAGGACTCTGTCAACGTCTTAAAGGAAAGGAGGGGCGTTTTAGGGGTAATCTTTCGGGGAAAAGAGCGGATTTTTCATCTCGAACTGTCATTTCTCCGGATCCAAATGTTGGCATAGATGAGATTGTGGTTCCGGAACAAATCGCAACAAAGTTAACATTTCCAGAAGTTGTTAATGCCGGAAATATTGAAGTTTTGCGCAAAGCTGTAATTAATGGCTGGTCAGTATGGCCAGGTGCCTCATATGTGATTAAAGCCAATGGGTCAAAAACCACCTTGAGAATCGCAAATCCAAATCATATTGCCGATAATTTGGAAATCGGAGATATTGTTGAACGTCATTTGTGGGATGGTGATATTGTTATATTCAATAGGCAACCTTCTCTACACAGAATGAGTATCATGGCCCACAGAGTACGTGTTATGCCTGGTTCTACATTCAGATTTAATGAATGCGTTTGCCAACCTTACAATGCGGACTTTGATGGAGATGAAATGAATATGCACTTGCCACAAACATATGAAGCAAGGGCAGAATCATTATATCTTTTGAGCGTATTACAAAACTTGACCACTCCAAGAAATGGAGATCCACTTATTGCAGCCGTTCAAGACTTTTTGTCTGCCAGCTACTTATTGACTTCAAAGGATAGATTTTTAACTAGGAAGCAATTTTGTCAAATATGCTGTTACTTTACCAATGCATCGATTCAAGTTGACATACCTCCCCCAGCTATTATATATCCCACCATGCTTTGGACTGGAAAACAAATTTTCAATGTTTTGCTTAGACCATCTCGCAAAAGCAATGTTATCGTCAATTTTGAGTGTCGTGAACGTGAGTTCCATAATATAAAGGACTATGAACATAATTATGGAATGACCAATCTCCACCAATGTATGTGTCCAAAAGATGGCTATGTGATTTTTTACAATTCTGAATTGATGTGCGGAGCTTTGGGAGTTAAATCCTTGGGTGCATCAAAAGGGGGTTTATTTTACCAGTTGTTGAAAAAGAATAGTTCAAAGATTGCTGCAGAATGTATGTTAAGGGTTTCAAAGTTAGCAAGCCGCTGGTTAGCCGAGTTCGGAATGACCATAGGGTTGGATGACGTAAGACCAGGAGCAGAACTTTTGAATAGGAAATCTGAACTTTTGATGGATGGATATTCGAGGGTCTCTGAAGCTATCAAAAATTTCAAAGATTTACAAGCTTATCCAGGCTGTACTCGTGAAGAAACTCTGGAACTACAAGTGAAATCAGTTTTGGATGACCTCAGAAATGAAGCTGGTAAGGTCTGTAATGCCCACTTGAAAAATGATAACAAGCCTCTAATCATGTTTAATTCTGGAGCCAAGGGAGCACTAATTAATATAGCCCAAATGGTAGCATGTGTAGGTCAACAAAATGTTTCTGGGCAAAGAATCCAGAACGGATTTATAGGAAGGACTCTTCCTCATTTTAATATAGGATGTAGAGATGCAAAAAGTCGTGGCTTTGTTGCTAATTCATTCTTTTCTGGTCTGGAACCTGAAGAATTCTTCTTTCATACCATGTCCGGAAGAGAAGGCCTCATCGATACTGCTGTAAAAACGAGTGAAACAGGCTATATGCAAAGGAAACTCATGAAGGTTTGCTATATACATGTTTATACATGTAATTTAGGTGATGGAGGATTTGGCAATATGCTACGATCATACTGTTAGAGCCAGCGATGGTCATGTTGTGCAATTCTTGTATGGAGATGACGGTTTATCGGCATCCCTTAATATGTCGGATAAAAATCTTTTAGAAAATGTGCTTCAGCATATTAGGTGTATAACTCGCATACCAAAGTTGGTTGCGAATGATTCTGGAAGCTTTCAGATTCTTCCTCCACAGGACCTCTCTGCAATCTTAAAGAGAGTTGACTTAGCGGTCTATGATCAATCACTTGTTAGTAGAATGCCATCTCAGTTGAAGAATAAGGTAAAAACTTTCAAGGAATGGGTTAAACCTAAACAAAAAATGATGCCTGTAGATGAGGACTTGTGTCAACAGCTCAGGAATAATATAGCAGCATTTATCGCAGTTTACGAAGATGTTTCATATGTTCGTAGGAATTTACCACTATTCCCATTTGAAATAGTACAGTGGTCAAATTTCTTGCAACCACTATTGCTGGAGCTCCTCCCGAGATCTATTCATTATCATATTAATGTATCATATTCTGAAAAGGTACGTTGGCGCTTTTTATAAACATGTAAAAATAGGCAACTCATCAAAAAGGAACTGAGTCTAAATTCTCCTATAGTGAAATTATAGATGCAACCTTGAACAAATGGGCTGTGTCTGTTGATGCTCACTTGGACTGTGTTCCTTTCCAAGATTTGTGCACTGAATTCGAAGGTTCTGGTTGTACTGGTTCTCAATTTAGAGCTAAGAGGATAAGCAAGCACTTGTGGATATCATTGGAACAAATTTTCCAATTTATAAGATATTGTTGGAAGGATTACCAAAAGGGTGTTTGTGAACCTGGAGAGGCAATAGGGGCGCTTGGAGCCCAGTCTATCGGAGAACCAGCCACTCAAATGACTCTAAAAACTTTCCATTTTGCTGGAGTAGCTTCCATGAATGTCACACTCGGTGTTCCAAGAATTCAGGAAATTATTAATGCATCTGCCTCAATAATAACTCCCATCATTGAAGTTCCTCTGGTAAACAAACACGATTACGATTACGCGCTTTCTGTCAAGGCAAGAATTGAAAAAACAACACTTGGTCAGATATGTAGTGACATACGTGAATTGTTTACGCCTAATGGAATAAGACTTATCATTAAATTAAATGCTAACGTGATACAGGATCTCTTCTTACAAGTGGATGCATACAGAGTCCGTGATAAAATACTAGAGCAAGGGTCTATAAAGAAGATTAAGATAAATAAACAAGATGTGCACACGTTGGATAAATGGCAATTATACTTGGATCTTCCTGCCACTGAGACACAACTCTTCCAACAGCATGCGTTAATAAATGGACTTTTGGATCTTGTAGTTGCTGGTGGTAAGAGAATCAAGAGAGCTATAATAAAGAGAGAAAACACTGCCAGTGGATGTCAATACCAAATTGCTGTAGAAGGTTATGGTTTACAGGAAGTGATGGGCGCATACGGTGTCCAATCCAATGCTGTAAAAACCAACCACATTTACGAAGTTGCTCAAGTCCTTGGAATAGAAGCAGCAAGAAGTACAATAATAAGCGAAATCCAAAAATGCATGGACGCATACTCCATCGACATTGACGGAAGATATATGAAGCTATTGGGAGACATAATGACATCGAGAGGGGAAGTTATAGGAATAAACAGACATGGTATAAAAAAGAGAAGAACATCTGCACTTATGTTGGCGTCGTTTGAGGAGACTAATGAACACCTATTTGAAGCGGCCGTTCATAGTAGAAAGGATCCAGTAAAGGGTGTTAGTGAGTGTATTATAGTTGGAAAGCAAATGCCACTAGGAACAGGATCGTTTGATTTGTTATTGAAATCAAATTAGGAGCACAAAGGAATGTACAATACAAATATTCAATCAGACAATTTAAAAAGTTTGTCCCAATCACTGGCAACCGCGTTAAATACGAAGCCAAACATGAGTGCCATTACGACACCTGCTCCTGCCATTGCATTAAAGACCATAGCTAAAACATGATGTTTTTTTACATATATACTTACTTGTATCTGGAAGGACAATGTGCGAAAAAAATGGGTTCATTATGTGAACTCTATATTCTGAAGTAACAGTTGAAGATATTGAGGCCAAAGTTGGGGATTTAATACCCTTTGAATCCATCAATAGAGCAGATGGTATCAACTGCCCTCTGTGTGTAGAAACGTGTATACTTTCAAAGGTTATATTATCCTTCAACAACTCAACAGAAAGCGATAATTTAGTTTTTGGGGGTAGGGTTATAATAACTCCCAGACGTGTCCAACTAGCACATACATTATAAATTACGAGTGGGCCATCTTTTTCGCCCTTCTCCTTTTGTGGATAATTTGCAAAGTATTTTCCGATAATTCTGTATCCACTAGAATCTATTTTTTCCAAATTTTTATTAAAACAACCATGTGAAGTACATGAATACAAAGTGTTTCTTCCATTTCCATCCAATGGTTCTACCATGATTTCCAGTGTGTGAATCAGTGGGTTGAGCCAAAATGGTAGGGGTTGCTGAACAGTGATACGCTTTTCTTGGTCTGATAAGTTTTCTACAGTCATCAAGAGAGATGATTGTACCCTTTTGAGTACATTGAGATATAAACTATCCAACTCTGATACTTGGAAAGAAATATCATTTTGACTCCTTAGAGGTTTGTACCCGTTTTCCACAAATTTCAAGAGTTTTCCAAATGTTTCTTCGATATGAGATGCGTTAGAAAAGTCAAAAGTGTCTTCTTCCTCAACAAAACCTTGCGGAAATATAAATTTTACTTTAGAGTCTTGTATCGCATTGCACATTTGAGGGCGTGTGCCGCCCGGAAAAAATCCCCAAATTTTTTTTGGAATCCCTTTCTTTTGAACTATAAACTGTATGCGTGTTTTAAACAGTAGCTGGTCATTTTCTCTCTCTAAACGGAGTGTTATTCCTCTGTAAGAGGACCTTGTGAACAAACGTTCATCGGCCAAGATAGAGAGTAAACCCCTGCGACCTACACATGGAAACAAAAATCTCCATTTGAACAAACTATCCACGCACAAATTGTCATCAGAGTCCGAAGATAGGAAGACAGTAGAGTCTAGTTCAGAATTTCTTGTGTCATCACTTACCGCTAAATCGGTAACATCGTGGATAAATGAGTTTTCATTGACCAAGTTAGTGAACATAGAACCAGTAATACCCCAAAGACCGTAACACAGTGTTTCAAAATTCGAGTAAGCAGCTTGTTTGTCGTTTCCTGGAAAACTGGCCATTAAAGTCACTCCATTTTGTACACACTCGTTTGGATGATCACCCCAAACCGAATGTTTCCACTCTCCGAATCCCTGTGTGCTCTCAAACCATTCAGCATTCGACTTTAGATAAAGCTTTGCGAGATCTATGGGCATGACGTCCATTAGAAATGGTTCATTCCCCGCGCTGTTAGACGAAGGGTTCACATTTTTTGATGCTATTGATAAATCTAGAATGAAGAGCCAGTCGCCCTTCCCTACGGGCTTTAGAGAAAGTCTCTCAGAGACCTTGTCTAGGTGTGTCGAAAACACACCTATAAAAAGCGTAAATATGATACTTATGTGTAATATCATATCTACATAATTTTGAAATTGTCATAAATATACAACTGAGTCTCCATGCTCGTGTAGTGACCAGGAGGTCCACCTACACAAGCGTCGGCATCATCATATTCCGTTTTCGACCGGAGCCGCTTTTAATTTTTGAAATGCATAGATAAATTTAAATATGATAAAACGGCTATGCGTTTGGCTCTATTTAACCTTGTTCTGAGCTGCTGTGTGACGTTGATAATCTGGAACAGCCCATCTTCTGGATTCAAGATCAGATATGGGCGCGAAAGGAGTCGTATTTTGAAGTTAAAAAAGAGGAAAGGTGCAATTTTGACCAGATTAAACTTGTTAACCAGGACTAGAGGCATAGGAATATTTCCATGTAGAGCTACCCCTGAAGATTCTACTCCAGAACCAGAATCTGAGAAAGAAGAAGGAACACAAGAAAGCTTTGAAAACATTGTGGAAGAAGAAAAACCTAAGCGTATGCCAAATAATCCCGTAATTGAACAAGATTTAGAAAATTTTGATCCGCTCTTTAGAAACATCCCAACTCTTCGCACTCTCAAACGTAATATAAAGCTAGAAGATAGACCTGGAGCGTTCTCTGCACCTGACTACGCCAGAGATTTTATTGAACAGGATGCCTGGGATTTCCATCCAAATAAAATCAGAGTTAGAGGAAAGTATTTCTCAAAGCTATACCAATACGAATTGCGTGAGCCTATGAAACGTCATGAAAACGATACTGGCTCTCCTGAAGTTGTAATTGCATCTTTGACAGCTAAAATAGACTATATTTCTTCCCACGTAAAAAATAACAAAAAGGATGTGCAAGCAAAAAGGCAGTTGGTAAGGTTAGCGACAAAACGTAGAAAACTTTTAGAATATCTCTATCGCAAAAAAAGGGATACATTTTACATGCTGATAAAAACATTTAATTTACCTTTTGATGAGTCTCGTTTCTCTTACAAGAGGATATTGCCAGAAAATATATACTCACAATATCGCAGAACTAAACGTTATCATACGGCAAAAGAAGCTAGAGAGGCAAGAATAAAGAGATTAGCATCTGAAGGATCATAATGTACGCCCTTTATATCCTTCTGCTCCCATTTACCCTTTGCCTAAAATTTGGTACAGTGCGACCATACATGCATCTGGGACTTTTATCCCCCAATACACAAAATAAAAAGGGGAAGAGTGCAAACAGCAACTATTCTAGGCCTGTATACACAATTCTTGACTCAAAACCCTCAACAACTGAGCAAAAGAGTATAAAGGTGGATAACAGCAACATTCTAATTCTGAATTCAGACAATTTTAATGAGATTAGTAAATACCCAGGTAAAATAAAGACTGGCATAAATGATGCGCTTGTAATTACACCTCTACATAATTTAAATCTAAACAGTGTTTTTGGGGAATCTCTTTTCGAAAAGAGGAAGAGAAATGAAAAAATTTTGCATCTTGCGGAACTTGTATACTTATCAGACGGCATAATAGTGCCAATAGACTACAATGAGCTTAAAAGTAATGGATGTAGACACGTTTATAACCTAAAGCTTGCAAATATTTTGATTTTTTTCTTGAGAGAATGTTTTGAACAGGCTAGATATCCTAATGTACACTTTATTGTCTACAATTGGAATGAGATTTCCACGTGGAATAGTTATAGGAATTCATTTTTAAGACGCCAAAAAAAGGAGATACATCAAATTCTTAACGAATTTATTGCAGAGTCTGGTAAAATTAGTACAACGTGCGAATTTACGAATTCTTCCGAAAAACATGATTGGGTTACAAAGCTCTATCCTTCCATCAAAGAACGTATAAAATTACACAGGGACTGCAAGAGTGATTTGGAATCTGACTTTAATGGTAGAGTAAAATCCTGTGAGGTGATAAAGGCCTTTAGAAAGCAAACTCAGGATAGTTCTGATGATCTTGTTTCTCGTTTAAATCCTAACCAATTACAAGAACTCAAGAATCTTGCTCCATCATACAACCAGTTGATAGAATTGATAAAGGTGCAAAGGGAACGTATGATAACGTTTCTAAATGACACAAGTAATTACGGACATCCAGTCGAATGGTACAAGAGAGAAATAGATGCGCTTGTTAACAACAGTCTGAATGAGCTGGTTGCCACGATGCATGTGGTAAAGGGATGTGAGAATTTTGCAAAGGAGCTAAAAAATAGACTTGTTGAATCGCTAAAGAGTATAATTATTGAATTCATTGATACATTGTCTCTAAGAATGCACGATGAAATCGTGCAGGAGTTTCGGAATAACATTTCAAGCCTTACTATTTCTCCAAACCTTGATGAGGAACTGGAAGATGCTATAAGAACAGCGGATAGCCTCTATTTTAAAAAGAGGAAAAGCCTAGAACCCAAAATATTGAGAAACGACCCTGTCTACAAGGCCAAGTTCCAGTCACAGAGGGCTGATTTGATCCAGAATCTCAAGGAAATATCAAACCATATACTGGAATATGCCATTTCAAACGGCATGTACTATCATCGCATATCAATAAGGGATGGAATCTTGCTCTTGCCTCAAAATTTTGTACTAAAGTACCTCAATAGGCTCCTCGACAAGATCAAGATTCCACTACGCATCTCCCTAAACTACTTGAGTCCATCTGCCTTTGGATTCTCAAACTTTTTCAGGTTAGTCATTTCACCACGTCACGCTCGTTACAGGAGCAAGGATACGCTATCTCCACAAATTTGTCGTTACTTCACACACAGTGACAGTGTCAACAAGATAATACCGTAAGTTGCGCAAATTCTGGCTAATATGTACTTCAGAGGCCTCTTTTCGAAAAACAGGGCTACTAGGGACAAGGCTGAAGCACTTGTTCATTTGCCTGATTAACACCATAAAGAATAGAATCCAATACTTGTTATTTTTGCTTTATATTGTATATGAACTGTGTTATTTAGCCATGGGATGGCATATACAGAAATATATTGCAAAGGCCGGAAGGGCTGTGAACCCTGTGGTCTGGTACAAGACATGGAACAACTGCGAGGGCAAGCAGGTTTCTGATGTCGCTAAAAATATCGCACATGGACTAAACAACGAATTCGCACAAATTGGACGCGTTAGTCAATACAGGTACTGGTGGTGGGCCAATCCTCTGGGTGCTGGACTGATCCTCTACGGAGGATATAAAGCTTGGTACATGTCATATATGGCACATAAACAAAGAAAAGGTTTGTTTATATCATACAAGTTAACAATGCCACTTTAGTTGCTCAATTGGTAGCTGGAGCCTATGGCCAAGGTGGGCAGTGGTTAAATCCAGTCCCCAAGTAATATTTTATAACTTTTACATACGCATTGGTACAAAAACATCTGCCGTGGATAAAATGGGTGATGTAGACGACGATGAAGACACTTTATTAGACGCGTTTTATAAGGAAACCTGGACCTGTCATTATAGTCGCACCGGAAAGGGTTCCACCTGCAGAGAGGATACAAAAGTCGTGGGACATGACTGTAAATACTGCAGAAAACGTTTCTGTATCAAGCATCGCGCGCCCGAAATGCATGGGTGTAATCCTAAACCACAAAAAGTTAATAAACACGGAAGACCTCAAAAGTAATGTGCACATCATTAAGAATTGTAGTTGTTGTAGTACTGCAATACCCTCCGTTTAAGGGATAACCTTTTATATATATCGTCTTCTGTGTGATGCATCGTTCTTGGAGGCAGTGGTTTAGTTGGAGTTATCTCAACTGGTCCCTCTCTCTCTCGCTTCCCATCTTTGAATTCCCGAGGCTTTGATAGGTTTAAACTCTTTATTTTGCGCCTGAACGACCTTTTGCGGGAAAGTATCTGGTTTATTGGTTTCTTGGTTCGTTGAAAGTATCGAATTTGCGTACTCAAATCGTTGGAACTTGCACCAACTAAGCTTGTCACCTTTGCATCTTGTGATTTTATACGATGCAGAAATACAGAGGCATCATTAGGAAAATCGAAGTTTATAATGTGATGAACTGTCTTCAAGTCTATGCCTCTAGCAAGTAAATCTGTTGCCACAAAGATCCTAGGATCATCGTCTCCATCAAAAAATGTTTTTATCATTGCAACCCTAGTTGCAAGTGTGGATCTGGAATGAAATGCTAAAACCGGCCATTTGTGCTCCTTCAAGTAATTATAAATTAGACTAACATTTTTCAAGGAGTTTGCAAAAATCACGGTTTTTGGAACGGGATTAGATACTATGCTTTTAATCAGTAACTCTAGTTTATCGTTTTCATCGTCAAACTTTATGAAGGTAACTTCAGATTTTATCAAATGATTCTTATCGCTAAAAAGAAGCTTACTGGTACCAAATCTTTCATATATCATACTTCCAGATGTTTGCATACCTCCAAATGCAATAGTAGATGCTGATTTAATAAATTGGCAAGGAGGTGGTTGTCTAGATCCTACTTTATGTGAGTCCACCAATGGATTGTATGATGGAGGTCGAGGACGCAAATACGAAACAATCTCCATTATACTGCTTCTACTCACGCCACTTTCGAACAACATATCAACTTCATCGAAGACAACACATACTGGATATAATCTTCGTTGTTTTCGCTGCAATATATCCATTAAAAATAACTGAGGAGTTGTAACTACGATATCGGTACTTCCCCACCTGTATGCATAATGTTGTATTTGTGTTACACTTACTGTATCCTTGGGGATACTATTAAAGGCTGTCTTTTGTGTTCAACAGATTGCACCTCTAAACCATCGACTCCATAGCTCTCTTGTATAGTTTTCATATTCCCATGTGTTGATAAAGGATTAAGTATTATAGATCTCTTTTTATTACCCATATTTATGGCCACAGTTTCCACTTTGTAAGTGTGTGGATCATTATCTATTGATCTTGTAGGTACATTTTGTAACATTTTCTTTTGATCTTCTAAACTTAAAACTCCAGAAGGAATCTTTATTTCATCAGACATTGCCATAAACGTATGTTGGGATGGATAAAACGGATGATCATCACTCTTTGGCAGGGTTTCTATAGTTCCTTCCGGTTCAAGTGGTAAATAATGGACGCGAGTCAACGCCTGCACAGAAACTCTTCCAAGATAATCCAAGTCATAAATATCACGAATAACTTGTGATACCAAATCTTTTCCCGGAACAAGAATTACTACACAACGTACACCTCCAAGTGGATTACTCATTAAATTCCTATACACTGAATTTCTTGATTTCTTTCTCCATATGTGGTATGGAAGATGATGAAAGTGTCCGCTTAAGCTCTTTAATTCAGAAGGTTTTCGTGAGACCAAGACATCTACTAACTTCTCAAATGTTGTTCTACCAGGATATTTGTTAAACAATTGACTTCCTAGTGCTTCAAGGTTTTGTGTATCCTGTTTGTATTCATCAAAAGAACTAGGCAATAGAGCATGAGGTACCCTTTTATTCCATCCAAGACTCAAACGCTTAAGCCTGTCTTCTTTATCGCCTATAATTGTGGAATCCCGCAGTATGAGATCTTCCAGCATGTCATGTATCTGGTATATATTGTTCAAAATTGGAAGTAAATATGCTATAGTTTTCCCAGATCCTATGCATTCATGTTTGTGTATACAGTAAAATACCTGTAGGTGAGTGTATAGTCACATCTTTCCCGCTCAATATAGACAAATATGACGATTCCTGCATCTCGTTCAGCTTATATATGGATTTATTGCGATTAAGAGCATATTTAAGTACTGGATGGATTTTAATCGCTGAGTGTGAAACGAATTCATTGGAAGATGTGTGATTTGGAGTTTCATGGGTTCTTTCATGATTTAAGCTATACCGTTTAGAATTTTTCACATTATAAGGATCACTTTTGAAGTATTTTGAATTAATACGTTTATAAATTGAGGTTGGCAATTTCCTTGTCATTTGTCTACGATATATGGTACATTTAATGTTGTGAAGACTATGGAATATTGCAAAGGCCTACCGCATCATCAACCTTCCAGGGACTAAATCTCTATAGTTTTAAAAAAAGCTTGTTCCACTATCAAATTCCATATCGCAATATTTAAATTGAGTTTGTATCTCTCAAATGTGTAGTCCACAACTCTGATAATTCCATGTGTAAGTGGTAGGTGCGGAGAATCCTAAAATCTCCGATATTTTTTCTATCCATCGGAATTATCGCAAGTGTGAGGTAAACTGGCAAAACTCCGAAGAAAATTCCTTCCAAATTTGTATTTTCTTCTTATTACGATTCTCGGCTCCGACTTTCAGTTAGAATATAATGGACGCAACGTTGAATAAAATGAGTGATCCTATGCACATAATAAACCAATTGAGAGAAGCTGCGGAATCGGCCCGAAAAGAATGTGACATGCAAGTAGACAAGACATTAAACAATATATCAAAGTAACGTTGTCATTACAAGTGCATTCAATATTCAGGAAACTCAAGGACAAGATAGTTGCTCACAGGTTATAAATAGTAGAAAAGGCTCATTTTTCAGAGACAAACAATTGGAAGAGAGGAAAAATTCTATAATAAGGGCAGAAAACGAACTTTCTGAGGCAAAAGGCAAAGTTTGTATCAGCATACGGATTGCAAATACTTGGCTTTGTAGGTTAGAAAAAATGTAGAAAACTTTGAAAACCTTAAAAGTAATATGAACTCACTGTTAGAAAAGCATAAAATGGCAAAACAGGTAAGATTAACGTTGCCTCATCTACATTATAATCCAGGAGTTTGAAACTAGGCTGAATACCATTCAACTCAGATACAAGAAAAATAAAGCCAAACAGGGTATGGATGGCTCAAACAATTCAATCACCCGCAGAAAAAATCGATATCAAAGAACTAGAGACGCTACATAAAAGTCTAAATAAGCGATTGATCGAGGTAATCTATCCACATAAAAATGAGTAACATGTAGAAACTGAAAAGTTGTAGAGAACTTATGCTAAAGCAGGATGAAACACTGGTTAAGATCAACTCCATGCTAGAAGGATAATATTTAATTTACATTGTTGTCAAAATATGAATTTTTTTCCTGTGGTCTGTATTCATCTTGAACAAATTTGGTAATTTTCAAACTTCTAAGGCGATTTAAAGCAGCGGATATCTCAAATATCCTAGGCATCACACAATCACCAGTTGGAAAGTGTTTGAAACCGTTTATCTCATCTAATCCATTATATCCTACAGTTGTAATAGAACTCCATTTATAATAGAGTTTATCTAATAATTGGCGTAATGTGTATTGTTGCCTATCTCTTTCATACTCTTTGACTTGGCACTCTAAGTATATAATGATATTTGTTATTGCAGAAGTTTGTCCAATTTCTACCAATGTTTCTAGTGGGCTCAGGTCAATCTGTTCCATTCCATATGATATTTTATCTATTCCGAGCTGTTTTATCTTTTGATTGGGCCTTTTAAAAGATTCCCGTGAAACAACCCTATTATTCACAAGTTTGTGGGAGAATAGTAGATTGTTTGCAATACTCTTATCAACTGCCTCGGAAAGATTAATCCCTGAATTCTTACATATTTCTTTTGCCTCTTGTGTCCTATCAATACAGCTGTATTCATCCATCTGCAAAATGGTATGGGCTTGGTCAACGAATAAACCACAAGATCCTGAAACCATGATTGTTGAAATTCCCAATTTCTCAAAAAATTGCCTTACCAAAAATAGAAACGGTACAATAGGTTCCTTTTCCTTAATCAGATTTGTCATAATGGCATCTCTGTGCAGAAAATTAGAGGCTGATATATCTTCATCAAGGATCAAAAGATCAGCACCCATTTCTATATATTCCATAATAGCTGAAGCTTGAGACGTAGATCCTGAGGCATTATTGGTAGTAAAATCGCTTCCACTTTTTTTACATGGTAGGTTCTTCATAAAAGTTGATAAATCAACTCTGGTTACACTTCTTCCATCCTCTGCTCTTATCTTTACCGCATTAGGTGAAGTTACAACAAATTCTCGTCCATCACCTGGACGTTTATTGTAAACTCCGGTCTGTATGGCTTTCAAAAGAGTCGTCTTGCCATGATATCCACCTCCAACGATTAGGGTGAAACCCGATTTTATTCCCATTCCGGTTATTTTGCCCCTATTTGGGAGTTCAACTGAGATCTTAAGAGATGGAGGTGACTCAAATAGTTTTACATTCGAATCCATAGGCGTATCGGATGTACCATCACTTCTCGGCAATATAGATCCATCGGCTACGAACGCCACTAATCCTAATTCCGGTAGCATATTTCTAAGGTACTGTTGATCCTCCAATACTTTTACATGCTTATAAAGCGGTTTTTCGTCATAAGATTCAAAATGCATGCATTTTTTTACAAAGTCCGGTAAAATAGTAGAAAATAATTCAAGGGCATATTTACCATCAACACGCCGTCCACGTCCGGGTAACTGGAGATTAAGACGTGCCTCTATAAAATCTTTGTTCAATACCACTGATTTGCGTTCCAAAACATATTGGGTGGGTTTTGTTATTGAAAATCCTTGTTCGTGTTCCTTCAGTTCTTCTGATAATTTCCTTGCAACTAAATCACATATTGCTATATTTCTGATCTTTGGTGTTAATACATCAAGTGGGAATCTTGCTATATCCTGAGATACTCTTATTCTTACATTCGAGGGAGGTGCAAACGGATCTGATTGTATCCTATCGAAGATGACAGTTATGGTATCATTCTCGATACTCCACTCACCAACCAAGCTTTTATATGATGTGTATGGACCATTATTTTTGTCTCTCAAGTTATAATACAAATTTCCCTTCCTTTTTGTGACTTGTGTAGGAGGCCACTGATATCCATCTTCGTTTTCATCAAAGAAGGACTCTACAAACTTGTAATCAGGGTTGCAACCACCAATTTCTTGATTTTCTGCGATGTTTCCAAAGTTGTGTTTGCTTTCTTTATCTAATCTTTTTCCCCAACGCCCAGCAGCTTTTGGACCCAAAGATCTCTTCCTGTCCATTGCATAGTCTTCCAATGAGTTGAGTCGTTGTTTTTCACTTCTTATGGGTCTTTTATCATAAATGTCACTATAATATGATGATTGTGTGCATTTTATGTACGAAAAACGGCCAGAATCTTTTGTACTAAGGTGCCTTGTAGATAATGCTTCTACTCTTCTAGATGATGAAACGCCAAAGCAATGGAGAATATAAAATAATCCAGAGAGTGAACTTAAGGGGCGCATCGAAAATGGAATGACATAATACTATTGAATCTTGTAGATATCGGTTCCCGGGGAAGAATATGTGGTAAATATGGTAAAAATCTCATGCTACAACAAGTACCTATAAAATATCCAGGGAAGTAAATAAGAAAGACCAAGAAGCAACCATAAAAGGAACGTATGGAAAAATAGGAAACTGATATCTAGAATTCAGCTCAAAACGATGCACACATGACTTAAAAATACAAAGTTTATGATGTTTCATAATTTTATCGCGGATAAAAGTGGAATCCGGTCATAAATTTGCCATTTTTATGAGGAAGGATATGAACGCCCCGTACGGACTTATGCTTACATAACAATGAAAAGGACAAATTGTTTAATTTTTAGTTATACTTGTTGGAACTTTAAAGGGGAGGAAGAACCAGAGAAGGGATAAATCTCCCCAGAATGACCAAGAGCTAGACGCGGATTCCTCTTCCCACTCGAGCACAATTCCATGGAACATACCAGGACTTTATTTGATAAAACATGTCAATACAATATATTTAAAAACTAAGCAGAGTATAACACACGAGAAATGCTCGGTATCTGCCTACTAATGTAGTTAAAATGGCTTCCCCTAACGGGAATGTTAGCCGGGAGGGATTCATCTTTGGCGAATTTACAGCTGCGATAGTCGCATTAACACTGTATATGCCTAACATTGTTGCAGCTGTAATCAGCAAACACATAGCTGTAGCTCTAAACATACCGAAAAGGAATACAGGAATCTACTTTTCCAAGCTACACTCTACAATGTCTCTCGTATCCTTAGGATGCTCATCTATAGTATACGTGTTAAAATGGATTATATCTGAAAACAACAACTCTCTGGCGCTTGTAACATATTTCTTCGTCTGGTTATCCAGACTAATGCTATTTTTAATCATGTTTAGGTCCGATAATATGGGACTTTGGTTCTATGGGTTTATGGTTTTGTCCGCATTTTCAATGGGTTTATTTCAAATGACATTTTTCTCGCTCACCGTTTATCATGTTACTACGGTAGGCTTAACTTTCAGACTCTCGAGGCTTTTCGTTTGGTTGTTACAGGTCATTCTTGACATTACTATTCCTTCTAGACCACTTCTTATGGTTAAGATACACCTTTTTATGATACTATTTACTAGCACAGTTGCGCTGTGTTTATGGACATATTCTTGTTACAAAGGGCTAATTAATGCAGAAAATGGTGATATATCGAGTAAAGAGAGTGTTGTACCAGAAAAAAAGTGGAAATGCACAAATGCCGTGAAGAGGAACAAGAAATTGTCGCTGACTCACTTGGCAGAACCGTCAATTTATCAACATCTTGGGAACGCACTCTCACCCTTGCTAATGTGCTTTGTCCCTCAGGTTATAAGATGTTTTTTATACCCAAGTATATTGCCATATTCCCTGCTCGATCGTGATCTTTGTCATTTCACAAATATGCTCATCACTCCCATATCGGTATTAGGCGCATGTCTCGTGCATTGTTTAAAATTATATGTTCCATCTATTGGACGGCGTTGGACCTGGCACTGGAATATTTTTTGGGTACTCGCAATTCCTATGGTTGGTATTTTGGTGTGTATACTTTCGGCGCTTCACGGTACAGACGCTCGACTATCTAAGTATTGCATGGACTCCATTCCTGCTGCTTCCACCTTAGTTGCCTTATTATTCTCCTGCTCCCAAATTTTGGAAGCTCTTGGTTATCTCGGCGTTGCTGCAAACGTGAAACATAATGGGAAGATGCTTAACAACGGATTAAAGGTTGTGTCTACAAACCAGTTTATCTTCCTCATACTGAATGTCATTTCTTACAAACTATCTGTGGGATATTGTAACACAAGGGAGAAGTTTGTAGGTTCAATTCCGTGTTACCTTCCAACAAATGGAATGAGCCTTTTCTCGGCCTTTTTGTTCTGGTTCTCAGGTACTGTCAGTAATGGATATGAAGACTTTCTCAATGAGTTTAACTTTAATATTAGAGAATATGTGTAGAGTATTCTCGATTTAAATAATCTGTTTCATGTGTGTTGTGTATGCATCACTGGTGTGTGTGTGGCATTCCTGGGTGGGTTTTTCTGACATTAATAAATCAACCGCAAAAATGAACGGAGGTTTAAGTTCACTCGTATTTCCTTTGCTTTTGATTGGAGCCTCCGCAATCTATGAAGAGTCTGGCACGCTCGGCCTCACGGCTCACGATGTCGAAGCCAGAATGGCGGATCTCTTTGGTTTCATTGACAAAAATGGAGATAAGAAAATAGATTCCGATGAAGTAAAAGAGTATAGCAAACATCTACTCGAAAATGTCGCGAACCGCCAACTACTCACCGAAATGGACAGCGTTGACATCAACAAGGATGGACTATGCAGTATGGATGAACTTTTGACGTCATTTCAGGATGAAGTTGGTGAAGAAGATGCTGAACAACATCGTGAAGCACTCGCTAAAAGGTTTATAGCCGCAGACAAAGACGGTGATGGGCTCCTGAACTTGAAAGAACTAGGACTTATCATCAATCCCGGACGTGATGAAATCCTACTTCAAATTGAGATTCAGGATGTTATAAAGGTTTGTTGCAAACAAAATCATATAAACACACTTAGGCACATGATACTAATGGCGACGGAACAATCTCCTTTGAGGAATACAAAGCCGCAAAACCAGGTACACACACCTTGAATACTGCATACCTACATATAGGAGACAATGATGACGAAACTGTTATGACCTCAGATTTCAAGCAGTTTGACAAAAACGGCGATGGAAAATTGACACCTGAAGAGCTCCGCGAAGTGTACAAGGAAGAGGAAGCCAACATAGCCCTTCCAGTCGCGGAAGATATCAGAAGAATAATAGGAGAGGGAGACGTAACATTTGAAGCATGGACTAAACATGCCGTTGGGCTTGCTGGTACATCCGTTACGGACTTTGGAGAAGTTTTACGTTTCCCCCAAGACTATGGCATGCCAATCAAAACCGAATCCAAAGAACCAGAGGATGCAACCCCTGAACATAGTGAATTGTAAACGTTTATATTAGAAATTAATGGGCACGAGCTGCTTTAGCCAATCTAATTGCGCGCTGTTCGATAATTGACTTGCGAATACCGTTGTCGCTTGGAAGTGAAACATAGGGTTGAGATCCAAGACCGATAACAAACACATTGGAACTTCTGGTAGAGAATGTGCTGTCCTGAGAGTCCTTAATGTGAATCAAATCAAAGCTTCCAGGGTGTTTCTCCTTGTTCACAATGGTACCAACTCTTCCGACGTTGTGACCACCGGTAACCATGACCAAGTTTCCAATCTCAAACTTCAAAAAGTCGAGGATCTTTCCAGTGGCAAGATCAACACGAACAGAGTCACCAGCCTTAATTTCTGGGTGTACATAACGAATAGTCCTACCATCATGAGTGATGGCGATATTTACCTCCTTGGGACCCAAAAAGGTCTTCTTTACCCTGCAAAGCTTGTAGGAAGCCTCCTCGGGGGTGATCTTGTGAGGACAGAAGCGACCCTTGGTGTCATAAAGCATGCGGAAAAACTCATTGGTACGATCGAGAGATACAATGTCCATAAAACCAGTTGGGTAGGTAATGTCGGTCCTGACCTTACCATCAACCTTTACAAGCCTTTGCATAACAATAAGCTTAACTTCGTCATATGTCAATGCGTACTTGAGACGATTACGCAACAAAACCAACAATGGCAAGCATTCGCGCAGTTTATGAGGGCCAGGAGATGCCTTAGGTGCATACTTTCCTGTCAATTTGTCTAACATCCAATGGGATGGAGCGTTAATACGCTTCATATGCTTCTTAGGACCACGACCCTAAAGATTAAGTGTGAAATTGTGCAAATTTCTGTGTATAACACGAAAACGACGGGGTAGACCGTTGTATAGTGCCAAACGGCTGCAAAAGATGATAAACTTACCATTTTGTCGAATCACAAACTACAGTTTTATAGAAATATTAAATTTGTACTTGAAATTATAAATCAAATTACTTAATGGACGCATATATCAGAACAAAAGTACCTTCCTATGAAAACATAATGGGGGGACCTATGAGGCTGCGCCATGAAGGGGAGGCCTATAGACTGACGTTGCCTAGTTAAGCGCTTCCTCAACTCAATATTTTGTCTGTTTATATATAGTATATGAAAGAACACGGATGGCCTAATATAAGTCCTGAAATTACCCAGTCCAGTATACCGCCCATATAGTACACATTTTTTACGCGTCTCCTAGTAAACGTTGAGGCATTCATCGATACAGCGGGTGAAATTCAACTTATAAAACGTCCTATCAACACACATCAGTCTATAGGGATGTGTGCCTATGAATAGTAGGGGTGTCTAGCTGCGATATAAGGGGAAGCAAATCAGAAATGGTTCTCAACTGGTTGGCGGGAGGCGACGCAGATCTCTCCAACAGTTTCTCAACCAACAGTGACGCGTCTGACTCTGCAGAATCGGATGTGGAAGATAAAAGGGGCCGCCTATACAAAAATGTACTCAACAGAGACCTGGAAAAGGAAGTAGAAGAAGCTTTCTCATTGTTTGACAAAGATGGTGATCATGTAATCGACTTCTTTGAGTGTCAAGCGGCCTTTAAAGCGCTCAGGCTGGACCCATCCTCTGAGAATGTAAGTTTATGTCAGCCAATTGACAAGTGTAGATTAAGGAACTATTCAAGGAACTTGGAAAGGATGAGAGTGATGTATTGACACTTATGGACTTCAAAACACTTGTAATCGCTAGAATACACACGAGATACACGTCTAGCGAAGTTGAAAAAATCTTCAACCAGATACAAGATGGAAAAGGTTTGAGACACATGTTCCTACACAGTTCTTCAGGAAAAATTACTTTGGATAGTTTGAGGCGTGCAGTAAACAAAATAGGTTTGTTCTACCTCTTGGTTAAATCTTCCCTAGGCAGCAATATCTCAAACGAGGAGCTAAATTTAATGATCTCAGAAGCATCAAGCAACGGGGATTTTATCACTATTGAGGACTTTAGCAGACTTATGAAGCGATCCTGGACGGGAGATCCTATAGATATGCTCTCAGATTCCGAGTAGTAAATATTATCGCAAAGGCGACGATGTTGTTGACGCCAGTAATATAGTACGATCCAGTATGATCCTGGATCTTCAAAGACATCCCATAGATTTGGATATATGTTATATTTCGTACTAAATAAGCTCGTATCTGGTCAATCGTAGCGATTTGAGTTTTAGATAGGGATATACCCACCAGACCTAATCGCATCGAGCCTCGGTATCAACCTGCAAATGTTGCGATAAACGCAAACACATTTGACTTAAATCACAGATACCCTATTAGTTTTGTAAAATAATACAAAGTAGAATCTCTCCGTCGTGTAGAAGGTCAAAAGGGAGACGCCGGGTGCTCGTTTGGGGAAAATGTCTATAAATCGGCTACACATCTCAAGTTTGAAGGAAAATATAATTTGATACACATATTTTTAGGGTCCTAACGGTGTATATGGTCATAACGACCGGGAAAATTGGCAGAATAACGCTTGCACCGATATGCCATATCCATACCCTGTAAACGATAGCACATAAATGACGCATGCTGATTCCATGAATGTAGCATGTTAGGAATCCAGCTAAACTAGTTACAAACCATTATAAAGCTTACTTCGAACCGGTACGATAAGAGTAGCGAAGGAACTGATGATATAAATTACACCTAGAAGACCATAATTGAATACCTAGCTTGATATTTGCAATGAAATAGGTACAGTTTGATCGTCACTGCGTCAACTCTAATATATCGGAAGTATACCTTTTGTATCAGTTCTAAAGGTATCAACATCCCTCTTACACATCAACACTTACCGTTCAGGTATTATTTGATTCTTAATAATGCAGCCCGTTAACTTGGATGAAGCCAAGGCACATCTCCGTGAAGGTCACTATGGTGATGAACACGATGAAAAGATCACATCCAGGACCTCAACCCTGGATACCGAAGGCAGATACTTTGATGCATCTTCCCTAGCAGCCCTAAGGGCTCC